>NC_092345.1:21081106-21395279 GCF_963676685.1 Mytilus edulis
GAATATTCTGTATATCGTCTGAGATTCAGTTACGTAAAAGTTGATTAATGCTTTTCTGTTGATGTAAATTATTAGTTTTATTGATTTGCAATGCAGTCTTTATTAAAGTTAAAATTCCATGTTTTCCTGGGAAAGATATTAAATTGTATTGTCATAATAATGGGTTGATAGGTACAGTTAAAAAAATTGACTGCTATTGATAAACAAGAAGTAGCTTTTCAGAAAAGCTAGCTGTCTCTTAGCTGTTTTGTTCATATGTATTTCATTATTGTTTAAAAAGAAGAAAAAGAGAAAGGTTATTTTTATTCACTTCAAACCAGGTTTTCCCCTGACTTTGGTCAGAGAGGGTCTGTTGAGTCAGTTTCATGAATGGACGGCAAAAAACAATATTGATGTTTCTACTGCCATGCTAAAACAAATTAGGGTTGATAGATATTGGCGAATGATTTTATTTTTTTAATATTTTTTTTAACTGATTTACTGATACAAAACTTGTGTCTATCCTTGATGGAGTAAAAAAAACCAAGACATAAATATAATGTTTCCAGAGGTGGCAGTTTCAGCAGGGTAAATATATTGTTCCCATAGCAACTTGTCCCCTGAACACATTACGGGGGGACATAGCAATACTGGACCTCTGTCTGTCCAGTCTTGTGAGTGCTCTCACATGTACAATTCTTGCCAGATTTTTATGAAACTTATGTCATAGGTTACTTATGTATTAGCAATGTTTGTACAAGTTTTAAAAGTTTTAAAATCAGTACCGATCATCTATTTTCAAAAGAGTTATGCCCCTTGGAAACATTAATTATATGAAAATGTTCATCTTTAACACAATATTTAAAAAGTGGTGATCGTGCGGTAGGGTATAAACGAGTGGATACCGCTAGGTATTCACAGTCATCTTGAAAATAAAGAATGTGTCGATAATATAGACAACAACACTCATGTTTTTACTGCATAGTATCTGTTTATTGGGTCTACATGTTTCGCCTAGTAGATGGGCATCATCAGGACAATTATACAAAGAAATATGACAGTGAAGTATGAATCTTGCGGTTTAGCGGTTTAACCGGAAGTGTAAGTTACATAATAGTAGTTATGGTGACGTTATATAAATAGAAAGTGAAAGTAAGTTAAAATAGAAAATATATAAATAGAAATGTTAGTGTTTTCTTGAATGGTAACAGCATCTCGTGTGGTTGACATCTATCCCGTTCTGTGTAGTTAATCTCATGGGAGGTCTTTGGTGGTATTGTACGTTATTGTTATCTAATAATCATGTCAGTGAATTCCAAATTGGACAACACCTCACTGTTCGTTCCGTACAGTCAACTTGCTTCGCTCTGGGACCCTAGAGTTACTGCTTCCAATTGCGTCGGTAATGGTGTGAAGTGTATGATCGTCGCACATTTTGGAAATTAAAATAGTGATAGATCCGTAAATATTTAATTATGAGTTGTGTTAATGATTAAAGCTTTTGCTGTGGTTTGATGTTGAATCTGTAAGAGCTTCCAGCAGGTTTCTTCTTTCTAAACCAATGGTAAAGTATTGTAATACTCTGTTAAATCTTTATGTTAATATTTGTACAATTCTTGCCAGAGTATTATGAAACCTATATCAATGATTTATATTAGCAATGTCTTGAATGAATTGGAATATCAGTAACCATCCAATAATTTTTAAAAGAGTTATGTCCATTGGAAATATTAATGGAAAATGCATTATTATGACTCTTATGTGAACAACTCTTTCCAGAATTTTATAAATCTTGTATTGTAAGTTTATATTAGCAATGTTTTAAACACCTTTGAAAGTAAATGCTGATCAATATTATTAATGAGTTATGCCCCTTCGAAATAAAATTAAAAAATAAAATAAAAAATAAAATACAATTGCATTGTATTTGCTTTGTCAGAACGTTTTAAAGGAAAAAATGGGCTTTCTTAAATATTGATAAATCTCATTTAGGTTTTGCTGCAGATTTGATTAATTTTACAGGAATTCTTGTCTGTAAATACATGTACAACAATTCAGCAAATTACCGTTCCCAGAAAAGCTAATTATGGTGCTTCATTAAATAACAACGCCAACAGAAACTATACAGTAGGAATTTTTATTTCCATATATAGTTATGTACTGATAACGCATATTTGAAGTATTTTGTTTATTGCAAAAGTATATTTTTATGCCCCATTTACGGGCATTATGTTTTCTGGTCTGTGTGTCCGTCCGTCCGTCTCTGTTTGTTCGTCAGTCTGTCCCACTTCAGGTTAAAGTTTTTGGTCGAGGTAGGTAAAGGTTTTTCGTTGAGGTAGTTTTTGATGAAGTTGAAGTCTAATCTACTTGAAACTTAGTACACATGTTCCTTATGATATGATCTTTCTAATTTTAATGCCAAATTAGAGATTTAACCCCATTTTCATGGTTCACTGAACATAAAAAATGATAGTGCGGTTGGGGCTTCCACTTAGTACTTAGGACACATTCTTGTTTTTACATTAATTGATAAACATTCTTACAGTAATGACCTGTGTTATTTCCAACTTTTATAATCGATTGTCGAAAAAAGAGTTTTCCAACATTTATAGACCACTTGAACTTTTTATTTTAACTGGATTTGTCAATCTCATAAAATCTAGGAAAGCACTTATTCATAATACCAGGTTCATTTTAGGACTTAATGAAAGAATGAATACTCTAAAGAGTCTTTCTTTCAGGAAATAAGTTATAACATGGTCAAAACTCGCAAAAGAGATAAAAATATACTATAATGAGGCGAAATCACTAGGGAAAGGAAATGAAGAATACTTAATATGAATAAATTGATTTGTTCTGATATTCCAAGGATGAACTCAGATGGAGCAGTGGCATTTCTGTTTAATAATAAAATAACTGTAAGAATTTACATACAAAAAGTTAAACTTAAAGCCTTAGTGACAGTACACAAAAGTAATGATGCTCAGTTTTATTTATACCTCAAAGACAGAATAACTGCATATTTGGTCATCCGCATGACGGGAATAGGTTGTAACGAAGAGGTGAAAGATACCAGAGGGACATTCAAAATCATAAATAAAACATAAAGTATTAAATCTGTGACTGAAAAAGAAAAAGACCAACATACAAAAAATAGGAAACAATTAAGCACAACATAATAGAAAATTCAAGACTGAGCAACACAAAATCCACTAAAAACTTTGGGCTGCTCCAAAAGGGACTACAAGCAGATTCTTATTGTATTCAGACTGTAATGTGTTGATTGATGCAAACAATTATATCCAGGCAGTTCCAGTACCAGAACATTTAAATGCTATCATGAATGAAATATTTTCATTCAACAAATTATTGAAATAAAGGTTGACATGGATTATCATAATGATGTTGGAATCGTGGATCTAGAGTTTCATTGAATTTTAATTGATTTTGTCGGATTGGCTTACATTATTTTTGGGGGATGGGAAATTATATAAGATTGGTCTTCATTAAAGAAATTTTGATTTTTTTTAAATGGACACAGACCGAATATTTTTTTATTTTTTATTTGCTTGACTTGTTTATTTAATATGATGACCATTATATGACCTATTGTTGTAATCACAGACATCTGTTAAGCAGATTGATTATTAGAGTGACCACTGCTTACACTGTCTATAATCAATATTTCTCATTATTCTTGGAATAATACTAAATTATGGCAGTTTGTGATGGACAAATATTTTCTTAATTACTTGAATTTGTATGATTGATAAGATCAAGTTATATATGAGGGCCTGAATGGGGAGGGGGAAACTTTATTTTGTAAGTACTTGGACCATTTTCTCTATTCTTTATGTTTTCGACCATATTTTCTTAATTAATTGAATTAAAGCTCCAATTTAGTTTTAAGTAAGGGCGTGTTTTGTTGTTGGGGGCTTTATTTTTAAGTTTTTAGACCAAATTTCTCTATTCTTTTTTGTGGTTGTTGCCCTTTTTGCCCTGTAATTTCTATTCTGTTAACCCCATTTAGACCTTCTTTGTTACTTGTTGAAATCTTTTCCTTTTATATGAAAATAATTATATTTAAGGATAGTAATTTGTTATTCTAAAATGTAACATATGAATGCAAATAAGTTGGCAAATAATGGGTTTATGACCTGTCAAGCAATTAAAGGAATTAGCCGATTTTTTCTAGAGTTTATGGATGAATGAACTGGGCAGATGCAATACATGTTCAAAAATGACGATAATCATTGAAACCATACTAGTTAGTTTTCTCTTTGAATTGTTTTACATTGTCATTACCAGGCCTTTTATAGCTGACTTTGCGGTATGGGCTTTGCTCATTGTTGAAGGCCGTTCAGTGATCTATAGTTGTTAATTTCTGTGTCATTTTTGTCTCTTGTGCATAGTTGTCTCATTGGCAATCATACCACATCTTTTTTTTTATATAGCTAATAACCTCAATAAACCTCTTCAATGCAGGAGTATAACTACTAGTAACTATGTTATGGTGATATCTGTCTTTCTGTTCATCACAAGTTTGGATTCCAAATGATTATTCAAATATTTTTATTACAAATGTGCTACTTTTCTAAATCTTCTGAAATTTGATGACAACGTCATGGACCATAATAATAAAGGGGCATTATAACAAAGAATTAGACACAAAAATTAGAATAAGATATTTTTTTTATTTCAACCATTTATAAAAGCAGAATATAGAAGTTTGGTTCAAGTTTGTCAAAATTAGCCTAAAAAACATGCACTGATATATTTATATTAGCGTGAAGTACAAAATTCAACTGACTTGAATCCATATTCAATCAGCCAGAACCTTTTATTTGACTTTCTGTGGAGAGCACTGCACACCATAAAGTCCTAGGTTACTAGCTTGAAAATTATAAAAGATAAAAAAAAGTTGTACAGTGAAAATTATTACCAGTAACAACAACAACAACAATACTTTATTTACCTTTATGGTATCTCATATGTATAGCAATAGCTAAAACAGTTTATCAAATTGCTGTATGAATTCTTCTCCCACAAACTGGTCAACTGGTTAAATATTTTATGAAATTGCTCAAGTGAAAGGTTGTTAGTATGAAGTGAGGGTGTGAAATAAAAATTTATACTAACCATCCAGCTCCTGGTATTTGATGTCTTTGACATGAGTTTCAAGCAAAATAATTACTTGACTGTAATATGAGTCACTGATTTAGAAGGTCTAACTTTGACATGAAAACTTCTATCATAAATAGATTTTTTTGATTGAGTTAAGCCTTCCAATCGATATTTTGTAGTGTGTTTCTATGTTGTGATGTTATACTATTGTTTCAGAAAAGGGAGAAGGTTTGGTACCATTAAAAGTTTAATCCCACTGCAATTGGTTGCACCTGTCCTAAGTCAGGAATCTGATGTTCAGTGGTTGTCGTCTGTTTACGTGGTTCATAAATGTTTCTCATTTCTCGTTTTTATATAGATTACCGTAGACTGTTTGAATGGTTTTACACTAGTAATTTCTGGGGCCCTTTATAGCTTGCTGTCTGGTGTGAGCCAAGGCTCCGTGTTAAAGGCTGTACCTTGACCTATAATGGTTTGCTTTTATAAATTTTTACTGAGATGGAGAGTTCTCATTGGCACTCATATCACATTTTCCTATATCGTTTTATAAATAAATAGTTTAAAACATTGTTTTGTAGGTCAGTATTTTATAGCATTATTTTCTAAGAGGAAGTTACTGGTTCTTTCCTAAACAACAAAAACGTCACCACCATGGCTAGAAATTGAACATATAAGTAATAATTGGCTGAAGTCTTGAAAATTATAATTGACCCTAACAAGATTATCACTGACTCCTTGTACGAGTTATTCCTCTTAAAATAATGATTTTTTTTCACATCTTTTAAATGATAATGCTGAATTTCATAAGATTATTTTCTCAAGAAATTAGATCAGACAATCATCTTCAACTTAATTGTCCCATTGCTAAATGACTGGTCTGAAAGTTTACCAACTGAGCATGTGGAATATATTTGTGTCCTTGAACTTTGAACTTTATCTCGCTGACCTTTGAAATACATGAGCAAAAGAAAATCAAATACTGCATGAAATATTGAATTTGTCAAATATCATTATGTCTACAGTTTTGTAAAATTCAGGAATTAATATTTTTTCTAGACCATTAACCAGTGTTATATTCTCCAGACAATTTAACAATATTTATTGAAGCTTGAACTGATTTGACACTTATTGAATATTAGTGGAATATTAGTATGTCAGGAAGTATCTGTGGAAAATGCAGTGACATGGGAATTTTTTTATGGTTTCTAGAAAATGATTTATTGTAATCTATAATATGGGATCAGACAGTCATTTTTTATTAAGATTTAGGTCAATTCATTCTGTAAGAATGCAGCTACAAAATGTTTTTCTTATATCTAATGTGTAAGATGTATTGACTTAACTTATAAGGTGTTTTATGTAATTGTAGTTATTCGTGTAGGTTTTTTTTTTTTCAATTAAAAAAGATTAAAAAAAATAGTGTCTTTTTCGAAAGCAAATTTGTTTTATTGTATCATTTGCAAGGAAAGTTGAAGAATTCTAGACATAGGGATGCTAATTTACTTTCCTTGGCCTTATTTTTATTGTGAGTTAAATGGTTTTGCTGTTTTCTTTTGTTGGTTTCACAAATTGTCATCCAGGGTCTTTTTGTAGCTTACTATATTTAATGATATGCATGATTGAATCTAAAGCTTTAATACAGATAATTTCAGAAATATGACTAAATGCATACTTTTAGAGAACGCCAAATGGAATGAAACCAGACACGGCATGAATGTTCTTTTCTTTCTTTTTTTTGCCATTATTCACTGTTCTTTATTTTTTTGCCAGTTATTTGTAATTTCTTTTCTTTAATCTTTTTTGCCATTATTCACTTTTCTTTATCTTTTTGGCCATTATTCTCTTTTCGTTTATTTTTTTGGCCATTATTTTCTTTTCTCTTATCTTTTTGGCCATTATTTTCTTTACTCTTATCTTTTTGGACATTATTCTCTTTTCTCTTATCTTTTTGCCCATTACTGGTATTCTCTTTTCTGTATTATTTTGCCCATAATTCTGTTCCTTTTGCCCATTATTTTCTATTACATAACCCCATCCAGACCCTCATAATTACTGGACCAATAACTTCTAATATTGCATAAAAGTCTCGGCTTAATTTATGAGAATTTCCCAACAATATTACATCAAACATAAAGCCATAAAAATGTGATTACTTATAGCGATATTGTCCAGTCAGAAACTTGGGGCTAGACATAATTGTTGTAAAATATGACTATAATAGTAATGGTTAATCAACAGAAAGTAGCCTACAGCTGTATGAACTTAACCAGGATGTTCTCTGTCAATAGTTCAGATGTGGACATCCATATTTTGTAGGTGCCTGTCCCAAGTTAGAATCCAGCGACTCATTTCACAAAAAAATCGTATTAGAAAAGTCATGATTATTTCGATCTTTTTTAATTGTAAGATATTATTTATAGAAAAGAGTCCCTGTAATTCTATGGTTGCCCTTTGTAGCTGTTAATCATATTTGTTTTTCATTTAATGTTTTGTCCATAAATTAGGCTGTTATTTTTCTTGTTTGAACTGTATACCTTTGTCATTCCAGGGCCTTTTATAGATTGCTATTTATGCTGTATAGGTCTTACTAATTGTTGAACCCCATACTGTGACATATAGTTGCTATCTTCTATGTCATTTGGTGTCTGGTGGAGAGTTGTTTCATTGGTAATCATACCAAATCTTCTTATTTGTACAGAGAATTGGCTGTACAAAATACCTAATTTTCTATGTAAAATTGTATATTTCAAAGAATTATTTTACTAGAGATGAAGAAAAATGAAAATTGTTATCAAATTGTTAGTATCTGAAACAAATTGTATTCTGTAAAAAACAGTATAAGTATTAAGATGGATCATTGGTATATATATATTTCCTCAAATAGAATTTTTTTATACTTTGCCAAATGAAGATTTTTCAATGCTTTTTTCAAAAATATATTATACGAAAAGTATGGGGTACCATGTTATTTTCTATCTACAAGTCATGCAAAATTGCCAAAATTTATATAAATTGTTGATGAAAAACACGTCAAAATATGTTTCATTATAATGTGCTTTGAGAAAATAATGATGTCACCAAACTTGTTTTCTTGCTACAAGTATAAAATTCAAAATTTCACTATCATTTATAGTATAACTAATCGCCGTATTTGAATATAAAAAATAAGACAACGCGTGACCGAACGACGCATGGATTAAACGAGTGCGCAGCACGAGTTTAATCCATAGCGGCGTTCGGTCACAAGTTGTCTTATTTTTGATATTCAAATATGGCGATTAGTTATTCTATTTATTACATTGGCAAATGCTTTTTTTTATGAAATTAATTTAGAAAATGTAAGGAACTATATCTTTTTCCTACGCATTGACTATTTGTTTTGATCCGACGTTATCGACGTCTTGACAACGCCTATTGTTGTATGACGTCAGAGAGTGAAATAACCCCTTTATTTTCACATGTGAAATTATCGGTTTTTATTTAACTGGGAAATCAATGTAATTCATTGCAACCAATGTAATAATCCAGTATAAACATTTTACTATAAGACTTATACATTTACCCTCAATATGGTCAAATTAAAAAAAAAAATGATTCTTTAAAAAGCATAAATATTTGGTTTTGTTTAAAACATTTTAGATTATTCAATAAATGTTCATTTTTTCTGTATGAAAATAAGCAGTCTTACAAAAAAAATTGCAAATCTGTCTAAAAATTTAAAGATTTAAGCATAGAACTAAGACCAATTGAGTACTGCTATTGTGCAATACATGAGGTGGTAGTAAACAGTGAATTTACCTTAAAATATCTTTTTAAAAAATCATGATTCTACACTTAAAAGGGGAACAGAATTTCATCATACTGTATTTTTTTCTCATCACTACATTGCATACTCCTATCCTTGCTGTAGACAGTACAAATTCTTTGCATGAAGACTTTTGAAAGTTTGGAGTTAGTTCCCTTGAAAGTTTGGAGTTAGTTCCCTTGAAAGTATGGTTCCTTTCATTATTTTTTTCCCTCCAGACAGTTACTGCCTAAGAGGTCTGCTCCAGTCATGCTTCAGTCTTTTCCTATATATTCAACCAATTTTTTTTCCCCTCTCTAAATGCGCATCTGATTTAAATGAAATTTTAATGCAAATTTAGTGATTTCAATTACTTTGATTAGAAAAGCTGTTACCCTTTTACTAGTGAAAATTAAGTTTTTCATGTTGATATTTTAAAGTTGAAAAATAATATTTTATCCAATCAATTCATTCAAACTATCCCTAATAGTCCTTGGAGTAACCAATCAGTTTGAAGGCCATTTCAATCATATTATAAAAGTCATTAATGTAAAAGAAATATTAAAACACATATTAAAACACATCTTAATAAAATTTAAATAATTAAATTTATTTATCAAAAGATAATATTAATTGCTTCCTGGTTTGCAGGCATAATTTTATATCCACTGATTTTTGTTTTTGTCAATTGCTAAGATTTGGTAAAATATCATCTGACCTTTTTCGCCATTATATTTTGTCATTTGCACCTATATGCTAAGTAATGTCAAACATTAGCTAGTATGTAATTTATTGAGAAAATTCTATTACTGGTATGTGCTTCTGGTTATGAAATCAATTAAAAAAGTATTTACCGATATAATGTATAGTCTATAGAAATAATTATTCATGTTTTGGAAGATGAAATAATAAAGAATATCTGAATACATATAACAATAAATTAAAAAAATTATCTGATTGCATTGAGAGAAGCATAGATAATTTGCCTTGAATTTACACAATTTCATGTCCTCCAACAAATGTGAAAAATTGAAAGCTGAAAAGAAAGTCTATAAGGTTACAATTTTTGATACACAACCCATGCTCTTTTCTATAACCTCTTTTCACATTTTGTTTCCATCAGACCATAAAGTTTTTTAGCTTTCTGACACAGACTGACTATATGTAATATTTTATATCAAAATCAATTTCTAAGGTTATGAATATCCTATTTATTACTTTGGTATAATTATAGCAGAGCTGGTAATCTGCACTTTTTATCAAGATTTTATCCTTGACCTTCACCTCTTTGTACTATGTTTAGTTAGTAAGCTCCACATTGATGACCATACAATAAAGATGACCTGAATATGACCCCATGGTATAGAAATTGACCAGGCTTATACTATATCATGACCTACTGGCCTTTATGTGTAAACTTCTATACACACCTTTAGTTCTTGACCAATTTGTTTACACACAGGTAGACTGGTCAATATAATTGTTAATATAGTGGTCACTCAACTTAGGGATGAATAACCCTCAGACCAATGGACCTCTGGACATTGAAGGACACTAACTCTGGACCAATTTTTTTAATTAGGAATTTTTAATGGTCAACTTCTTAAGACAAGGAGTTAATGGGATTACATATTAAAGAGAGTGACTAAAATTTGCCTCAACGAATATAAAAGTTTTCTAATTCAAGGGATTAAAGTGCTATCTAACACAAAAGTACATTTGCGGATAATAAAAATTGGAAATTTATTATTTTAATATATATACTTAAAATGAAACAAGGTAAGATTTTTATGTATAAGTCATATTTAGTTTCTACCCTTGGGTTGTTTTTTCTGTCTAAAATATTTTTTGACAGGACTATAACCTAAGTTGATATTTTTTAGCTATAATGAAAATATTGTTATCATAACCCTTACTTTAAACTCTGATCTTTTGTATACTTTAAACAAACTTATTTTTGCGACTTACATAAGTTCAAAAATAACTCAAACAAAAGTAGTTGCCATTATTTAAAACTGGAATTTTGCTTTATATATAAGTACATAAAGAAAATGAATAAATCCCAAAAATAAAAAGCGATGAATTTGGTTAGAATTTAGGGCTTAACTCAAAATAAAGTATCAGTAAGAATTGTTGTTTTACAGCAATCAGGAGAATTTTTAATTTGAACATGTTGAAATTTTTTTAGTTTTATGGAGAGAAATTATTATTCAATGTTTTTTTGATACACAGTAATTATTTACAGTACATGTTTATCAGACAGAGGCATAGTTTCCTTAAAAAAACTAAATAACAAAATAAACACTCCAAGAAAAAAAGCCTTTAAAACATTTATAGTTGTCTAGCTTTTGTCTAGACAAGTTGTGAAAATAAGTTTCTCTTGTTCTTACACGATTTATCCTTTTCCTGACCTGTTGTTTTATTAAATCAATGTGTGTTTCATTTGATCTCAGTTCTTCATTCATCAAAATTTGATTATGAAGTCAAATTTACTTGCTTTCCTCCAAATTTCCTATTGTGACCTCATGAAAAAAAGGCGACCATGCCTGATGATGTCACATAGAAAGATCACATCTTGTTGCAGATCATTCAAAAGAGAAGGATAAGATTGTCTGTATATCCTTTAAAAATCATTAGAGAAACAAATTTCGCCACCCAATCTCATGCAATACAAAATTTATCTGCTCTTGACAGTTAAATTTTAGGCAAAGTGAATCTTAAAAGGTATTTCACTTCTTTGCTCAGCAGGTTTTAATTTTCTTTTCTGTCAGTAATCCGGGTTAATTTCTCAGAAATAGAATCTTTTCCAAGGTTGTTTAGGTTTAAACATTCTTAGTGTTAACCATCAATAGCATCAAACAGCTAAGCCACTGGAAGTTAAACAACCAATAATCAATCAATCAATCAATCAATCAATCAATCAATCATACAGCTGAGTATCAGAATATTTCATCATTTAAGTTAAACAGGTACACTTCTCACATAAACATATGTATGTGCATCTAGTTATTAGAAAAACAAAGGATTGGGATATCCATCTATGAATCAAAATCAGTACATGCAAAATAAAAACACAAAAAGCAAAGGAATTAACAACAGTGCTTTTATTGCTTGAAATGAGTTTTTCGCCATAAATTTTAGCAAATTTCTATCTTTTTTACTGAATCTTTATGTTTTGGGCATGTTTGGTGGCTTATTATTGAAGTGATTAAAATTTTATTCTTTCCATTTGATTTATGACTTGCAGGCAAATTTTCTGGCATTCTGGTTTTTCATGTGAAAAATTAAAACAAGTGCTGATATTATGGCAGGAGCTAGTTTTAGTTTGCTGTTTGTTTGTTTTTTCATGTTTGCCAAGATTACTATCTTATACCGCCCCAGCATTTTCAACTTTTGACTCTGCATTTGCTTGCCAATCAGTTGTCTGTTTCATAAACATATTAGATACAAAATTAGATAAAAATTGATTGAATTGTTTCTGAGGCCATTAGTCTGAGGTCATCAGTGTTATATAATACTCTTAATGGCAATGACCTATCAACCAGTTCATAACTATTGATTAGTGTCATTCTAAATAAGGCCAACTAAAATTAATTAGTAGATTTTCATCCAAATTTTTAAAAATAATGGGGCGGGTGGGAGGATTTTATTTTTTAAATTTTATTTCATATGAAACCCTTAAATTGCATGTTTTTTGACGAGTTCTTCATATATGCAAGTGTAATAATAAGCTTATATCATGTATTGTTAAGGCCGTACAGTGACCTATAGTTGTTACTGTCTGTGTCATTTTGGTCTTTTGTGGATAGTTGTCTCATTGGCAATCATACCACATCTTCTTTTTTATATACACAAGTATTTTTTATATACACAAGTATGAGGAATCTTACATAATTTTTCAAATCCTTAAATAAATATATCTAATTGTGGCTTTAAAAATTTAACAACAAAAACGTGCGAGAAATACTCTCTTCAGTTAGACTACCTACATCAAATTTATTTGGGTTTCTAAACAATGATTTGTATTCCCATAAAATAAAGCAAATGTACTGGTATGCAACACAATTATTATGAGTACAGAATAAAATGAAAACTCAGAGAGTGTTGAAAATAATAGGGTTGGTACTTTATATGCAAGATAAATATATAATTATCATGTCAGTAAAACATGAACTTAATAATAAAAAAAAGTTGTTGTTTAATGACTCTTTTTGGGTGTATTGGAACATTTGCTGTTTGTCAACATAAAAAGACAGCCATGGGTAAAACAAAGGGCTTGCATAAATAAAATGCATATGTTAGTCGACTTTTTAAATTCAATAAACGGTCATAAATCTGACAAGTTCGTGCTTGTATTTCAATATCTATAATCCAGTCATGTTTTCTGTATCAATGGTTTCCACGAATCTTGCGCTTTTGGGTATCATTTACAGTTTAAATTTCCTGAGACAAAGTCATTGCATAAATAAAAAAAGTCCGCAGTTTTCTAATCAAAGAAATTTGTGACATACCGCGATTTGCAGTCTTGGAAACACCGTGTTTCTCTTAACAACAATATTTCACGTCA
Source organism: Mytilus edulis (assembly GCF_963676685.1). Classification (NCBI taxonomy): domain Eukaryota; kingdom Metazoa; phylum Mollusca; class Bivalvia; order Mytilida; family Mytilidae; genus Mytilus; species Mytilus edulis. Next base: position 21,094,561 of record NC_092345.1, read on the forward strand.
TTCTCGTTATCAATCTTTACTCTCGGAAGATGATGTTGTCATCATAGAGCAGCGGAAAGGCCGACTTAATCATTTTTGTTAGATTTACTTGACGTACAAAACCGAAATTTGAAACAGGAAGCTTTGGGGATGAAACGAAATTTTAACAGTTACCGGTAACGGGAATGAACGAAATCCGGAAATCGTAAATTTTATAAAATAAAAAAATTCGGGGCGGGACGATTTCAGAGGGGCGGGCGGGGATGAAAATCTATCAATTAATTTTAATTGGCCTAAAGTACCAATTTAAAAATTATAACTCATATGATTAAATGTGCTAAAACTAAACCCTTTCTATTTACAAATATTTTAGTAGTTGCTATGAAAAAAAATGGCTATAGCTCTACTAACAAAATATAAGTTTGAAAAAAAATTCACCAGAAATTTCATATAATTTATGATATACATGATATATGTAGCTTCCATAAAAGGGGGACACTTGTTGCATCACAATGGGAGACCTTAGGGAACCATGTTAAGTGTTTCAAAGATGTACATGCTTAAAATGATGTATGTCTTCAGACATTTTAGAACACCTTCTGTAGATGAATGTTTGCTGTGTGCATATAACACCTTAAGGATGTATTTTTGATGACCTGATTTGAGAACATATATCCAGCCTCCAAAGTCTTTTTTTATTAAAAAAAACCAATCCATTGAGAATTTTACCCCAAAATATTTATTGACATCATAAATGGCAACATCAAATTTTTTTTATGAACTTATCGCTTGGATATTATTCATGTTATTAGTTGCAAAAAGATTAAAAAACAAAAAGTAAGATTAAATTTCTTACAATAACTGAATTTTCACACTTTGGTCTAAGCATTGGTCTAGAAATTATTCACTGTCTAAAAGCACATGCAAGTATAGTTTGAATTGCTTTTATTTAAACAACTAAGGTTTTTATTAGGTATATTTTGCCCAAACCTTTGATTATTAACATGATTAATAGTCTTCTAAATAAGTTTTTTTTTTTTTTTTTTTAAACTAATACAATATTTAAAGCTTGAAATTTAAACACTTTTCATAATTGCTGGAAATTTTGATATACAGATTTAGCCGCTGGCAACCAGTGACTATCAAACATGTTCTAAACAAGCTGGCCATTGGCCTTGATAGATATAGAAATCAGCCAAGCATGACTGGCCAGTAATAGCTGGTCAACAACTTTAAATGCTTACAAACTATCACGGAAGTAACGCCAAAATGTGTAAGTTCATTTCGTATCTCGTAGAAAAGTTGTTTTTAATAATAAGTATATTTTTGCAGGTGTGTTATTCTTTATTTCCCTTTGTTTAATTATTTATGATGAATTTACTTCATAAAAATAACATAGTTAGTTGACCCTGTCTTTTGATGAATCATGGTATATTTTGTACTTTAAATTTTATTAGTTGTTCATTGGCTATTTGAAAAACATGGAGGAGGAATGATTAATTACGCTTTTTAATTTTTTTAAACATTGGGAGTTAACTAGAAATAAATCATAATTATTTAATCCAATAAATAATAAATCCTTGAAATAATTTGCATAGCTAAAAATAATTTAAATCATTCCAAATTGGAAGAATATGTTTGACCTTAAATTACCTTTTTGTCTCATTATAATATACAGTTTTTAATAACAAGGCTTAATTTATTCCAAACTCTACCTCCCCAAGTTCATACCTGTTGATTTCAACCATATACTGGTACTTAAGTACTGGGAAATATATCCTGTCAATCATACATTGTACCAGTAAGAATACTTTGTATATACTTGATAATAGAAGTCACAAGTATGAATTATAGTACATGTATCTTTGTCAGAACTTTATTGAAATAACGGTATATGTATATTTGTCCCATGAGAGACCTTAATTGGAATAACTGTACATGTATCTTTGTCCCATGAGGGACCTTATTTGAATAACTTTACATGTATCTTTGTCCCATGAGAGACATTAATTGAAATAACAGTACATGTATCTTTGTCCTATGAGAGACATTAATTGGAATAAGAGTACATGTATCTTTGTCCCATGAGATACATTAATTGGAATAACTTTACATGTATCTTTGTCCCATGAGAGACATTAATTGAAATAACAGTACATGCATCTTTGTCCCATGACAGACCTAACTAGGAATAACTGTATTTGTCCAATGAGAGACATAAATTGAAATAACTGTACATGTATCTTTGTCCCATGAGAGACAATAATTGAAATAACTGTACATGTATCTTTGTCCTATGAGAGACATTAATTGAAATAACATACATGTACCTTTGTCGCATGATAGACATTAATTGGAATAAGAGTACATGTATCTTTGTCCCATGGGAGACATTAATTGAAATAACAGTACATGTATCTTTGTCCCATGAGAGACATTAATTGAAATAACTGTACATGTATCTTTGTCCCATGATTGACATTAATTGAAATAACTGTACATGTACCTTTGTCCCATGAGAGACATTGATTGAAATAACTGTACATGTATCTTTGTCCTATGAGAGACATTAATTGAAATAACAGTACATGTATCTGTGTCCCATGAGATACATTAATTGGAATAAGAGTACATGTATCTTTGTCCCATGGGAGACATAAATTGAAATAACAGTACATGTATCTTTGTCCCATGAGAGACATTAATTGAAATAATTATACATGTATCTTTATTCTATGAGAGACATAAATTGAAATAACTGTACATGAATATTTGTCACATGAGATATGTTAATTAAAATAACTGTACATGCATCATTGTCCCATAAGAGACATTAATTGGAATAACAGTACATGTATCTTTGTCCCATATGAGACATTAATTGGATTAACTGTACATGTATCTGTGTCCCATGAGAGACATTAATTGGATTAACAGTACATGTATCTTTGTCCCATGAGAGACATTAATTGGATTAACTGTACATGTATCTGTGTCCCATGAGAGACATTAATTGGAATAACAGTACATGTATCTTTGTCCCATGAGATACCTTAATTGGAATAACTGTACATGTATCTGTGTCCCATGAGAGACATTAATTGGATTAACAGTACATGTATCATTGTCCCATAATAGACATTAATTGGAATAACTTGTACATGTACCATTTTTCCTTGAGAGACATTAATTGGAATAACGTGTACATGTATCTTTGTCCCATGAGAGACATTAATTGGAATAACTTGTACATGTATCATTGTCCCTTGAGATACATTAATTGGAATAACTTGTATATGTATCTTTGTCCCATGAGAGACATTAATTGGAATAACTTGTACATGTATCATTGTCCCTTGAGAGACATTTATTAGCTCACCTGACCTGAAAGGTCAAGTGAGCTTTTCTCATCACTTGGCGTCCGTCGTCCGTAAACTTTTACAAAAATCTTCTCCTCTGAAACTACTGGGCCAAATTCTACCAAACTTGGCCACAATCATCCTTGGGATATCTAAATGTGTGGCGTGACCCGTCAAACCAACCAAGATGGCCGCCATGGCTAAAAATAGAACATAGGGGTAAAATGCAGTTTTTGGCTTATAACTCAAAAACCAAAGCATTTAGAGCAAATCTGACATGGGGTGAAATTGTTTATCAGGTGAAGATCTATCTGCCCTGAAATTTTCAGACGAATCGGATAACCTGTTGTTGGGTTGCTGCCCCTGAAATGGTTATTTTAAGGAAATTTTGCAGTTTTTGGTTATTATCTTGAATACTATTATAGATAGAGATAAACTGTAAACAGCAATAATGTTCAGCAGAGTAAGACCTACAAATAAGTCAACATGACCAAAATTGCCGGTCGACCCCTTAAGGAGTTATTGCCCTTTATAGTCAATTTTTAACAACTTATCATCATTTTTTGTAACTTTTCTAAAAATCTTCTTCTCTAAAACTACTTTGCCAAATTTAATCAAACTTGGCTTCAATTATCACAGTGGTTTATAGTTTAAAAAAATGTGTCCGATGACCCAGCCTACCAAACAAAATGGCCGACATGGCTAAAATTAGAACATAGTGGTAAAATGCAGTTTTTGCTTTATATCTTTGAAACCAAGACATTTAGGGCAAATCTTTGAAGATTTTAATGTCAATCAGAATGTAATATATATCCCCTCACAAATTTTCAGTTGAATTGGACAACCTGTTGATGGGTTGCTGCCCTTAAATTGGTTATTTTAAGAAAATTTTGCAGTTTTTGGTTATTATCTTGAATACTATTATAGATAGAGATAAACTGTAAACAGCAATAATGTTCAGCAAAGTAAGATCTACAAATAAGTCAGCATGATCAAAATTGTTAGAGGACCCCCTAAGGAGTTATTGCCCTTTAGAGTCAATATTAAACAACTTTTCCTCATTTTTGTAACTTGTATAAAAATCTTTTCTAAAACTACTTGGCCAAATTTAACCAAACTTGGCCACAATCATAATACTAGGGTATCTATTTTTAAAAAGAGTGTCTAACGACCCTGCCTACCAACAAAGATGGCCGACATCAGTAAACACATTAACAGGTGAGCGACACAGGCTCTTGAGAGCCTCTAGTTGGAATAACTTGTACATGTATCTTTGTCCCATGAGAGACATTAATTGGAATAATTTGTACATGTATCATGGTCCCTTGAGATACATTAATTGGAATAACTTGTACATGTATCTTTATCCCTTGAGAGACATTAATTGGAATAACAGTACATGTATCTTTGTCCCATGAGAGACATTAATTGGAATAAGCATGCTTTGGAGTATATCTGAACCTTTAACATCAAACATGTGATAAAGACAATATACTCTGTTTATTAGTGCAAAACACATTTACATTAAATGTTATATGGAAGAGGACATTAAATGTTATATTGAAGGGGACATTAAATGTTATATGGAAGGGACAAAACACATTATACATTAAATGTTATATGGAAGGGACAAAACACATTATACATTAAATGTTATATTGAAGGGGACATTAAATGTTATATGGAAGGGGACATTAAATGTTATATTGAAGGGAACATTAAATGTTATATGGAAGGGACATTAAATGTTATATGGAAGGGGACATTAAATGTTATATTGAAGGGAACATTAAATTTTATATGGAAGGGACATTAATGTTATATGGAAGGGGACATTAAATGTTATATTGAAGGGAACATTAAATGTTATATGGAAGGGACATTAAATGTTATATGGAAGGGGACATTAAATGTTATATGGAAGGGGACATTAAATGTTATATTGAAGGGAACATTAAATTTTATATGGAAGGGGACATTAAATGTTATATGGAAGGGGACATTAAATGTTATATGGAAGGGACATTAAATGTTATATGGAAGGGGACATTAAATGTTATATGGAAGGGGACATTAAATGTTATATTGAAGGGGACATTAAATGTTATATGGAAGGGGACATTAAATGTTATATGGAAGGGGACATTAAATGTTATATTGAAGGGAACATTAAATTTTATATGGAAGGGACATTAAATGTTATATGGAAGGGGACATTAAATGTTATATTGAAGGGAAATCAAATGTTATATGGAAGGGGACATTAAATGTTATATTGAAGGGAACATTAAATGTTATATGGAAGGGGACATTAAATGTTATATGGAAGGGGACATTAAATGTTATATTGAAGGGAACATTAAATGTTATATGGAAGGGGACATTAAATGTTATATGGAAGGGGACATTAAATGTTATATTGAAGGGAACATTAAATTTTATATGGAAGGGACATTAAATGTTATATGGAAGGGGACATTAAATGTTATATTGAAGGGAAATTAAATGTTATATGGAAGGGGACATTAAATGTTATATTGAAGGGAACATTAAATGTTATATGGAAGGGGACATTAAATGTTATATTGAAGGGAACATTAAATGTTATATGGAAGGGAAAATGTTATATGGAAGGGAACATTAAATGTTATATTGAAGGGGACATTAAATGTTATATTGAAGGGAACATTAAATGTTATATGGAAGGGGACATTAAATGTTATATTGAAGGGGACATTAAATGTTATATTGAAGGGAACATTAAATGTTATATGGAAGGGACATTAAATGTTATATGGAAGGGACATTAAATGTTATATGGAAGGGACAACTACAAACAATAAGACAGACAATGCTGCACCTAAATAACAGTTTTGATATAAACAGTATATTTTTTGCAAATCATTTCCCCTTGAATTGTTCATAAGTTTATCAATAAAGTTTTTCATAAGGTTTGGGTGAAATCATGAAAATAATTATTATGAAATTACAGAAAATGATGAGTGAGAATATAATGTCACATTTATTTGTTAGAATAAAAATGAAAAAAATGTTATTTCTTTGAATAAAGAGAAAAATATGTTTCCACTGTTGTCACTTTGATGCAGTCTTTATTTCCATTTTCAATAATATTCTAAATAAAAACTACATAATTTTAGACATGTTAGAGGTAAATAATAGGACACATGTTGACTGGATCAGTTTGCCATTTTATTTTTTTTATCTTATATGTTTGGATGGTTGACCTTTGGCTGTAAGTTCATCGCAAAGGAGGTGACCGATATCAAAAAATATTTACAAGGTCTACTGTGTTTGTTTAATTAAGGGTAAAGTGATCACATGTCAAAAGAATATCTTAAGTATTGTGTAGAGGGTATAGTCTTCCATCTGATAATGTGGGCTTGTATTTAAAGAACTGGTAGACCATGTGCCCTTGAAATGTGATTGATTAATACAGACTAAATATAGATCATTGAGATATTTTGTGGTGAAGTGTTTATATAATTCAATGCATATTAATGAGGGGGCTACCAAGGGGTTTAAAAAAACAGAGATGTGAGAAAAACTTGTTGTTGTTTTGGTAGAAGAATATTTTTATACATTGATTTTTTAGCTCACCTGGCCGAAAGGTCAAGTGAGCTTTTCTCATCACTTGGCGTCCGGCGTCCGGCATCCGTCGTCATCGTCCTGCGTTAACTTTTACAAAAATCTTCTCCTCTGAAACTACTGGGCCAAATTTAACCAAACTTGGCCACAATCATCATTGGGGTATCTAGTTTAAAAAATGTGTCCGGTGACCCGGCCAACCAACCAAGATGGCCGCCATGGCTAAAAATAGAACATAGGGGTAAAATGCAGTTTTTGGCTTATAACTCAAAAACCAAAGCATTTAGAGCAAATCTGACATGGGGATAATATTGTTCATCAGGTCAAGATCTATCTGCCCTGAAATTTTCAGATGAATCGGACATTTCGTTGTTGGGCTGCTGCCCCTGAAATGGTAATTTTAAGGAAATTTTGCTGTTTTTGGTTATTATCTTGAATATTATTATAGATAGAGATAAACTGTATACAGCAATAATGTTCAGCAAAGTAAGATCTACAAATAAGTCAACATGACCAAAATGGTCAGTTGACCACTTAAGGAGTTATTGCCCTTTATAGTCAATTTTTAACCATTTTTCGTAAATCTTAGTAATCTTTTAGAAAAATCTTCTCCTCTGAAACTACTGGGCCAAATTTAACCAAACTTGGCCATAATCATCATTTGGGTATTTAGTTTAAAAAATGTGTCCGGTGACCAGCCCAACCAACCAAGATGGCCGCCATGGCTAAAAATAGAACATAGGGGTAAAATGCAGTTTTTGGCTTATAACTCAAAAACCAAAGCATTTAGAGCAAATTTCTTGGAAGTAGTTTTTTCATTCCCCCACTGTCATGACTGTGGCACAAAATTAAAGCATGAAGTGTTACCCTTGTACATACATATAAGATTGAGAATGCAAATGGGGAATGTGTCAAAGAGACAACAACTCAACCATAGAACAAACAACAGCAGAAGGTCAGCAACAGGTCTTCAATGCAGCGAGAAGTTCCCGCACCCGGAGGTGTCCTTCAGCTGGCCCCTAAACAAATATATATACTAGTTCAGAGATAATGAACGCCATTCTAAACTCCAAATTAAACACAAGAAACTAAAATTAAAAATAGAACAAGACTAACACAGGCCAGAGGCTCCTGACTGTGCATGCTTCAAAATTAGTTTCCATTCTCTAATTTTAATTTGTCTCAACCAATTGTAATGAAACTTATACATGTTATACACAATGCTTATAACCATAAAACATTTAGTGATTTGGGTTATGTCACTTTTTACTGTTCTTGAGTTATGTCCCTTTATAACATTTTATGCATTTAGGGCCATCATCTGTGCCCCATGGACTGCACATTCTTTTTATTTTGAATAAGTTCATTGTAAGCATAGGCTACTGTGAAAGTACTTTTATTCGTGGGGTACCAATTTTCGTGGTTTTCGTGGATGACTCTATCCACGAATTTAAGTGTCCAACGAAATAAAAGAACCATTGTCCAAATCGAGACATGGAAAGATCCCCATCGGTAGGTTTGACTACTGATATGATCTAGATAATATCGATATTAAATAACGCAAAATCTAAGAATACTTAAATAGCAGTCACAGAACTACAATTGCATGCAGGATTATACCCATTTCATCTTTTATAACCTAAATTGTACAACTTTTGATCTTTTAATTCTCATAAAAAAATATTTTTGATCGATGAAAGTCAGATTTCCGGTATTGATATGCTAGTATGATAAAGTGTTCATTTTAATTCTCATAATTCTCGTACATATGGGAAATAATAATTTCATGCTGGGCTTGATTTTGGTAAGAATTATTTGACAACTCAAGATACGTTTATAGCATTTGTTTATGTTACTGTTTTCTTTAGGTGACATGTTTATGGCCTAATTAACACCTTTGATGGTCTCACTTTACCATGGGTTAATTAGTGTTATCACTACGATTTACACGGGTCTATGTTTACTTTGCAATTACCCTCAATCCAGACTATTTGTAACCTTCTTTCTAAAAGCTTTAATTTTTCAATATTCTTTTTTTTTAGAAAACTAAAATCCACGAATTTAAAAACCCACGAACATGTAAATATTGCGCAAACCACGAAAATTGATACCCACGAATTAAAGTACTTTCACAGTATTTGAAATGATGGTACTGGTGACCTAATGGAGGTCATGTTCTTTAGCTAGATTTTCACTTTTGTCTTTTAGGAATGGTTTGTCCTCAAATGATTGGAAAATAAGCATTTTCTGCTGTTTCCTCAGTGCTTTTCATATTATAACATTATATATTGAAACTACATGTTAAAATGTAGGTGAATTTTGATAAGGTATTTTCACTTTAGTGGTTTTGGAGTTATGGCCCTGTATCCTAAAACTTTATTTGCACCAGTTCAAATATTTTGTCTCAGCAGTTTTGGATTGTGTTAAAACTCAAGCAAACCAGGTTTTATATTGTATTATATAATCAGATTAACTGATTTTTTTGTTAAAATTGTTTATGAATACAAAAAGTCACAGACTGATAAATAAATAACGACAGCTGTTATTAAGACCAGTAGTAAAACTTATGAATATTTATATACTACAAAGAAAGTGAATTTCATTGGAATCAGATAATCCTGAGACCAAAAGATTGATTGTTCATGTATTAGTCCCAGGTTTGTCTTAGCATTTCATGGTCTGGCTAAATGTAAAGAAAGTCATTTTATGTGAGACATAAGTATAACTTTACAAGCTATTGCATAACTATTGCCAATAACAATATTTTAACCTATTAGTACTGTCTGACAGTAAATTGTAAATTCAAAAGTTATTGTCTAATTGTTTGGCTATTTAGTATTTGATGTTGATCAGCAGGCAAAATGCAAAATCATATAAACTGCTAATTTAGGATATGATCAACAAGCATCAATTCACCATTTCAGAATCTGATGCTTTCTGGGTAATATTTTCAAAAGTGCATACCAAAAAGTTGCAATTGATTAAAAATGTCCGAATAATGGTAATTAAACATTAATTACATAACGTTATTTTCATTTTGGTGTACGAACAATGAGATTACCCATAGTGCTTTAGATTCTAAGAAGGCAAACTGCAAACCAAATTAAAACTAACACTAATCTGATCAGTTTTTGCAACTGATAAAAATATTTAAAAAAAAATGACAGTTGATAATTTTTCTTTGTATTTGAGTACTGTATATGTCTGTCTGACATATATGTTATATGGCTTTGCTCTTATTTGAGTCTCCAGTGGTTATGTTTAAGTTTTTTGTGAAGGTCTATATATTCATCATACATGTGTTGTGTATGTCAATGAAATTGCAAAAAATGAAACATCAAACAAAAGTAGGCTGCATGCATGAACACATTGCCAGGGGGTTTGAGGTGTTTTTACGGACCCCCTCCCCCCTCTTGAAAACAAATAAGCATTGTTAAAGTCGATATTCTGTTTGACAGTTACTGTTAAAGTTGAGTATGATTGTATCGAGCCCCTCTTTGAAATTCCTGGATACAGGCCTGGCATGTTTCATGATAAAATTTCAAATATTTGTGAAATACTTGCCACTGGATGGTAAGAAAATAATAATCAATCAATCTATCATAGAAAATTTAGCAAATTTCTGGCTGAGTAACCCATGTGCCTTTATCATGTTTATATAGAATTCTCACAGACCTTTTTTTTTTGTTTCTTAATAAATCATTCGCATAGACACCTTAATGTTAAACAGTAGTTTGTTGAAGTTCTATGTGGGTATTTGGGTACATAGTATGACCTTGTATTAATGAGTTTTATGTTGATCAAGTAAGTTAGCAATGAATGCACTAGTGATTATCTTCAGGTCAATACTAGTTCAAAACTTAATCCTACCTTACCCCATAGTGGGCAAAACCTCATCTGGTTCTGATCCTCTTTCTCTTCAACCTGGGTCATGCCATTCAAAAATTAAGGGGATTAGAAAAGATGATTCCAAAAATAGCTACCATAATGTTAAAACACCTAATATAGGAAAAATACTCACGGTATATTTAATGTACCATCGGAATCAGAAAATTGTCAGTATTAAGAATTGAGACCGACTTAAATTGAATAAAAGATGGTTATTTATCAGCCTTTCTTTCAACATGGATCTCAAATTAAAAGGAATTAGTTGTCATAGAACCTTGTCATATTAAGCACTGTAAGGTAAGAATTGTTGACTGACTTTAGAGGTGGCAGGGTAGGTATTATTAAATGAAACATTTGGTCTGTGGATTCATTATTGGCTAACAATTCCCATGGATTTCTTGGGGACAGAGGATCCACAAATTTAGACGTTCAATGAACTACAAATTTTCTATAGAAAAATATGCGGACTTAAATTAAATATTTACAAAAGTGCAAGCTTTCCTAAAATCATGAAAATTGGCAGCCATGAACAGAAATGAATCAACAGTACCAGAGAATGGAATCTATTTGGTTCAGATAAACTGGTATCAGGGTATGGAGGACTGCTAGTAAATGACTTATATGATATAGATTAAAGATTTGTTTGAGAGCATCCCGCTGGCCAATGTATATCTTGAGAGCATCCCCCTGGCCAATGTATATCTTGAGAGCACCCCCCTAGCCAATGTATATCTTGAGAGCATCCCCTGGCCAATGTATATCTTGGCACAGATTCATTTATGAACATGTAAAAACTGGATGTATTTTTTCATAATTTTTCCAAATGAATGGAATTAAGAAATGACAAAATTAAATTTCATTTTCTACACGATTTATACGACTTTTAAGCACTCAAAAGTTGTTCCAAAATTCGTTTACCTCTGTACTCACAACAGTGTCAAGTTTTATGGAATAACTGCCATCCCTTTCCTGTCCAAAATTCCTGGATCAACCCCTTAATTATAATTAGATATTTTTTGGAATGTTAAAAAATATAAGTAGATATAGGAAGATGTGGTGTGAGTGCCAATGAGACAACTCTCCATACAAATAACAATTTAAAAAGTAAACCATTATAGGTTAAAGTACGGCCTTCAACACGGAGCCTTGGCTCACACCGAACAACAAGCTATAAAGGGCCCCAAAATTACTAGTGTAAAACCATTCAAACGGGAAAACCAACAGTCTAATCTATATAAACAAAACGAGAAACGAGAAACACGTATATATTACATAAACAAATGACAACTACTGTACATCAGATTCCTGACTTAGGACAGGTGCAAACGATTAAAAACCAATTGTTCAGAGAATCATTGCTGGTCTTTCCACCAGTAAGGATTTTTTTTATATGAAAATATTAAGATTTGGTTTTAAATGTCAATTTTAGCTTCAAATGACAGCTTATTGAACGCTGATTCCAAAAATTTATGGTTATTATAAAAAAAAAAAGGTATAAATAAGGGAGATCATTTTTTACTTCCGGTTTAAAAGATGTTACTTCCAGTATTATTTTATAGTTTACTTGACACTGATTCCCAAAATATATGGTTCTATACACTTTTACATAAATTAAGTACAAAATATAGCTACTTCCGGTTGGCTTTTTCTAGATCACATTGCTTGCAACCGATTACAAAAAGCCCCATGGCTTTATCATGTATACATATGAGGTAAATGCAAAAATCAAGAATGTTAAATTTACCTATGACCTTGAGCTTTATTTCAAGGTCATCAGCCAAGGACCTCAAATTAAAAGACTCTAGGCCTGGCCGCCTCTACCTTATACTGTTAATGAGTTATATTGCCATACAACTAATATTAGATATAAAATGGGGGAAAACTGGCCTCAAATGTCTACGTACCCTTTTAACTAAAACTTATGTGTTACGACATGTCCCAATTAACAATCGTGTGAAAATATTTTGTCGATATCTTATAAGATTTTTGAAAAAAAGAGATAACGCGCCAAAATCAAACTTTTGAACATGACCTTGACCTTTGACCTTGACCTCATTTTTTTTTTGGACCCTAGGCCTCTATCACTTATGGTTTTCCAGTTAAAAATACATTTCAAAATTTAAAATACAAAAGGGGAAATTACTCTCATATGGAATCTCTATACGGCTTCGGTCAAAATAAAACAGAACATCCTGAGGATATAACGAGCAATTTGGAATAATAAATTTGTCAGTTTCTATACGGTTGCGAAGCCTTAGAGATAACAAGAAAAACAGTGTTCGCGGAGATAACTCTTATATATGGGAAAGTATTCGGTTAAGCAGAGTTGGTTTCAAAAGCGTATAAACTGTTCGATATCATATTCCAAATATCTAAGCGACATCTTGCGAAACAAAAAAACAGCGAAGGAAAAAAATTAGGCGGAAAAAAAAAAAATAATAATAATAATCAGAAGAAGAAAACCAATAGGTCTTTCCACGGAAAAGTGGAAAGACCTAATTATTTAAAGGTAAGACTGTCACTGGGAAAGCTGTTTGTTAAGAAAATGTAACTCAGTTTTCATGATGAACTATTAAACAAATTCTTTTGACTGACTTTTGGCTTCAATCATTTAAATAGTTTCATTGTATGAACCTTTTGGCTGCCCCAAAGCAGACCAGCAGAAGGACCATCAAGTATACAAAACAAAAACGGAAAATTAAAGATGACAATTACAGAAACAGTGACATGGTGTTCCTAAAATGTTAATTTTAACATGGTCACATTTGAAATTTACATATCCTTGAGAAAGTTCTTTTAACCCCCCAAAAAAAATCATTAGATTTGTTTTAAGTTGACATTTACATTGCCTTTTGTCAGATTGCATAGATTTATGTTGGGACACAACATTTAATAGGATGACCTTTCATTGAACTTTGATAGGTTCGGTGAATGCTTGGTTTGTTAAAGTATTTATACTGTAGCTTAAAAAATAACATCCTGTTTGTCTGTTCAGTAGACATTTGAGATTATGATTTTCATGAATTTTTCCTCTGATGTTTTTGATGGTATTCATGTTTAAAGATTTGCTTAGTAAATATGTCAAATACATGTAAATAAAGTCTTCAAACTTGTGTGGATTTTACTCAGGAATTTATCCTCTGCACCGATTGTCACTATAAAAGTTAAATTGGTCAAAGTTGGATTTTTTTACAAGGAAAACTTGGTCCAAGTCATTTATTGTCACTATCAAAGTTTTCCACCACGTTTTAAGGAAAATAGTCATGCATACAGAGGTGGGGCTTCAGCTGGCCCCTAAAGATGTGTGCAAATTTTCATATGATAAAGACATAATCTTTTAATCAGCAGATCAGTTTAACTGGGTATACATTTACAATTAATTCTCCATAGGCGGTAATGGTAACGTTTTCCTCCGTTGCTCAGTCCATATCGTTTACTTGAACATGTATGATGGCTCATATCGAAGCTGATACATTTATACATGTCTGGTTAAATTTTCGGGGTGGCAAGTGAGATTACTTTTTTCGCAAATTGATGGACCCCGGAAGATGGTGAAAAATGTCACTCTCCTCATGAAATAATCCCAAAATTCTGATCATAAAATTCAATAAAAAAATTGTCCTTTCTAATAATTTATTTCAGGTCAAATCTACATCTTTCTTTTCTCATCACATCAGCTCTATAAAACAGTTCTTATTGTTCATTTATGTCCATTTTTAAAATCACAGCATCCACAATTGTATGGCGGACTAATATTTTTTTTAATTACGTCATCTGAGTTCCTCATCTCAAGGTCTATTAGGGATCCTGACCCATATTGAAATTCATACTTCTGATTTTTCCAAATATTTTTATGTGATCTTCATCGGTATAACATTCTGAATAAATCTGTGTATTTTTGTCCATTTCTGAAAAAAAATAAAGTTGTTTTAGCACTATAAGGCAATGACACTTTCGTCGCTATATTCATTTATTTTGAATACAATGTGTTTGTATAATTAATTTCTTCCAGAATACCTTCACTAGTCAAAACAAGGACAAAACTTCTGATTATAACCTTTAATTACAATACACAGACCCTGTTAAAGCATTCTATAAAATTTTCTTGTGCCTTAAAGTGCATTTTGACAGAGAAATTATGCAAAAATGAAGATTTTATAAAAAAACCAACACCAAAATAATTATTCTTACTAGTGGAAATCTGGTATTTAAAACTGTGGAAAGCACTCTTAACTACTGGGAAAGTCATCCTTATCATATAATTAGAGTGCAATATAGTGCAAATTTTCAAAACTTGTCCTTTCACATAATTCTATTTGAGAAAAATTGTTTTTAACATGTATTTCAGTGAAAACCTTTTATTAGTGAGAAATCCACATGAGGTTTTAAAGGAAACATTGTGACATCACAATTTGTATTATGGCGTCATTAAATAACGACAGATCAAAATAGAGCTAAATATAGTTTGCAGTGTTACGTGAGAAACAGTTGCCGCAAGATTTAACTCGAAATATTGAGTCGAAACGATCTGTAACTAAGCCTTTTCATTTAATACCAAGACCATAGCAACAGTTTTCATATTTGCATATTTTTAACATACCGACTGTAATTTCAATTGCATAAATACCATAAATAAACAATTAAGAGCTTGCCTAATAAAGCAAAATGCTTACCAGTTATTCAGGTCTTTTTAAAACCTCTAGTTTGCCATCTCAGATTAAAAAGTAATGATATGTCTGGAACTGAAATAAGACAAAAAAATTACTCAGGCTGTGTTATCATTTGATTTAAATACATAAGTACTATTGAGAGAGAAAAATCTAATTCTTGAAAGTTTAATCACAAAGAAAGACAAATGCTTCTCCCTTGTGGCTTAGTCACCTTCATTTAAACCTTTTATTTTAGAAGCAATGGGTAGTAGCTAACTAGCTTAATAGTTGAATAGGTGCAGAAATATTGTTTTCAAAAAGGTTTGACCCTCCCCCTTTTTCACTGAGAAATGACAATATCTATTGTTTTGCTCAAGTGCATTAAAAATATTAGTTCATGCGATGATGTATCTCACTTTACTCGTATGAAGTGTGTTATCTCCCTTGATTATCAGGTATTCCTGTAGACCGAAGTGATAATTACATAACAAAGACTATATTGTGTCATGTTTACTTACAATTTAATAATATTTTAAAAGTTGTTTCTTGCCTTTTTCAATATAGTAAACAAATTCCTTTCGGATCTCTCGGAAGTAAACAAAGTTATGATTGTGCCTAAAAAAAGTGTTCAGCCCCGTGCCAGTAATGCATTTTAAAAGCAAAGTTTCATTGAGTATTTGCTGATCTTTATCAATAATATTTATCTTAAACCATTTATAATAACTAGGTATAAATAAAAAAACATTAACCATCATTTTCAGTGGTGTACAAGGTGAAATCATCCATAAATCAGCCTGAAAACTTCTGGAATTAAGCTTCTAATTTGGGTATACATTTACAATTAATTCTCCATAGGCGGTAATGGTAACGTTTTCCTCCGTTGCTCAGTCCATATCGTTTACTTGAACATGTATGATGGCTCATATCGAAGCTGATACATTTATACATGTCTGGTTAAATTTTCGGGGTGGCAAGTGAGATTACTTTTTTCGCAAATTGATGGACCCCGGAAGATGGTGAAAAATGTCACTCTCCTCATGAAATAATCCCAAAATTCTGATCATAAAATTCAATAAAAAAATTGTCCTTTCTAATAATTTATTTCAGGTCAAATCTACATCTTTCTTTTCTCATCACATCAGCTCTATAAAACAGTTCTTATTGTTCATTTATGTCCATTTTTAAAATCACAGCATCCACAATTGTATGGCGGACTAATATTTTTTTTAATTACGTCATCTGAGTTCCTCATCTCAAGGTCTATTAGGGATCCTGACCCAACTAAGGTCTGGAGCTGGCAAATTGGCAGTAACTGCTAAGTCCTTTTATGTTAAATAATGGATCATTGTCATTTCGCTTCAGTTTCATTTTTTACCTATTCTGACATCAGACTCAAGACTTCTTTTAAACTTGAGTTTAACTGTGGGTATTGCTGTGTGCTGCTTATTCTACATTGGCTAGAGGTATAGATGGAGGGTTGAGATCTCACAAAACATGTTGAACCACTCCGCATATTTGCACCTTTCACAAGTCAGGAGCTTTGGTCTTTGTTAGTCTTGTATGTTTTTTAATTTAAGTTCATTTATATATTTTAAGGTTTAGTGTGACGTCAATTTTACTGAACTAATACACAATTTTATTTAGGGGTCAGTTGAGGACCACCTCCTGGTGAGGGATTTTATCGCTGTGTTGAAGACCCATTGGTGGCCTTGGGCTGTTGTACTCTTTAGTGGGATTGTTGTCTCTTTGTCATATTTCCTATTTCCATTCTCAAATTATGTATATTTATCATTTATATTACAAATGCTTCTTATTGTTTAAAGAACTCAAAAGTAAATAAAAACTTGATCAAATTATTTCTATATCACTTGGAAATTTTAATATAAATTATATATTCAAAGGTAAAATGAGTGATGTTTAATCGTGCATGCTTTACTTTGTTATACTATGTAACAAATGCAGAAAACTGCACTTAAACCTATAGGTTGATTTGAATAAGAATGATATATCACAGATTAATAGTAAAGTACATGGAGATTGTTACAACTTACATGTGGAATAGGAGCAACCATTGATTTTAGCTCAAATACTTGTTGGCAGATTTTATTGAAAAATGCAGAATTATATTGCCTCGATTTAACATGAAAATAGAATTATTGTTATAATGTTAATTTATGGAAACAACACTTGAAAGGTTATAAGTAATTGTGACTTGTTAGTGAAAATAGTTGGAATCTTCAGGGGATTTAGTATTTCATCATTTAATGGCATCAAATTGTTGAGTTCCAAAATAAAAAGGATTGATTGATTGGTGTTTAACCCCTTCGTACATAGTCGTGATGCCTCGGTTTTCTGATAAGCCATTTGATTCTTACAGTTTCTTCTTGTGTTGTGTTGTCACACTTTGGCCATTTTCCCAGGTTAGAGGGTGAGGTTTGGGCACTCCATGGAAACCAGCCACATTCTGTCACACTTTGACCATTATCCCAGGTTAGAGGGAGGTTTGAGCACTACATGGAAACCTGCCACATTCTGTCACACTTTGACCATTATCCCAGGTTAGAGGGAGGTTTGAGCACTCCATGGAAACCTTTCACATTCTCCATATATATGGCCTAAGTCAGCACACTGTAATATAGTGTGTGTCATTTATAACTGCCTTCCAAATCATTTGTTTTTATTGTTTTAAGCATATATCTGAGGCTTTTGAATTGAATCATTTTCCCTTTTGCTTTGGGATTTTTTTCCACATTTTTTCATAGTCTTGGCTTGTTTATGTTGAAGGTTGGAGATGTGCTTAAGTTGTCACAACTTCAGTCTTTGGTCTCTGGATGGTTTCGGCATCTCATTGGAAATCTCACATCTCCTTTATATTTTTTTAAGGTGTCTATTGCATCATTTTATGACAAAAAGGTTAAGACATTTAATCTCTAGAGAATAACTGTTTTGGAATTCAATAATAACTTCATGCTGTTATACATCTATAATTACTCAAAATGAAAATCTCTGTCTATGAATCATATATTTTATGAAAAAAGTGGCAAAAATTCCTCCTGCTCAAACTGTTTTTTCAGGAAGGTGTGGAGAAAAATCTTGTATATAAAGAAGCTGATCATATCACTTTTATTTAAACAAATATAATCTATTTTTCTCACTTTCTGTAAAGACAATATTTTTTTACATGCCAGCTTGGTGCATTTGTTAGCTTTGATTTCCACTGAAGAATAAAATATGATGTTTTTTTTATTTCTAACAATTATTAATTTAAAGCAGATTAAAGAAAAAATGTTTAGCTATTAGCAGTGAGTTTAGTTCAATTTCCTCAAAAGAACATAAAAAACTTAACTGATGTATTATGGACTTGCAAGTCAATAAATTTACTCTTGAATGTGTACTCATGTAACCTTTAATTTGAACTTTAAAGGATATGCACTGCGCACGTTAACAGCAAGAAGAGTCCACATGTTTTTATACGACTGTAACAAATTTTGCGGTCATATATTGGTATCACTTTGTCGTCGGCGGCGTCAGCATCGTCCAAAGATGGATGGTTTCCAGATAATAACTTTAGTACAAGTAAATAGAAATCAATATAATTTTAACACAATGTTTATAACCACAAAAGGGAGATTGGGATTGATTTTGGAATTGGTTTAGGAATTAGGTGCCCAAAGGGCCCAAATGTATTTTCACCTCAAAAATCAGAATCAAGTAGGTAGATGTTTGTAAACAGTGCCTCATTATACCCCTGCTTTAAAAAGTGGGGTACACTGTTTTACCTCTGTCAGTCTGTCCATCTGTCCCATGAATATTTTTTCTGAAATTTGGTTTCAGGGTTTATATGAGTCATGGAGCTATACCGTGTGATGCGCTTTCAGATTCATCACTCAACAACTTCCTGTTTACCTTTTACCTTTAGATGGCCAGCTGCCCCGGTATCACCAGTGAGCAGTAACTCACAGAATCACTTGTTGAAATATTATTGAAAAGATTTGAATATAATGTTTTGAAGAAAAAAAAAATTAACTGAAAAGTGATTTGGTTTAAAAAGAAAATGCCAAATACTTAAATAAATAAGTGTGTGGTACACATCAATGAGGTCGCAACCAAACATAACAAAAATGACCAACAGTGACTGAAAGTCAACATATAGTCTATTAACAACAAAGAAGTAGATTGCTGTGGAATATTTTATGTTCGTTGTTTTTTTTCAGGGATGGAAGAAATTTTTTATTCACATAGATATCCCATCTTGTGGTACAGCCAAAGTGTACATTTAATCTTTGAGAAAATTTGTACTTCGTTGAACAATTTATGTTCTTGGTTTACCTATACCCAATAAATCCACTAAATTGGTATCCATAGAAAAATAATGATCCACATCATTTCAAGATTGAAAGTCTGGTAAACAGTTGTTTATATATTTTTTTTTAAATCAGTGACTGTAATCTGAGACATTCAAATATATAGTTGATACAACAAAAATGTGTAATGAATTTTCAATAAAATAAAAGGTCATAAAATTATGTTTTCTTATATTTTTCAGATTTCTGGTTGAAAGATAAACACCTTACACTGGCACAATATAATTTCCAAGATATTTGTGTTCCAGCATGACGACAGGGGCTGTAACTCCTGCTGACTCTGTCACATCACAGCAATGCATGGCCAACATTATGAATCCTTTCTAGGATCTGGTCACTATTCCTCGGTCATGGGTAAATGTAAGTATTTTGGTTTAGGTTTTTTTTTCCAGGTGTGCGGACAGTGTAACTACATATTTTCTGGGTAAATTTTTATATGTTTTAAACTTGATGATGTTTTTTCCTCAAAATATTGTTTCTTTTTTCAAATGTCTGCTCTAGGTCTTTCATATATTCAGGTCTATCTTCTCTACACTAAGTTCCGTAATAAGTTTCGGTCCTTTTTCATCCATGAAGTTGTCTGTTCTTTTAAGGGGCTCCTCAGCTTTCTCCACACACACAAAAAAAAGGCCACAAGGATATAGTCTTTATTTCCTGAAACGGTAGAATTCTTTCTTTCTCTCTTTTTTTTTTATCTCCCTTGAACATGTTGAAAAATAGGAATTGCTTTTAGCAGTCCTAAATATGCATGTATACACATGTACAGGAAATGATTTATCTTGTCTATTTCACCGTGTCTTTTGGTCCTTCATATAAACATAAAAATAGATAGTTAAAAATGAAAAAAATGCAAATGTTGACCTATAGTTGTTAGCTTCTAGTCATTTGGTCACTGTTAAAGGGTTTTTCCATTGGCAATCATACACCATATCTCTTTATTTTTATATGTCAGGTTTGCAAATAAGAATATAATTAATTGCATCGCTGGTAAGTTCAACTATGTCGGAGATGACCCTTAAGTTGGAAGATTTTTCTTTAGTCGGAATGACCCCAATTATAACAAGTCATGATCATGTTATCTTAATATTTGTCCTGAACTTTAAATGCTACTTATTTATTTACTTAAATAGGTCTTAAGTTCAGAATAGATATATATATGGTTTGGGGTAATGGTCGAGAGGTCACTATCGGTCAACAAGTGGTTACATGACTACACTTATACCTGTGAAATGTGGAATTATGTATACAGTAGTCAAGTTTATTAAATATCTTGACTGCATTTTCTACAAAAATATACTTTTCTGGATTTTTGTATCAAATAGATTTGATGCATTATTTAAGGTTTTATATTCATGAATTAATGCATTGTTTTGTAACTTTTGATTTATTTTTTTTCTCGATTTTTGAATTTTCCTATAAGTAATTATTCTATATTCATATGCATTTGAAACCCTCTTTGCATCAGCTTTATTCATTTAAAATAATTCTGTTGAGTAACTGAAATAATGCAATGAATCATATAACACTAAAGTACATCATAGTCTAAAGTTTACATATACCAAGTATTCAGATTATGGCAGTTTTTCTCAAATTTAGTTTTGATGATGTATTGGGCCCTTCCCTAAGCAGTCGGAAACCAGGTTGAAATAGAACAAAAGAATCGAAGCTCTCTATTAGAGAAGGCGATAAATGTTTACTGTATTGTTTACTATAGTGACAAATTTTTAAAAAGTTAATAGAAACAAACAAAACTGCAATTTTCTTCTCAATTACGAGGTGTTTTATTTCAAAAACACCATTTGCATAAGTTTTCAATTTATCTAGTACATAGTTAAGCAGAACAATTAGATATCAAGTCGACGACATGGGTATCTTTCAAGTTGGATGACAAAAATGCATAACCTCCGATTTTTTTGAAAAAATTACCACGGACGGAAAAGATATCAATCTATTAGTTCAGTAATTTTCGTGTCTGCCCTTCCATTATGTGACTGAAGAAAAAATTCCAAAAAATAGGTAACAATTGTATCGAAAAGAGAAAATCGAGTGCACCTTTTTATGTTAGGGCGTGTTTGAGTTGAGTATTTTGTCTTGATATCGTTCAAAGTAAGAATATTTCATACATCGTCTCGCTTCAGATTCTATCATTTTTATACGACCGCAAAATTTGAAAAATTTTTCGTCGTATATTGCTATCACGTTGGCGTCTGCGTCGTCGTCGTCGTCGTCGTCGTCGTCGTCCGGCGTCCGAATACTTTTAGTTTTCGCACTCTAACTTTAGTAAAAGTGAATGGAAATCTATGAAATTTTAACACAAGGTTTATGACCACAAAAGGAAGGTTGGTATTGATTTTGGGAGTTTTGGTCCCAACATTTTAGGAATTAGGGGCCAAAAAGGGCCCAAATAAGCATTTTCTTGGTTTTCGCACTATAACTTTAGTTTAAGTTAATAGAAATCTATGAAATTTTGACACAAGGTTTATGACCACAAAAGAAAGGTTGGGATTGATTTTGGGAGTTTTGGTTCCAACAGTTTAGGAATTAGGGGCCAAAAAAGGGCCCAAATAAGCATTATTCTAGGTTTTCGCACAATAACTTTAGTTTAAGTAAATAGAAATCAATGAAATTTAAACACAATGTTTATGACCACAAAAGGAAGGTTGGTATTGATTTTGGGAGTTTTGGTCCTAACAGTTTAGGAATAAGGGGCCCAAAGGGTCCAAAATTGAACTTTGTGTGATTTCATCAAAAATTGAATAATTGGGGTTCTTTGATATGCCGAATCTAACTATGTATGTAGATTCTTAACTTTTGGTCCCGTTTTCAAATTGGTCTACATTAAGGTCCAAAGGGTCCAAAATTAAACTTAGTTTGATTTTAACAAAAATTGAATCCTTGGGGTTCTTTGATATGCTGAATTTAAAAATGTACTTAGATTTTTAATTATTGGCCTAGTTTTCAAGTTGGTCCAAATGGGGGTCTAAAATTAAACTTTGTTTGATTTCATCAAAAATTGAATAAATGGGTTCTTTGATATGCAAAATCTAACTGTGTATGTAGATTCTTAATTTTTGGTCCAGTTTTCAAATTGGTCTACATTAAGGTCCAAAGGGTCCAAAATTAAACTAAGTTTGATTTTAACAAAAATTAAATTCTTGGGCTTATTTGATATGCTTTATCTAAATATGTACTTTGATTTTTGATTATGGGCCCAGTTTTCAAGTTGGTCCAAATCAGGATTCCATATGAAATATTGTGCAATAGCAAGAAATTTTCAATTGCACAGTATTGCACAATAGCAAGAAATATCTAATTGCACAATATTGTGCAATAGCAATTAATTTTCAATTGGAGTTATCTTTCTTTGTATAGAATAGTAGTTGATAATATATGTTGGAAATTTGCCAGACATGACTATGATGTCATTTTCTATTTTTATTTGCCAATAACTTTATGTAAATGACTTCATTGGAAATTTTCCAATATAAAATGTTGCTGATGAAGCTTTTTTACCTTATCTTATCTAAAATGTTTTTAGATAATGTATGTTGGACATTTGCCAGACATGACTATGATGTCATTTTCTATTTTTATTTGCCAATAACTTTATGTAAATAGCTTCATTGGAAATTTGCCAATATAAAATGTTGCTGATGAAGTTTTTTTTATTGTTTTATACAATAAACAATGTATATTCACTTTTACTACCAACCAATCTTTACCATTCAGTGATAACAAGCACTTTATTTTACATTTTAATATTTTATGATGTATTTAAAAGAGTAGTTATTGTTGCAAACTCCATTAGAAATTTGAATTGATATCAGTTTTGGAAAAAGGGAAACAGGGATGTGAAAAAAAAGGGGGGGGGTTAAATTTTTCTCATTTCAGATTTCATAAATAAAAAGAAAATTTCTTCAAACATTTTTTTGAGAGGATTAATATTCAACAGCATAGTGAATTGCTCAAAGGCAAAAAAAAACTTTTAAGTTCATTAGACCACATTCGTTCTGTGTCAGAAACCTATGCTGTGTCATGATCAACTATTTAATTTTAGATTTAAAAAGTTTGAAGAAGAAATCTTTAATTGATTTGTAAAATCTTGACATTTGTTTTGTGTAAAAAAAACCATGTAATGTCAAAAATTTGATCACAATCCAAATTCAGAGCTGTATCACGCTTGAATGTTTTGTCCATACTTGCCCCAACTGTTCAGGGTTCGACCTCTGCGGTCGTATAAAGCTGCGCCCTGCGGAGCACCTGGTTATATATTAAAGCTACTTTATAACACAAAAAAATAACAGTACTAAAAGATGAAATATATGGGTCAAGTGAAATACCTATCTAATGAGTCACAAAAACAGGGAAGGTGTGTTCGAATAGCTATTTTTTTACTGAAAGTACTTGACGACAGTCTTACAAGTTGGATGATGAAAATGGATATCTTCGAAAAATTCTAATTTTTTGTGTGTGATAACTAGGGTTTATAGTCTTCAACCACTAAAAAAATCTAGTCTGCCCTTCCACGAAATATTTAATTAGTTTTTTTTTTAAATGTTTATGATTTTTCAAAAATTCCACAGGTCTAACAACCGATCAGACAATAGTTTTAAGTTGAATCAATGCAGACAATATCATTAACTGATGCTCATTAGCTAGTTGATACATTTGTCTTTTAAAATATAACTGACATATAAGGATCGTATTGGTGCAATGTGGATAAATTTATCGGTTTCCAAGAGCAAAATTGGTAGCGCGTCATCGCTACAATGGCTTCCATTTTTACGATTGTGAAAATGAACTGGCGTAATGGGGAGATAATTTTGACGAAGTAGGATCCTGATTGTAAGATATAAGCTCTTCTTTGACAAACCAAAGATAATATATAATTTCATATAATGGCTACCTATGCCACATTATTGATATTTTGACAAGAAAAGAACCAATTCCGGTCATATATTCTATATTCTAATTGTAACCCATTTCATTTATTTAGGTGGCTTCATTTTATATCATGATATATTAGGCTTGAACATCTCTTTCCAAGTCAACATTCTCGTAATTTAGAACTTGTATATATACTCTAGACATAGATTGGTCTTATAAAAACTAATAGATGTTTTTTTTTTTAAAAAGGGGGGTGGTTATATGTGTTTTAAAGATCAACTATATTTCTCAGTCAATGGAAGGATTTTCAAAATACAATATTTGTGAAAGCTTTGATGGTAAAAAGGTAGAAAATCGCTATAAATAATACACCTCCTTTCTTAAAACTTTTTGAACTTACTATTTTGGTAAGATGTGAAATGTACGTATTGAATATTAAGGCAGGCAATATCTAAGTTTCTAATAAGAACTATATATTGCACCTATTAGTCATTTCTGTAATTAGTTCATCTTGTTCATATCATTTCCCAACAAGATCACATATACTGTCCTCAGTGTCCCTTTTTTGAGCCTCTGTGCAAGCTGCATAGCATGGAAGCCATGTTTTCACCTTGACCTTCAATTCAAGGTTTATTATTTAGATTTGTACGACACATCCACATGCAATCTTAAATTATTGATATCTTTTCACATAATACTTGACATTATTACAAAGTGACAAAAAATAAATGGTGGAATGATTTGACATTGGAAATAACATGTTGTAATATTGATGAATTAATTTATTCAGTGGAAGAGAGTGTAGACTATGTGGTCTTGTTTACAAGATATATATATATATGTATGTACATGTGACAGTGTACTTTAGTGCTAAATATCTGTAGGACATATGATACTTTATATTTCACGTACAAATCATTGTTGAAGGATTATATATCTGTTTTTAGATGAGTATTTTAACATTGTGGTGAACAAAATCTTTTATTTAATGCAATTTGGAATGTAAATTTATGAATATTGGCTTGTGAGCTGTGTCTTTGCTTGACTGAATTCTGATTTATAGGTGGATTTTAAACATTAAAATTTTACACGAAGGCAAACTGACAAAAATGAAATATTTGAAGCGTGAATAATGTCCGAACGGTCATTTGTCCGACATATCCTGTAATGTGTAAATCTGATAGAATGGTTTGGATTGATGAACCGACACATTTGTCTCAAAATAACGAAGAAGAATTAATTTATACAGATCTGGATAGTTTGAAAAACAGTGAAGAAAAAGGTAATAAAATGTTCAAAAATAAACTCGAATTTAATCAAGCATAATGAAATTTTGTATAAATGACATATCTGAAAAAGTAGGTACCCCAATGTATTTACAGATTTAAAATTAATTGACCATAACCAGACCTTGAATAGACCTTCACATAGACCTTGAAGGTCTGTTGATACTTGCATAAAGAATGGGAGGTGTTCCACACAGGTTTGTTTTCTTTCCAGTTGTATGCATGAAGTGCATAAGTCTGTAAAATATATTATAAATCTGTCCTACAGTGTGCAAGTAATAATGGGGCTATGGTGGGGAATACTTATACAATATTTATAGAAAAACAGGAGAGTAAAATATGAGAAATTATGACAGCTTGTAAAAAAAAGATTATAGATAAGCAGCATAAAAGAAAAATGTGCATACTGAACAAGAGGGTAATATGAATTATATATATTTAAGGGTTGAAAGAGAACTTAAGTTGAAACAAAATGATTTTTAGGGAAATTAGAATTGGGGAATAAAAAAAATGAGGAAAAGGCAGAACAAAATAAAAACGAAATCGATCAAATTCAAGAGATGAGGACTATTAGATAAAAGCAGAAATGTGATGTTGGATTACTTTTTCATAAACATGATTGTTTGGATGGGGGTGTCACTCATTTCTTTACTCCTATGGAGTTTGAGCAAAAAAAATTAAAAGAATAGACTATTTCTCTTTATTCTTTTAATTTTTTTTGCTCATTTATCTTTTTTCTTTATATTTTAGCACCCAATTTCCTTTATTGTTTTCTATGTCTATTTTTCTTTCCTTTTGTTAAGCCCATTTTGTTTATTATTCAAATATATTCTGTTAACCCCATCCAGACTTCTTACATATTATGATATTCATCAAAGACCAATGTTGCTATTATAGCTTGTCATAAAAGACTTAGCAAGACCCTCATGGGAAGTCAAGGTCGTTAAACATCCCTTTCCAGTAGTAGCTTGTCATTAAGTAATGGAAAAAGTATTCCTATCCTGCTGGATCCTCTGAGTTGATTTGAACCCTATAAAAAAATAAGAAGATGTGGTATAATTGTCAATAAGACAGCTTATAATCTGCCAAAGTTCAAATAAAGTGGATGGAAGCAATTATAGGCCACTCTAAGGCTTTCAATAATGAGAAAAATCCATACCATAAGGTAGGCTATATAAAAAGCCCTGATATGAAAATATGAAACAATTCAATTTAAAAAACAAACGGTCTAATTCATAACAAAACAGTTTACAAAAATCAAGTATGGCAAACATGAACCACACGCAACATATAAACAATGAGGAGCAATTGCAGAGATTTAATTTTAATTAGATTGGAACCACCAACAATCACTGAACTATAGGCTCCTGACTTAGGACAGGCACTTAAAAATTGTGGCAGGGTTAAACATGTTTGTGAGCACTCAACCAACATGTGACAGTAGTTTAACAGTACAACATAACAACAAGCTATAAAAATCAGTTGAAAATGGAATAAACTCATCAGATGGAAACTAATAGATACATTCATATTCATCTAACATAAGTATAAGGTAGACGTGGCTTGGTACTACATTTATAACTACATGTTACATACAACTGCAGGCACTATTATCATGTGTATGGCCTAAATGACATATCAACTAGTTTTGGATGTCATGTTTTAAAAAATGTCTGGAAAATTATGCAATCTTAAGCCATAAATCATAAAAAGACCAGAACTTGCCAAAAAAAAAAAAAAAAATACACAATCCTAATTGATCAAATGTTGATTGTTGGGTATTTTTTTCTTTTTTGAGTTTGATTAGATGACACGAACTTTAAACAGATTCAATATTGTTATATATTTTAAGATAACAGCAATTAACCTATAATAAAAATAAGGTGTGATATGATTGCCAAAGTATGAAACAACTCTCTACCTAAGACCAAATGACACAGCAATTAACACTTTTCAAAGGCCTTCAAAAATGAGTAATGCATATTCAGCTATAAAAAAAACCTAAATGGCAAATTAAAACAATTCAAATGAGAAAACTAATGGCCTGCTTCAAGAATAAAATAAGGAACAAAAAACAAATATAATATACAGCAACAAACAACAGCCACTGAATTACATGCTCTTGACTTGGGACAGGCACATACAGAATGTGGCGTGGTTAAACTAGTTTGCTAGCTCAAAACCGTACCTCTAACCTGGGACAGTGGTGTAACCTCAGGGTGTAACAGGACGACATAAGAACAAACTATTTAAATCAGTAGAAAAGGGCTTAACTCATCAGGTGGACATGGTGGATATAAAGGATAAATACATCTACATCTCATTTTAACATTCTGTTGCATTGATATTGACCAATAAATTCCTTTCCAACCTGTACTAATGTGTTCACATGTTTGTAATTACACCAGGAAATAAAAAAGATACACCTTATGATTTAGTAGAGGAAATATGTATTTAGGCTTGTCATGACGTTAATTATTGTGCAATAAGGAAATCAAAGGAAATGCATATTTTTGCAAAACCAAATGTACTAACAGTAATTATCAGAACAGCCTTCATCTGTTTTTTTTATCTATTTTTAACTTTTTAAAATACATAATCTTTAAAGATTTTTGTTAACCTTAATCTGGATAATTATCGGGTACAATTTGAATATGAAGGAAAACATTGACACAGATTTTTTAAATTTTAGATTATATAATAAAGACAAAAACATTAAGGAAGTCTTTTTCAAATAAAATGTAGGACTATAGAATATCCTTGGGCAGGTGTCAGTGTAATTATATAACATTCATCCGGTTTAAAGAAATCAAGTATTTTTTTCAGGATCGTCGTGGAGAAATTACATAGTTTAGACATTCAAACAAAATATCATTCTTACTTTTGTTTGTACAAAAAAAAAACCAGTTTCTGTATTTCAACACGCTACGTGACTGAAACAAGTAAATTATCAATGTTCTTACAAAGATCTTTCTGGAAGTTACTGAACGAAATTTAAATGTAAAAATCCTTCTCTTTATATCCTTAGGGAATCAAGATGAATGTAAATGTTGTTAATTTGGTTTGGCTCCACCAACCAACATGGCCTAGGCTATATCTAAAAAATGAAGATGGGGGTTTAACACCAATTACAGCATTTTGTTTAAGTAATTAGCACACAGGCACTTGTCTCAGAAATATGTTTTCTATATATTTTGCTTGACCCTCATGGGTGTAATTTTGCAATAAAGATTATTATATATACCTTAATCATGTTAATATAACACTTATTGTTAAATTAAGGTAAATAGAGAAAAAAAAATTGTGAGACAAGTGCCTGTGAATAATTATAAGCAATATAATATAAAAGTAAGGAGATGTGGGATGAAATCTAATGAGAAACTATATATCAGAGATTTAAGGACCAATGGATTGATTCAACATGCAAGAAATAACTGTCTAGGACTAAGGAATAAATTTATGAAAAAAAAGGTTTTTATATAATATTCCTCTGTGGAAGAGCTCTTAAAATATGCAAATTTATATTGCTGATCCTAGGTCATGCATATAGGAAAAGTAATAAATATTTGTAAACACATTAATCAAAGTATTTTATGTAACAGTTGCAGATTTAACGCCTTCATTTGTTTTAGATTTGCTAAATGTCGTGTTATTGATAACTTTCTGTCATCGTAATACCATAAAAATCAATTCTAGTTATCTTTTGCATCCTCTTTCTCTAATTGAGACAATAAAACATAATCGTTTAGGAAGAAAAGGAAAAGGTTATTCTGTAAACTTCCATTTGATTGATTGTTTTGTAATGCACCAAGGAAGCTGCTCTAAGTAGACTGAGAGAGAAAGAAAATATATATTATAGGAAGAGTGCCACTGAGTGGAAAGACATGTATCAGGAACATATGAACACAATTTATCCTTGCATGCTGACTATGATAGACCCTCATGGGTAGTCCCATCACAGTGGCAGGTCCAGAGAGGAAAATCAATGCAATTGAATTGGGACATATGGTTGGAACACCCCCACCACTGTTTATCCTTGATTGGGACCCCCTTTTGAAAATTTCTAGATCGGCCTCTGCATCATCATTCTTGAATGGTTTTGATTAAACACATAACCCTCAGACATAACCATCCTCTCTGATTCATAAATATATATAATATTGTACCATTTTAAGTTGATATTTTGACAATCCTTTTTAGAGCTAATCGATTTAAATAAGTTCATTCTTTTGTGTTTAAGTTTCAATTTACCATAGATTCATTATATATTTACTTTGGATACCAATTTTTTGTGGATTTCATAGATACAGGTGAACCAAAAATTTATTGGTTCAAATTAGTACAAGTTTTGTACAGGCTAGCTTGTTTGGCAAAACAACAAGATAAAAATATCCATGAAAATTAAAACTTTCCTCAATTCATGAAAATTGCATTGGTACCAATGAAAATAAATGAATCCAAATTAGATATAACAAACAATAATGTATCGAAGAAAACTCATTTGAATGCAAACTTTCAGTAGTTATTGTAAGACAGTCTGAAAAATATCTTGTAAAATTTGGATACAAATGTAATCAAATTCATTAAGAAAAGTACATATGAATGTCTGGCTCGAGGTCCAATAATAAATCAGCTATCAATATGATCAAGGACAAGAATCTTGATTGATTGTTGCTGTTTTTTATAATGTACCAGCTTCAAGAATAGGTCATATATACCATGTATACTACTAGGCAAATTTAGGACAAGGCTTAAATTAGTAAATAAATAAATAAACCAGGTAACTTTCTCTATTACAGTTGATGGGTTTGCAGGGGAAATAAGCAGTGACGTTGAGTGCACCAGGCTGTGTGTACTTTTTATAAAACTACAGAATCTCACCAAAAAAAATGTCTCTTTTCAACTGGGATATCGTGTAAATGCAAATCCGTTGTATGGAAAAACACACTTAAAGACCCAAATCTTGAGCTCAGCAGCTGTGAATTGAGTAGTAGATTATTGGATCAAGGGGTGAATTTATTAACACTGCAGAAAAATCTTTTCACAAGTGTTGCTGTTATGTTATAATAAGTAACTGTGTAAAAAAAAGGCTTGAAGAAAAACTATAAAACTTTTTTTTTTTAAATGATTGAAAAATGTCTGCTTTATTTTTTCCAACCAAAAATGATACTTGTCTAACATCAGCCCAACAATGTTAGATCTGTAAATTTGCTTTTGCAAATTTTTTGTTCTTCCCTCCCGGAATTCGAACTCATGCCACTGAGATATCGTGACACCAAATCGCCTGCACTGTATCTGACACGCTAGATTATTCGACCACCTTTGCTTTACAAAAATAAAGCTTTATGTGGCCGGATGTTACCTTTCCTCTTCAGTTTTAATCTAGCATTGTAATACAGTACATGATATATAAAGCATGAAGATGGAATTGTTACAGATCTGCTGAATTATCTATTGTAAAGGATCCTACAAATTAATGCAAGATACATATAGTTACAGAAATAATTATATTTAAAAGTAGGTCTGAACCTGAGTGACAAATAAATACAATGTGTATGTAATTAATAAATATTGTGTCAAGTGTGCTAAAAACCTCCATGGAGTAAAAGGGAGATCCTTTGGTTATTGCATCTCCTGCAAACATTAATTATCACTCAATTTGTACTTGAGATAATATATATTGCATTTGGTCTTTCAACTTTAATATAAGCTGTCATACAATCATTCAGGAATGATTGATAACTACGCATGTTATTTAAAGCTTTTAAATTTGCTGTGGTAATCAAGAAAAAGAACCATTAAAGGTAAAAAATAAACTAACATTCGTTGACACATCCAAAATTGACTTGAATAATATTATAGGTTGGTGTAGTGCACTAATTTATGATAATGATAAAAACAGGATGAAAATAGAAACATGCTATGTGAAAAGGTCATGGCCTTTATACTCTAATTTTAGATTATGTTTGGAATCTCTGAGGGGTTCTGGACAGGAAATTGCTTCAGTGTTTCTGAAGAAGAAATTATGATGTTATCAAATACAAAGATACTCTTTTGTGAGGTGTTAGGGATGAAGATTGAATTAATTCTTAGTGGATTTAACATTTGCATAAATGAGGGTCTGGAATTTGGAGAAGGGGGCTTCATTTCTGTATTTTTTAAAGTCATTTTTCTTTATTCTTTACATTTTTTCCCATTTATCAATATTCTTCATTATCTACCTAATTATTTTCTATTCATTATATTTTTATGTCCCATTACGATAGTCCGTCTGTTCTGCTTCAGATTATATTTTTTGGTCAAGGTAGTTTTTGATGAAGTTGAAGTCCAATCAACTTGAAACTTAGTACACATGTTCTCAAAGATATGATCTTTCTAATTGTAATGCCAAATTAGAGTTTTACCCCAATATCACGGTCCACTGAACATAGAAAATGACAGAGCAAGTGGGGCATCCGTGTAATAGGAACACATTCTTGTTTACCATATTTTTCTCAATTATAATATTTTGGTCCATTTTTATTTTTGTAGATGTAGTTAATTTTTCTCTATTCTGGAAACCTGTGGGCATTAAATTAACACATATCTCAATCCTTCTAATGTTTACACAAGCATGCAGTTTGTGTTTGTTTTACTAAATAAGGGTATTTACTCTTGCTGTCCAATTATAGACCTCACTCATTCAGTTTTCTATGTGATAATTGTGGTCTAGTCAAGGGCAAGGTCATTGATAAATTTAACACAATGATCCTACACAAATGAATGAAGTTTAGCGCTGAAGATTTCTGACTCAACCTGTTTTTGACTAGGTGCTAGTTTATATACATGTCATCAAAACAAGAAATTAGTTGAATCTGGAATAATTTGGAAATCTGGAAAATGATAAAAAATGTAGGATGAAAACTTTTAAAAACCAACTAAAAGAGGGGTTCCAACTACATGTCCCTATTCAAATGAATTGTTCGTCCAAAAAACAGGGGAGGTTCCAACCCTCTAAAACACCCACCCACCCCCTTCCCCTCAGCTGGATCCGCCACTATTAGCGGTGCATGTATGGCTAAGGGGATTAGTAAGTTCATATTGAAGTATCAGTGATTCCCCTGTCATATTTTTTTCCCAAGGTCTTTATGATCTTGTGGTACTTTTTCTGATTGTTGGAGATACTTTTCTATATATGTATTCTATAAGATACCTCATATGAATATTTCTAAATTCAGGTAGTTAATTACCAATCACACTATCTTTCCTTTAGTCTGTCATTCATTCCATAGTAGATCTTGACTTGTAAGCAAGAATGCATCACATGTTGATTTTGAATTCTAATTTTCCAGTAAATTTTTATTTGTAATGCATTGTAATATTTTGAAAAGATTGGCACTATACCTCCATTAATGTACCTATGGACAGGTGCTTTATTTGTGTTGTGAAGTATTGTTAATTTTTTTTCATTTCCCTTCTTCATTTTTCTTAGTTCCTCAATATCAATCCTTTTAATATCTTATTCTGTCGATTCATTTATTTTATGGATGATGGATTAAAAGAAAATAATTGTGTGGTTACTTACTTCATTGTCTTAACGAACTCTACATACAAGTTGGTTATAATATATTATTTTATTGAACATTTAATACAACAAATATTCTGTAAATGTGTCCATTTTTTGTTGATATAGAAATAACATAGTGGGATATTGAATCATATTTATAGATGAGATTGATTTTCTTGCTTGAGCCGGGACAGGGAAAGCGGGAAAGGCAATCGAGTTGAGATGACCAATGATAATCTGTTTATCGCCATTTTACCTATGACGACGTTGTCAATTTCGTTAGCAATGCCACGTGCCTGCTTAGTTTCTAGCGTAAATTTTTCCATCTGAAGCGAGTAGCATGATATGAAAATTATCACAAAAAAAGATAAAGAAAAATGCACAAAATAGTCATAATTGCCATTATTCAATTTGTTGCTCTACCAAATTTAATCTTCAAGTCGTGAGAAAATATGTTTTTTACAGAACACTCAAATACATGCAATGCATTGACTATCCAACATGAATAATGAAATCAACTGAAATATAAGTACCCCACAAATGGTTTTGAATTTACAGTATACATTTGTCCATGCATTTTAAAATACATGTAAATATTTTCCACTGGATGTTTAGCAACCAACAATCAATCTATCTCATTGATTTTGAAATATGTATATCTGTTCAAGGATTTATAAATGTATAATAATGATATATTAACATACTGTACATTCTTGTTTATTCATGCGAAACCAATGCAACAGTTTCTGTTACCCAATAATCAAGAGTTGCATTAACAATTTCCGTGTAATGATTTTCTTTCACAAATTTTTTGTAAACGCATTAATTAGATATCACCTTTTTGCCAGTAATCAGTGATTCTGATTGATAAATGCACACATTAATTTCTGAATTACAAAACTGCTCGATATAAGTCGTCTCAGAAGTCGTAATGCATTTTACATTTTTCTTTGTATTTCATTTTCTGGCAGCTGTCTTACACATTGATTTGTGATTTGCATTAAGTATTATTTATATATAGGTCAGATTTAAAGTAATGGATTTTTTTTTGTCTTCCACAGTGTTACAATAGATCATTATGCTTAAATTTTCCTTAAATTTATATATGTTTTTTTATTAATTAATTAAGGCAATTGTTACAACTCTAATATAGTCATGCGCAGAATTAGGATTTTCAAAGAGGTATTCATAATTCCATAAAACGAAAGAAATACTGTTGAACATATTAACAAGATTAAAACAAATTGACAATTTTTTTGCTAAAAAATGAGATATTTTTCAATCATTATAGGGGCTTTTTTTTTGGATAAGGGAATTTAACAGAGAACTTTTTGTTCTTTGATTGTCATACTCTCAACAAACCTTGTTCACAATTTATCCATAGATCTGCAGATATGTTCAAAAGAGTTATTGGTAGTAAATAGTTCATACAATCAGAAAAAGATAAAAAAAAAAACTAGACATTTACTGCCCCAAAAGACTATGTATAGCCTAACAAGGAATTCATCTGTTCTGACCTAAATCTCACACTTCACTGATTTTAATAAATCTATCTGCACATATGTATGTTGATTGATTTAATGATAATTGGTTGCTTTTGATCAGCCATCTGTATTGTTTGCTAAATGTACATTGTTTATGATGATTTCTATTGGTTATAATGAAGAAAATGCATATGACTGTTTAGAATTATTTTCTCTTCTGATATCTTGTTTGACCAGTAAATGAGTTGAAGATTTTTTTTGTGATAAATAAGCTTTTGCAAATTGAACATTTCTATGAAAAATACTACCAATTGATGTTATAATGCAATATGGCCAACATCATTAGTAGTTATCAGATGAAGACCATCTCCAAAGTTTAATAAAAATTTTATTTCATAAAAATTTGAAAATATACCAACGCATCAATAGAAGTTGTAAATTTAGTATAGGTATAGAGATAACTCATCAAAAGACAGTTTTCCATGTTTAGAAGAAATGAAAATTTTGTTTAGAAAAGTAAGGAAAGGTACTTAGGTGTGAATAGAAGCTGTAAATCTGCTAAAAATATGAAAATTACTCATCATACATTTCATAAGACATTCTTTCATATTTAGAAAATGAAAACAAAGCTGTCAATAAACAGGACACCTACACATAGACTTGCATCTTGATCTTTACAGCTATCATCATTTCATTCAGAAAATTTAGAAAATAAAAACAACATTACAATTACAAAATAAAACAAGGATATTGTTAGGTGTCACATGTGTCAAATGTAGAGTAGGATCTGCTTACCCTTCCAGAGCACCTGAGATCCTCCTCAGTTTTTGATGGGGATTATTTTGTTCAGTAATTGGTTTTCTTGTTGGGTGTCACATGTGTCAAACGTAGAGCAGGATCTGCTTACCCTTCCAGAGCACCTGAGATCATCCTCAGTTTTTGATGGGGATTATTTTGTTCAGTAATTGGTTTTCTTGTTGGGTGTCACATGTGTCAAACGTAGAGCAGGATCTGCTTACCCTTCCAGAGCACCTGAGATCATCCTCAGGTTTTGATGGGGATTATTTTGTCCAGTAATTGGTTTTCTTGTTGGGTGTCACATGTGTCAAACGTAGAGCAGGATCTGCTTACCCTTCCAGAGCACCTGAGATCATCCTCAGGTTTTGATGGGGATTATTTTGTCCAGTAATTGGTTTTCTTGTTGGGTGTCACATGTGTCAAATGTAGAGCAGGATCTGCTTACCCTTCCAGAGCAGGTGAGATCATCCTCAGGTTTTGATGGGGATTATTTTGTCCAGTAATTGGTATTCTCTAATGTGTTTTGTATACTCAGTTGTTTGTCTTTTTGTTGTATTCTTGTTTTTTGCAATGGCATTGTCAGATATTGTTTTTTACAATTTAATTATCCTTTTGGTATCTTTTGCCTTTTTTGGAGTTTTAAGATAGACAATATCTTAATGATGATGAACGTGTGATTTGAGAAAAGTTAGGAAATGTACTAAGTTCACAGGTGTAAATAAAAGCTGTAAATCTGCTAATGTTGATAGAGATTACTCATCAAACGACATTCTTCCATATTTAGAACGTGTAGAACAATGTGGTCAAATAATAAGACACCTACATATATTCTTGGACCTTGACCTTTACAGCTAGAATCATTTCATTCAGAAAAAAAGTATAAAATAAAGACACAACTTTTATAACATACAAAACAATAAGAATATTGTTAGGTGTCACATGTACAGCAGAATCTGCATCAGTACCCTCCTGAATCACATGAAATCATCCTTAGTTTATGGTTTGTATTATGTTCTCAGTTTTGTGTTTTCTATGGTGTGTTTTGTATACTGTATGTTGTTTGTTTTGTTTTTTTCATTTTGGCAATGGCATTGTAAGATTTTTTTTTCAACTTGAGTTGTAAGTTTCAATGGTATCTTCATTGATCTTTCATCTCCTTTTTGCTCAGTCTTTTGTTTTCTATGATGTGTTTTGTATTAACTGTTATTTGTCTTTCTATGATGTGTTTTGTATTAACTGTTGTTTGTCTTTTTATGATGTGTTTTGTATTAACTGTTGTTTGTCTTTCTATGATGTGTTTTGTATTAACTGTTGTTTGTCTTTCTATGATGTGTTTTGTATTAACTGTTGTTTGTCTTTTTATGATGTGTTTTGTATTAACTGTTGTTTGTCTTTTTATGATGTGTTTTGTATTAACTGTTGTTTGTCTTTCTATGATGTGTTTTGTATTAACTGTTGTTTGTCTTTCTATGATGTGTTTTGTATTAACTGTTGTTAGTCTTTTGCATGTTTTTTTTTTATTTTTCTCAATGCACATTGTAAGATTTGTTTTTCAGCTTGTGAGTTTGAATATCCCTGTATCCCTTTGGTATCTCGGCAACTCTCTTTTGCTCAGTCTTTTGTTTTCCATACTGATGTTTGTCTTTTGGTTGATTTTTTTTTTTTCTGCCATGGTGTTGCAGATCTAGAAATTTTCAAAGGAGGAGGGGGTGCACTGACTGCCCTGAGAGGGGGCCTGCTCTAATCATGTTTAGTGATTACCTACTTAATCAACCACATTTTTCCCACAAAAGGCCCCTAGCCCCCAACCCCTGGATCCCCACATGAGGTTTTTTTTTCAACTTGAGAGTTTGAATATCCCTTTGGTATTTTTAGCCTCTCGTTAAGAAATTTTGTAGGATAAAGACTAAACTGAATTCCCCTATATATATTTAAGTGTCAAAATGTTTTATTTACTAACAATAACAGTGAAACATCAGATTTGAATGCTTTTTCTTATCAGTATGTTAAAATTATCATGTAAATGTAGATGATTTTATCTCGGTTTCAGTAGCCAAGTATTAAATACAAAATAAACAGCCTCACCTGGTCAGCCAAATGTCAATGACTGACCAGTAAATACCATGACGTCACCTTTAGAATTAGCAGTTATACATGTAGCTTTCCAGTGCATACTTTATAAGTACCGGTCATTCAACCTGTTAATACCATTTTAATCCTGTGAAAATGACCATAATTGGTGTAAATAATTGACAATGAAAATTGCCTGCATGAGTGACTGTTTTGGCGAGGGATTACTTAACTTGGGGTTAAATTACGATATTTCCATACTTATGGTCAGTTCTTACCTGTGACGAGACATACATGTCTAGTTGAGCTAGGGTCAGTCTTTGGCCAAACATTCCCGTGATATTGATTAACTAACAGTCAAGAAGAGTTCAACGTTTATTTATATAGATATACAATTATGGCTATTGTATAAAGCAAAAATTTGTTTAATTAGCAATCATGTAGATTGCATATTGCTACAGTGGAAAGTGAATGATCTGGAAATTCTTGTTCCTATTGCAGACGGACGAACGGATTTAATCTGCTTGAAGTAATAGTTATGTAACAGATTAAAGTTTTAGTAAACTTCAGTGGTTACTTATTCCAGAAATTTGTTTCAGAGAAAAATATTCAGCGTAAATTCCTTCGTTAAAACTGGATAAATCCGAACTATTGAAAATAAAAACAAGACCTATAGGAATAAGTGTTACAATTTTTTTTATACAAAAATCAACAATGTTTATTTTAGAACTCAATGTGTAAATGGTACATAGCTTTTTATCAAAAGTAAAATAGTGAAGTGCTAATAAATGATTTTTCCCTGTGGAAGGATGAAGAATTAATGTGTTAAATGACAGGTATGCTTATAACATGCGGTATGTTTGGAATGGAAGATGTATCGAAAATCTTCTGGCCAGCGCAG
This sequence comes from Mytilus edulis, assembly GCF_963676685.1. Taxonomy (NCBI): domain Eukaryota; kingdom Metazoa; phylum Mollusca; class Bivalvia; order Mytilida; family Mytilidae; genus Mytilus; species Mytilus edulis. The sequence continues at coordinate 21,133,378 of NC_092345.1, forward strand.
GATGAAGTCGATTTTTCTCAATTTCTAACTGAAGCAGGTAAACAAGCTTGATGCTTCTTAAGTTTAATTAATTTAAATCATGTTATACAAAGACCCTTGTCATTGAAAAGTATTTAAAAGTCGGTTTGTTTCCCAATAGTTTGAAAAGGAGCCACAACTTACTGGAATTTTCAAGATTTTTGTTTTTGATGCATTATTGAATTTTTGTAAAGTATTACATAAATAATCAAGCCTCAGGTTTCAAAAATAAAAAAATAGGGTCATGTTTTTTTTTGTTTTTTTTGTTTTTTTTTCCTTTAAATTATTAAAATATTATTATTACTTAAGTTAGTTTGTAGGCAATTTTTTTTTTTTTAATTATTGAAATATTATAATTACTGATGTTAGTTAATAGATAGAGGAAGCATATATATGTGTCTTTCTGTGATCATCAATCTATTTGATTTGATTTGCTGTGTTCCATGAATGAAATACAGTTTGAGATGATTTTATCTAATACTGCAATAACTGTCCAACAGAAAGGTCTTTTGAATTATCTCAAAATGGTCAAAATGGTTTCCATTAAATGGAAATATTTGGGCTAACTCCAAAAAACTGCCTCATGAATTTTTCATCCAATGTTTTTTTTACAAGATTTGGTTGACACTTTTACCAATGAGTATACATTTTGAGCTTTTTAATTTTGACAAACATTTTTTTGTTTTTTTTATTCCAGAATTATCCAAAGTCAAAGTTTTTTTGTTATATAAACAAAGAATACATTATTTGACATCATTGTTTTTATGTTGCTTTATGCAAAAACATTGATGTTTGAAGTCTTTTGTATTAAATGACTTTCTAAATGATGCATTTATCACACTGTTTTTTTACAACAAATGCTGGAGATTGTTTTTTTACAGTATTTACATATTGAGATATTCATGGAAAATAATATTGTTGATGAATTGGTCTCATATTAATTACTAGCAGTTGTGGATTATTTTAGAGCTCATGTGGATTACAAGAAAAATCGGTTCAGCTGAAATGTGGTTTTCCTTATTTATTGGAACAGATCAGAGCATTTATATTGATTTATTGATTTTAAAAAGGAGTGATAAGGTTGTTATGGACCTATTGTTTTGTATTTTTAATTTGAATACCATTTATTATAATTTATCAATGGTGGATCCAGAACTTTTCATAAGGGGGGGGCCCTCTGGTTGACCTAAGGGGGGCCCGTTCCAGTCATGCTTCAGTGATTCCCTATATAATCAACCAAATTTTTCCCACAAAAGGGGGGGCCAGCCTATTTTTGTATTAAATGACTTTCTAAATGATGCATTTATCACACTGTTTTTTTACAACAAATGCTGGAGATTGTTTTTCTTGAATAGCTTGGAAAGGCTATATAGATGTTTTGAACAATTATTCTATATGAAACTTCTTTGTTTAAAAACAGCTTTACCAATCTAAGATTATAATTCTTCATGTTAATCTTTAAAATATTAAATTGTATTAAGAAAAAGTACTCATAATTCATTTATGATCACTGGTATCAGTTTTCATTGTTTGAGACAAATTTGCATTTAAATGTACCCGTACCCACTCTAGCTATCCTTTATTTTATGGTTTAATTATTGGTCCCTGTAATCAAAATTGAAAAATGTATTTCAATGATTATTTAAAAATGAAGTTTCTTATCTTGGAAATCCACAAAAAAAATGGAATCCAACAAGTATTAATAAAACCACAGTATACATATATGTGTGTATTATGGTTTATGTTTGAAACTAACCAATGACTGAAGAGATCCTGAATTGAAGCTATTCTTAAACTTAAATAATGAATCAGGATGTCTTGATTTCAACAACTTTAATTTTAGTTGACAAAAGATTAATTTACGTTGTGTGATTAGTTTTTTGTATATATAAAAATTGCATACAAAAATCTAACGTACTAATTAATGCCTGCTTTATGTATTAAATTTTGTTTTGTTGGCTTAAATTTAAAACTTTAATTTGCCATATAAACTTTTTGGAATCCACAAGTTCAAAAAACTTTAAATAGTACTATAACTTAAACAAAACGACACCTTCCTCAAAATTGCTGTATTAACGCGATATTATGAAAATATGAATCCCTACAAGTTACAAAATAACATTTTCATTTGTATGACATCATGTTTTGCCCTGACATTTTAACGTGTCAAAATCATTGATGAAATTTTGTGGAATTTTATGTATCTTATAAATTTAAACATTTTTATATTCATGAAAGTACTAATTCTTTTTGCAATGCATTAGAATAGAATAACAGCTGAAGTTGAACAGTTGCTGCCATCAAATATGATTTGACCATTGTCAATACCTGTAAGTGCTGGCAATGAATCTGCATTAGTGACAGTCAAATCCCCAATTGACAACAGTAAATATTCAACAACAGTACTGTTATTCCTTAGGGAAAAAATAAAGGTCTTAAAATTAAAAATTAAAAACTCACAGAAAATAGACCCAAAAAATGAAGAATATAAAAAAAAACCTAAAAAATAAAAGAATACAGGAATGAAGGATAACCCATCAATTCCTCTTTTAAGATAACCTTCAGATTACCCTTAAAAGTTGAAATTGTTGTTGTTGATTTGACCTATAATATGAAAAAAAAGACGGATTGAATTTTAAGATTGTTTTGTCTTTTTATTTAGTATTACATGATGACGTCGCTGACCAGAGAAACACTCAAGCCTCCATAGATGGAAGGGTTCTCAGTCCGATGGGACCTCTGATTATGGACAATAATGATTATGGACAGTATGGTCCAACGTCAGATAGGGTTGTATCATCAAGTACATATATAGACCCCAAAAAGAAGCTCAAAGGAAATGGCGTGCCAGGGAAAAGTATAGAGGAAGAGCTTTGTCGTATTTGTGGGGACCGGGCATCAGGGTATCATTACAATGCACTTAGCTGTGAGGGGTGTAAAGGTTAGTAGATTGTTTCTGTCAAACAATTAGTTCTTAAGACAATTAATTTTCTTGAGTGGGAAAATAACACAATAAAGTTGAGAATGAAAATGGGGAATGTGTCAAAGAGACAACAACTCGACCAAAGAGCAAAGAACGAACAAGTATGAATCATCAAGTATATGTAAAACTTGGTTCAACTAAATCAATTGTTTAAAAAAACAAAATATCAAATGAATTAATTGAAAATCACTAAATTAAATTGTTACAAGAAATAAAGTATCTACAAACAAGTATAGGAGGCATCACATTAAGATTTAGTTTTATCATGTAAAATATGGAGAGAAAAAAAAACTATCTGTATTTACATATTGAGATATTCATGGAAAATAAGATTGTTGATGAATTGGTCTCATACTAATTACTAGCAGTTGTGGATTATTTTAGAGCTCATGTGGATTACAAGAAAAATCGTTCAGCTGAAAATGTGGTTTTTCCTTATTTATTGGAACAGATCAGAGCATTTATATTGATTTATTGATTTCAAAAAGGAGTGATAAGGTTGTTATGGGCCTATTGTTTTGTATTTTTAATTTGAATACCATTCATTATAATTTATTAAATAACTTTAATGTAGGTTTTTCGCAAGTTATAAGTTTGTCAGAGTCAGTGAATATATATTTTGAGTTTTTTGTTACTCAGCTATAAGCAATTAAAGTTCTTGCACAAAAAAAATAAAATTATTCCTATTTTCATGATGATCGACATTTAAACAATGAATACATACAAAAGGTCCAAAATAACCATATTTTCATAGCAAATGTTTGGATATCAGCAAGTAAAGAACCCAAATAATGTGTTTGCCCAAAGTGTCTTATACTTATATGTTGATGTTAACTTTTTGGGGATAATGTTGTTGTTTCTTCCCCAAAATGATTTTTTGGGGGAATTTATACATAGTACAAATGTAACATGACATTCAATTAATCTATCTTTTTTTCAGGGTTTTTTCGAAGAAGTATTACAAGGGGAGCTAACTATACATGTAAATATGGAGGGAACTGTGAAATGGACATGTGGATGAGAAGAAAATGTCAAGCTTGTCGACTGAAAAGATGTCGAGAAGTTGGAATGAAACAGGAATGTATGTGAAGATTACTCTAAGTGATATGTTGTCATGTTCATCTCAAAGAAAACCTCAGTTGGTGAATCATAGTTTTAAAAAATATGGCCGCCATGGCTAAAATTAGACATAGGGGTAAAATGCAGTATTGATGAATTTTTTCATTTACATTTTTACCAACAAAATGAACATGAATATAAAGGAAGTGTGGAGTGTACGTCAATTGGACATCAACCAATGACAAAAACAACCAATAGTCATCTTAATCTTTTAAAGAACACTTTTCATACTTTAAGAAAGAAATATCAAATGCATTTCATATTTATTTCATATAAGGAAGGAAAACACTTATTGAATATTATGATCATTATCCATTTTCTCATTAGAAATGTAACAAGAGATTCTTTTTGTCTACAGGTTATGTTATAGTACGTTTTAGAGCATTTTATTAATTGTATCACTTCTGTATTTAAGGTTTATTATCCGATGAACAATGTAAAGCTAGAGATGCTCGACGGAAAGCAAAACAGAAAAAAATGGAGAAACCAGCTCCTCCAGTTGTTGTTCAGAATATCAACAATGATTCCCTTGACAGTCGACCAAGCTGTGAATTCGAAAGACAGGATGTAAAATTTTTGGCATCTTTTTCCCCATATGATGTCATATGTGAACGTCCAATAGAACTTATTTCAGAAAATACACATGCTCTTATAAACAGAATAGTTAGATTGCAGGACAAATATGAATTCCCTGACGAAGAAAAAGTCAATGATGCAATAGTAAGTACAAAAAGAAATATATACTAGATTTGCCATTGTCACAGTAGCAGCAACCAGTTTGAATGTACCAAAGTCACAGGGCACGTCTAGTATATTGTATACATGCCTTATATCCCCCCCCCCCCCCCTTTTCTCTTCTCGTAAAATAAGATTGCTGTCTATATATAGTTGGGGAACTCTTTAAAATCTTAAATTAGACACACACGCGAGGAAGAACGGTGGTGTCACGTGATACTGAAGTATATTATCGTGGACTTAGTACATTAATATTCTTTTTAGAGGGGACCTTGGATAGACAACATGTGTATATTGACAGAGCGGCATACTAACTGTATTGACAGAGCGGCATACTAACTGTTCATTTTATTCTTCAATATCTCGCGTATCACACGATACATGTATTTTATCTTGTACAATTTAATTACACGCTTATCGATGGATTTTTAGCTCATGTGTATATTGTAGCAGGTATTCGATTAACGGATCTATACTTTAGTGCAAGTGCAGAAATGTCACTTATGTTTACTCTTCATGTTTCTCTCTCTTTCAGTGGTGATTTTCTCTTCAAAGCACCATTTATGTATAGAATAGGAGCACATTAAATTATATATTAGTTTTCTTCTAGCATATTCTAGAAGATGTTTTGCAGTACAGTTTTGTATTTGATCGTATGCACATACTCCTGGTTACTGAATTTTGCCTGAAATTTGTGAATTTTTGGGGGGGTTTTCTTGCTGTTTCCATGACAACATTTCGAAAATTCAAGGACAGATGACGTTTCAATATCATTTAACTGGGAATGAGCTTAAAACTTGAAAGAAAATGGTACTTTGACGGTTTTTTTTCCATATCGGGCAATATTGTAATTTTAGCCTTATCTCCATCTCCACGGCAAAAATGTGAAAAACCATTTTGAATTTTTTTAAGATGGATTTCACGCTTTTGAATGATGAGTTATAATGTCTGAAAGTTTCATTTAATTTGGACCATTTTGTCGTTTCCATGGTAACGGTGGCCATCTTGAAAATTCCAGACCTTATCTGCACATGGGGATTGTCATTATGGTACAGTTTTATCAATGTATGTCAAGAACTAAGCTTAACAAAAAGTGTGGAAGATTAATTCGGAACAATAACAATATATCACCCCTATTTCCATAGGGGTGACATAATTACGTTGTTAAGACAACACCACCCGTAAATTATTGTTTATTATGGTTTATATGTTTCACCAACAATCGTCTTCAGGACTAATAATAGAAATATGATATAAAAAAACATGTCAAGTTGGAAGGACCTAAACTTTGTTTGTTTAATGTCATAAAATGTACAGCTTTTATAAAAATTGCTTGGAAATGTCCAAACTACCAGGATGGCTACCAGGGTTTCCGCTGGCGGTCGCCATTTTCGCAATTTGAGAACAAATAATAATTTTGGCGATAAAAATTCGTCATTGGCGAAAGAAATAAATATAACAATTTATTTTCCTCCATCTTGTTTATTTACTTTTTATACGACCGCAAATTTTGAAAAAATTTTCGTCGTATATTGCTATCACGTTGGCGTCTGCGTCGTCGTCGTCGTCGTCGTCGTCGTCGTCGTCCGGCGTCCGAATACTTTTAGTTTTCGCACTCTAACTTTAGTAAAAGTGAATAGAAATCTATGAAATTTTAACACAAGGTTTATGACCATAAAAGGAAGGTTGGTATTGATTTTGGGAGTTTTGGTCCCAACATTTTAGGAATAAGGGGCCAAAAAAGGCCCAAATAAGCATTTTCTTGGTTTTCGCACCATAACTTTAGTTTAAGTCAATAGAAATCTATGAAATTTTGACACAAGGTTTATGACCACAAAAGAAAGATTGGGATTGATTTTGGGAGTTTTGGTTTCAATAGTTTAGGAATAAGGGGCCAATAAAGGGCCCAAATAAGCATTTTTCTTGGTTTTTGCACAATAACCTTAGGTTAAGTAAATGGAAATCTATGAAATTTAAACACAATGTTTATGACCACAAAAGGAAGGTTGGTATTTATTTTGGGAGTTTAGGACCCAACAGATTAGGAATTAGGGGCCAAAAAGGGACCCAAATAAGCATTTTTCTTGGTTTTCGCACTATAATGTTAGTATAAGTAAATACAAATCTATGAAATTTAAACACAAGGCTTATGACCATAAAAGGAAGGTTGGTATTGATTTTGGGAGTTTTGGTCCCAACAGTTTAGGAAAAAGGGGCCCAAAGGGTCCAAAATTAAACTTTGTTTGATTTCATCAAAATTGAATAATTGGGGTTCTTTGATATGCCGAATCTAACTGTATATGTAGATTCTCAACTTTTGGTCCCGTTTTCAAATTGGTCTACATTAAGGTCCAAAGGGTCCAAAATTAAACTTTGTTTGATTTCATCAAAAATTGAATCCTTGGGGTTCTTTGATATGCCAAATCTAACTGTGTATGTAGATTCTTCATTTTTGGTCCTGTTTTCAAATTTCGAATTCTACATTAAAGTCCAAAGGGTCCAAAATTAAACTAAGTTTGATTTTAACAAAAAATGAATTCTTGGGCCTCTTTGATATGCTGAATCTAAACATGTACTTAGATTTTTGATTATGGGCCCAGTTTTCAAGTTGGTCCAAATCAGGATCTAAAATTATTATATTAAGTATTGTGCAATAGCAAGTCTTTTCAATTGCACAGTATTGTGCAATGGCAAGAAATATCTAATTGCACAATATTGTGAAATAGCAAATTTTTTTTTAATTAGAGTTATCTTTCTTTGTCCAGAATAGTAAGCAAGAAATATCCTATTTGTGCAATAGCAAGAATTTTTTTTAATTGGAGTTATCTTTCTTTGTCCAGAATCAACTTAAATCTTTGTTATATACAATATACAATGTATATACACTTTTTACTACCAACTGATAAATTTAAATAATCTTTACCATTCAGTGATAACAAGCAGTTTTTTTACATCTTAATATTTTATGATGTATTTAAATGAGTAGTTATTGTTGCAAACTCCATTAGAAATTTGAATTGATATCAGTTTTGAAAAAGGGAAACGGGGATGTGAAAAAAAAGGGGGGGGGTTAAATTTTTCTCATTTCAGATTTCATAAATAAAAAGAAAATTTCTTCAAACATTTTTTTGAGAGGATTAATATTCAACAGCATAGTGATTTGCTCAAAGGCAAAAAAAACCTTTTAAGTTCATTAGACCACATTCATTCTGTGTCAGAAACCTATGCTGTGTCAACTATTTAATTTTAGATTTAAAAAGTTTGAAGAAGAAATCTTTAATTGATTTGTAAAATCTTGGCATTTGTTTTGTGTAAAAAAAAACCATGTAATGTCAAAAATTTGATCACAATCCAAATTCAGAGCTGTATCATGCTTGAATGTTTTGTCCATACTTGCCCCAACTGTTCAGGGTTCGACCTCTGCGGTCGTATAAAGCTGCGCCCTGCGGAGCACCTGGTTTCGAGTTTCTCGGACTTTACCTGATCAGACAATACTTGGAAATTTACCTTGACCTCATTAAGATTTGGACAGAAAAATCAGCTGATTGCATTTTATGGCTAACGACAACAAAGGACTAATTAATAAAGGTGTTGATTGAATTGTTTGACAAAATGATATGGTTATAATGGCTTCCGCTAAATGTCACATACAAAATTTATTTACCACTTTGCGACGCATGTGATTGAAGCAAACTTTTGACGTCTCCTTTTCTTTTTAAAGGTAGTTTAGAAAAGGCAGCTGTTGTTGGGACGAAAAATGTTCAAAAGCAAGAAAAATCTCTGATAAAATCATTTTAAACTTTAATAATCCTTTGACTTTAATATAAGTAATTGTTTAGGGAGACTACTTAAAAGTAGTTTGAGTGACATGCGTGTTTCAAGCATAGTTTTACGTCTCAACCTTTTCATTTACGATGGTCAAGAAAAGAAAACTGTTGTTATGAAAAAAATCTATCCAAAAGGTTGGGAATAACCCCTCGAATGAGATCAATTTCATGTAATAAAAGCTTTTTTTTGTTGTAAAAACCGCTTCTTAGCTATAACACAAAAGGGCACATCAGTATTTTTTTTTTAAGAAACTTTCCCTACCAACTATACTGATATTATTTGATCAAAACATGTCCATTAATTTTGTTATATTCCAGGACTTATATCTTCTTTATTATTAAAAGTATAGTGGCCTCCTCATTTAGAAAAGTTGTTTGAAATACAATGAATATTTTCCCCTTTTAAGTTAAAAACTGTTGTTGTAAAGTAAATGTTTAGTGTTTATTCATTAAACTGTAGACTCTAAAATAAGTTTGAGAGAATAATCATAGACACAATGGGGCAAAATCATCTTACTTAAGGAAGGAGGGGGGCGGGGGTGGGTAGAAAACAAAAGTAAATTTTAAACGAAAAATATATTTATGTTATTTGGCGGGAAAAAAAATAAAGTGGCGAAAAATATATTGTTTTGGCGAAAGAGGTGGCGAAAAAAATAATTGACCCAGGGGAAACCCTGGCTACTATTATGACCTTGGCTATCCCTACAGCACAATTACAGATAAAAAAAACTAATCGTTTGTGTCCACCAATTAGAGACTGTTCCGGGAAAGATTTTATACTCAGACAGATTTTATGTCCTATGTAGTTGATCTATATTGCAAATTTTTGTGTGAGTTATGGGACTTGAACTGTTGTTGGTATTCATGTAACTTACAGATCTGTTGTCCTAATGTTTTCATATTGGTTTACTGAGGATAATTAATCATAAAAAGCTCACCATACCATATCGCCATAATTTTACAGATATTTTGGGACTTTTTTTTAAAATTTAATTTGATTCTTGTTGAAAGAAAGATCGTCTTGAGCTTGCTATATTGGCTTAGATGATTTATTTTTTACTGCCAACTATTGTAAGCATCGGTTCTGTGAATTGAAAAAATGAAAAACTGATTTTGAAAATTCCAATGTTTGATAGATTTTTCCATTTTATGCCAATTTTGCATTGCAAGCATTATTTAATTCAATGAATACTGCTTTCAGAATTCTATGCACAAACCCATTCATCAATTGCTATGTTATTTAGAGTGGAACTCAATTTGATGATAATTCATTCTTGGAAATATACTGGGAGAAGCAGTGGGCTATTCATTGAGATGATAATTACATCATTTGCAATTTAATGTTTGGATGCAGATAAATAAATTCCATGTTATCTTCTAGAATTACAAATCATTGCACTTTTATCCATTCCATGTTATTTTCTAGAATTACAAATCATTGCACTTTTATCCATTAGGTTAATCATGTAGATTCTCATTAAGTTAGATTTGGTGCTAAGTGATATATATGTAGGGAGTGTTATTAAGAGGTGTAAATTTGTATGAACCTTTGTCACATGTACATCTAAGGAGCTTCACCTCTAATCAAGGTTATATTAAGTAGTATATACGGAAATAGTTTTAAATTATAAATCTTTATATATTCAAGCAGGAATTTAATGACAGCACATAAAAGTGTTTATTTACCTTATTTGTGATATTTTGAAGGTCTTTTATTATACCTGCATGATTGATAGTTGTTATTACAAGTTATTTGAAGTCAAAACATGTCGCATGACCTTGTCGATTAAAAAAAAATAAAAGAGTTTTTTATAAGATAGAGTTATGTCAAGGTAGAACAGTATGACTTAGTCTGTTTAATGTTATTTTGCAGTTTCTCATTTAAGTTCTTAAGAACCTGTTTTGTTCTTTATATGGCCTTTCTAACTTTTCTGATTTAAGTGTGACACAAAATATATGCGTCTGGCATACAAAATTTTGTAGAGAATCAAGCTGTGCCCTGATGGAAAAACTAAACAATTATATTTTGAATCATATTTTAATGTTCTTAAAAATGGGTGTTTTTTATATAAATCCTGTATTATATCCATGTACAGTGGTATTGGGGCAAGGTTATCAGCTGATTGAGACCCAATATGACTGTATGTAGGCACATTACCTGCTGGGGACAACCCAACTAAGCAATGAAGACCAGAATCTTTGCAAAGTATATTACCATCTATGATAACTGAATCTGACCTTCAGGGGATAAAATACAAATAAAAACTTTTTACTCAAATAACTGAGTTCCGATTATGTTCAAACCCCTCTTCAAAACTGGAAACATTTTTTCTGCAGCAATAATTCAGGCTTAAATTTGATGACAAAACAATATAATGGTTTATCTTTATTTTAATAAAAGGTTCTCATCAACAAAATTAAAACTCCTTCAGAAAGAAAAGGGAAAATTTAAGTTTAAAGTCATCCAAAACAGTAGTTTTAATTTACCAACCCTTGGAAACACTTCATACTTATACTTTGAAATTATCTGAATCAATATATAAGGTAGAAAGTAGATCTGAAAGAATTATTTATACATACTTGATTCCGGAAGACTTCAACTCCAAAGTTAACTGCAATCTTCTTTATTTAAAGTGCAAAATACTTAATTGAAGTTATTAGACCTTTGCATGGAGGTGTTCCATTAACAGGATGGATTTATTGAATTGTCAAGAAAGTGATATCCTAGACTGGTTAGTGTTCATTAAGATGATAAATTGATAACCAAGGTTACATAATAACCAGGATTGTAGATATTATTGACTAATTAATCTGACACAAGCTTGCTGTCTGATTTATTCCTTTCTATTTCATTACAAAAATAATCCATTCTTAGAAGCAATCATTAAGGAAGGTTTTATGCAGTGATGTATCAGATAAAGGCTCATTTGGATGAATCAAAATATATTACAATGTTTACCATTCTGTTATTTATCATGTATTTGATTGATTGTGGTTTTTTAGCACCACTGTATTTTGGCTATTTCATGGCGGCCACTTTTTATTGGTGGAAGAAGCCAGGGAAAGGCATTGATTGAAGAATATTTTGTATAAAGGTGTTTTATATTTAAAATGTCAGCTTAATCATCATACATGTAGCTGTTGTATTTTTTAAGGAAATAAAATATGATATTGGATTGCCATGCTAAAGTTTTCATCAAATCAATGTCACCAATTCTGATGTAACATACGTGTTATGTAATACAACAAGAAAACCAGATCACCTTTTCATTAGATTACTTGTAGAAATATGTTATAATTTGCAATTTCATGTTTATCGTCTTAAATTGTCAATTCTTTTCTTAGTTTTACAGATGACAGTTGTATACCTTATTTTTTTTTTTTTTTCATGTTGAATATCAAGAAAATTTTTCCCTTGAAGTTGAATGGTTTTACAACCTTGAAGATTTGTATTCACATGTTCAAGAAGATTTATTGATATTTGGTATCAGATTGTTAAAAAACTTGTTCTCAAATTTTTCTTTTAAATTTACAAAAATAATAGCCCAAGATTCAATTTAGTCAGTTTCCAAGGCTCACTACAGACTAGTGTTATATTAATGAAGGTGATGAAATTCCCAATAAATATTATTATATAATTGTCATGTTAAACCTAATTTATTTCTATGTCTATTTTACAGCCTCTATTTGGCATTTCTGTTCATAAAAGAATATATAAGCTTTTGTAGGTTACGTAAAGTACATTAATAAAACATCCTACTTAATCTAGAATTAATAACCTTGTCTAGCAGGACAATTTAAAACCTAGAAAATCAATAATAATGCTAGAATTCTATTTGTTCATGTCATATATAACACAAAATAACAGTTTAAAATAGCAATAATTTGTAGAAAAAGGTATTACATAAGATTTGCTAGAAATTAAAGAGGAAATGGGAAATAAAAGCTGTGATTTCAGGAAAATAAGACAAAAATTAATCTTATTACTCTGATAAAAGGTTGATTTTGCAATTTTCCCAGTTTACCCTATAAACAGCTGGAACATAAGGGTACCATAAATGGATTAAAATATTTATGTAAGTGTTCGTTATATTTCTTGCTATGAAATCAATGTTGAATCTTTAGCTAGATTTTATACAAGTTTTAAATGCAGGGAATATTTAAAACAATATAAAAAAAAGAGAATAAGGATGGTGCTATACTTTTAAGAATTGAAGTTTTTAGTCTAGATAAAGATGGGCCTTTAAGTTGGCTTTAAACTCTTCTTCTGCAATAAACAATGTAAAAACCTAATCTAAGATAAATTGAGATATGTTGAAGGCCATATTGTGACCTTTTGTTGTTAACTTCTATGTCGTTTGGTCTCTAATGCAGAGTTGTCTCATTGGAAATCATACCACATCATTTTTTTATAACAAGTTTTTGGGATTCCCCTCTAAAAATCATGGTCTTTGCAAGCGGTGAGATATCTTCTTGTGAGCTTTGCTGGCTCACAGTTCAACTAGTTTGTATTACTGATCAGCATTTATTGTTCTTTTCAATAAAGAGACCATGTTTGAATGGATATTGTTTTCAGCTTTGCATTCTTGTGATTGACCAATTAAATCAAATCAATATTGCAGATGTAAGATTGGACCATGGTATAGGTTTTGCTCATTGTTGAAGGTTGTACGGTGACCTCTAGTTGTTTAATTTCTGTGTCATTTGGTTTCTTATGAAGAGATGTCTCATTGGCAATCATACCAAATCTTTTTATTTCATTTTACAATTTCTTCCTTTTAGTACTATATCATTTAGTACTTTGTTGTACTCACTACTGTGATGATTGTAATGTATATTTTCTCTACAGAAGTACATGTACTGTAAATGCAGAAATTATGGTGTGTATTTATTATTTTGATATTTTCATTTTAGACAAAAAAAATATTTTTGCTATGTTGAGAAAAAGTCTTTTCTTTTAAAAAATTTCAAATGAAAGTTTAAATTATTGCGATAAAAAATCTTGTCACATTTTCGCATTTATAAAGACATTGCAGTACTTAAAAATTTCTGCAAATTTATTTGATATGTAGTTTTCTTGTCATGTTTTGATATTTATATATACCTCTAGGCCATAAAGAAACATACTTATCACACGATTTGCAGGAATCAAATATTTATGTAATATATTGTACCTTATAATTGAATAAGAATCTATATATATTTATAGATTATCGTTGATCATCTCAACGAGATTAATTTTCTCGCTTGAGCTGGTACAGCGAAAGTGAGAAAAGCAATCGAGTTGAGATGGCCAATGATAATCTGTTTATCGCTATTTTACCTATTACGATGTTGTCAATTTCAATGTCAATTTCGTTAGCAAAGCCATGTGGCCTTCTTAGTTTCTAGCGATAATTTTTCCATCTCAAGCGAGAAGCATGATATGAAAATTATCACAAAAAAAAGATCAAACGAAAAATGCACAAAATAGCGATAAATATATTTAAATCATATGCTCTGATTAAAATTGGCTTTTCATGGCCATTTGTTACTTCTCCAAGTTATGGGTAGACCTGTTCAGTAGGTATAAAATGATGGGTATAAAATGATGCATTTTCGTTTAGAAGACTCTAAAGCAAATAAATAAACAAGCACAGTTCAGTTGGTATCTACTTGTACTAAAATAATCACACATGTCTGTATTTACATGGTTGTAGATTTAATGGGGTCATATAGAGTTTATCACACAGGTAAAAATAGAATTCAAAGAGGCACATTGAGGGTGTAATTTAATTATTTTGGTATTTAATCCTCTAAAAAAAAAAAGACTGTTATATAGCTCCACAATGTAAATTTTAAGATTTGAACACAACATGCCTTATTTCCTGCTCCATATACTTTCTGTTTTGTAACTAGATATTTGACTTTCATCATTTTAAATATTCACAAATATTAAACTTTTTCAAAAACTTCTTTTGCATTTCATTTTTTAAACTACTCAAATTAAATTTTGACGTGTTTCACTTTCCTTATTCCTTAATTTTGCCCTGTGTCATGTTTCTGTTCAAAAACATAAGTTAGCCTTGACCAAAATGTTTATATGGAAAGTGATGGACCATTGAGCACAGGTAACATTTGACATTGAACTACATTTTATCAGTCAGAGTTTTATCAATTGGTTTGGTGGAGAAATGGCATTTGAGGTATCTGAGGACAAATAAATGAAGATTGCATTTACTAATTTGTTTCTTTCCAAAAGCCCTTTCTATTCTTTTTTCCATACGGATCAGATATGAATTATTTGAAATGCATCATATCAATAAATAAATTCACAGAGAACTTTAGGGATAAAATTGTCAGGACATTATAGTGTAAACTTTTTGAAATTTGAAATTCTTAATTTAAGTCTCTGTTCACTGACCATTGAAATGATAGTGTGACTAGTGCATGGTGTAGTATAAACACATAGCCTTGTTAATGTATACCTCTTGTTCTAAAATAACCTACTTTTAAGTGACTTTCAATATTTAGTAGGGTTTGACCACAGGAATTTGTTTCTGAAAAATCTATTATACATATTTTTAAAGATATATAGGTTATTTATTTTTCAGAGACAAGTGCCTTTGGGTTTAAATATACCCCTATTTAACACAAATATCTGAAAACTTGATGCACAAGTAAAAAAACAAAAATCAAAAACAAATAGCAAGTCAGTTCAAAAATAACTAAAGTATAAGCTTAATAGAAGTATGGACAAAATTAAAAAAAAAAAACCTTAGTAAGTTCCTGAAATAAAGCCAAAGGATAATTATATATGAGTAGAAACAAAATATAAAAAGAAATCAATAGCAGCTTAGTATTAAAAATATCGCATTATAGCAGCTTTTGAAAATCGAATACAAGAAACTGAATTCCTGATAAACGAGTATCAAACAAAATATTAGAAAACAACAAAAGCAACTTAGTATACAATAACCTTAAGCATTAGACATAAGCAGGTAAATAGATATTGTATCAATTCAAATGTCTGTTGTCAATACTTCATTACAGTTATATCTTTGATCATTGTTGTTACATATTAAGTAACTTTCTAGATGGAGAGCAACAATAACAATCATTTATTTGATATTTGGAAATCTTATTGCTTATTATATTATCCATAATGATTAAGGTTACCATGTAGGTGTCTTCTCATTTATCCAACTTTTTAAAATAAGGCATTCTCATTTAGCCAACTTTTATTTTTGTTAATTATTGAGTTGTTTGTTTAGTAATTATAAGGTGTTTTTCTAAAATTTGACAGTAAATTTGTTCCTGTATGTTTTTATATTATTTAAAAAATATATACATAAAAGAGGCTATAGTAAACTTGTTACATTTTATTTAAGAATAAAATTTAGTATATTTTGAATAAAATTTCGTATATTTCATATAAAATTCAGTATACTTTGAATAATAAATAAATGTTTCATCTTTTATACAGAAGAAACCCACAAATCAATAATAATTTTATATTAACATTTTATTGAGTAAATATGATGTGTTTATTACTTTTTTAGACCTGTTAACTTTTATTTGTGGTGCTGATTCAAAGTGATTACCAAATTAATCATTGTTCGTGTTCAGCATATTTGCTCATCAATGCAAAAATCTAAACATTTTTCACAACCTAATCCCATATCTCCAAGTGTTAAAAATTAAAAATTTAATGACTACGTCACAGAACAGTGGGTTGAAAGAGAACCAGAACGATGGAACCACTTCTGTACCGTAGGACCAAGGACAACAAATCATTTGGAAGGCTGGCACCATAAACTCAACAACCAGTTAAACAAGGCTCATCCTAGCCTGTTCCTCGTCATACAGAAGCTTAGGAATACACAGACTGCCACAGAAATTCGACTCATCCAGTACGCCGCAGGGGGGAAACGCAAGACTCGCAAGTTAAAGTACCGAAACATAGACAACAGACTGACCCCAACTTAAGGAGAGACTACAGCAAGGACAGATCAACGTAAATCACTACACTGATGCAGTATCCCACCTACTAAAACTAGGATAAAGATCAAATGAACATTCCTTTAGTGTGCTATGAATATTTCTGTGCTACGTTTGTTAACCTTTTAATAAAAAAAATTTGTGATGTGTATATCTATAGTGGACATTTCTGTAATGCCATTGTATGTTTTGTGAATCTACTGAACATTCATTTAGTCATGGTGTGCGGTTGATATTACTGTGCCAGTATTTTATATTCTTTGTTCTAGAATTGCTTTTGCTTTTTTTTATATATATATGCATGCATATATGTTTTGTGAACTTTGTTCTGTTCAGTCTTTGTGTAGTAAAACGTATTCAACTTATATTTTGTCCTATTTGGATCATTTGGACAGAAGAACAGAAAAAAAAAATGAACGAAGAGGATCTAATACACAAAAAAAGCTCCATCTCATTGACAAATTCCTTCATGAATAAAAGTGCAACTGATATTTTTCTATCAAATTCACATTTTAGTTAACGGTTAAATAACTTTAAAATACTTTCAAATGATTTACATTGCATTAACTAAATGTCAGTTGCACATTTTAACATGCTATGCTAAATAATACTACAGAAAATTTAATCCTGGTATAATTTTCAGTCTTATTTTTCACCTGTCATTCAACCAAACTCTAATTGGAAAACCCTTTGTTCATGATTACCTTTGATCTCATCTATCCAACTTTTTTTTTTACCTGTACTACCTATATTTTAAAAAAGTTGGATAAATGAGAATGAACCACCATGTAAAAGCATTGATAAGCAGAAGTTGATTTCGGCATACTTCTGCTGAAGTCAGTTGTGGTTGAGAGACTTTGTTGCTAATGATCAACTTTTATATTATCATAGTTTTTATTTATAAAAATAAGGGGAAAATAGACAGGTATCATCATAGTTATCCCTTAAGTAAGAACATCAAAATAAATTTGTTCCTGTATGTTTTTATATTATTTAAAAAATATATACATAAAAGAGGCTATAGTAAACTTGTTACATTTTATTTAAGAATAAAATTTAGTATATTTTGAATAAAATTTCGTATATTTCATATAAAATTCAGTATACTTTGAATAATAAATAAATGTTTCATCTTTTATACAGAAGAAACCCACAAATCAATAATAATTTTATATTAACATTTTATTGAGTAAATATGATGTGTTTATTACTTTTTTAGACCTGTTAACTTTTATTTGTGGTGCTGATTCAAAGTGATTACCAAATTAATCATTGTTCGTGTTCAGCATATTTGCTCATCAATGCAAAAATCTAAACATTTTTCACAACCTAATCCCATATCTCCAAGTGTTAAAAATTAAAAATTTAATGACTACGTCACAGAACAGTGGGTTGAAAGAGAACCAGAACGATGGAACCACTTCTGTACCGTAGGACCAAGGACAACAAATCATTTGGAAGGCTGGCACCATAAACTCAACAACCAGTTAAACAAGGCTCATCCTAGCCTGTTCCTCGTCATACAGAAGCTTAGGAATACACAGACTGCCACAGAAATTCGACTCATCCAGTACGCCGCAGGGGGGAAACGCAAGACTCGCAAGTTAAAGTACCGAAACATAGACAACAGACTGACCCCAACTTAAGGAGAGACTACAGCAAGGACAGATCAACGTAAATCACTACACTGATGCAGTATCCCACCTACTAAAACTAGGATAAAGATCAAATGAACATTCCTTTAGTGTGCTATGAATATTTCTGTGCTACGTTTGTTAACCTTTTAATAAAAAAAATTTGTGATGTGTATATCTATAGTGGACATTTCTGTAATGCCATTGTATGTTTTGTGATCCTATTTGGATCATTTGGACAGAAGAACAGAAAAAAAAAATGAACGAAGAGGATCTAATACACAAAAAAAGCTCCATCTCATTGACAAATTCCTTCATGAATAAAAGTGCAACTGATATTTTTCTATCAAATTCACATTTTAGTTAACGGTTAAATAACTTTAAAATACTTTCAAATGATTTACATTGCATTAACTAAATGTCAGTTGCACATTTTAACATGCTATGCTAAATAATACTACAGAAAATTTAATCCTGGTATAATTTTCAGTCTTATTTTTCACCTGTCATTCAACCAAACTCTAATTGGAAAACCCTTTGTTCATGATTACCTTTGATCTCATCTATCCAACTTTTTTTTTTACCTGTACTACCTATATTTTAAAAAAGTTGGATAAATGAGAATGAACCACCATGTAAAAGCATTGATAAGCAGAAGTTGATTTCGGCATACTTCTGCTGAAGTCAGTTGTGGTTGAGAGACTTTGTTGCTAATGATCAACTTTTATATTATCATAGTTTTTATTTATAAAAATAAGGGGAAAATAGACAGGTATCATCATAGTTATCCCTTAAGTAAGAACATCAAAATAAAGGGGGAAAATAGACAGGTATCATCATAGTTATCCCTTAAGTAAGAATGTCAAAATAAAGGGGGAAAATAGACAGGTGTCATCATAGTTGTCCCTTAAGTACGAATGTCAAAATAAAGGGGGAAAATTAGACAGGTATCATCATAGTTATCCTTAAGTTAGAATGTCAAAATAAAGGGGGAACATAGACAGGTATCATCATAGTTATCCCTTAAGTTAGAATGTCAAAATAAAGGGGGAAAATAGACAGGTATCATCATAGTTATCCCTTAAGTTAGAATGTCAAAATAAAGGGGGAAAATAGACAGGTATCATCATAGTTATCCCTTAAGTTAGAATGTCAAAATAAAGGGGGAACATAGACAGGTATCATCATAGTTATCCCTTAAGTTAGAATGTCAAAATAAAGGGGGAACATAGACAGGTATCATCATAGTTATCCCTTAAGTTAGAATGTCAAAATAAAGGGGGAAAATAGACAGGTATCATCATAGTTATCCCTTAAGTAAGAATGTCAAAATAAAGGGGGAACATAGACAGGTATCATCATAGTTATCCCTTAAGTTAGAATGTCAAAATAAAGGGGGAAAATAGACAGGTATCATCATAGTTATCCCTTAAGTAAGAATGTCAAAATAAAGGGGGAAAATAGACAGGTATCATCATAGTTATCCCTTAAGTAAGAATGTCAAAATAAAGGGGGAAAATAGACAGGTATCATCATAGTTATTCCTTAAGTAAGAATGTCAAAATAAAGGGGGAAAATAGACAGCCTAAGACGGGTATCATCATAGTTATCCCTTAAGTAAGAATGTCAAAATAAAGGGGTTTTGTATGATATAATACAACTATTCTCCAGAGACCAAAGGGTTAGTAAGTACACAACCAAGGTCATTATACACCCTTTAACAATGAGCAAACCCATACCACATAGTTTAATCAAATAACCCACCACAATGACAATGTTTAAATCAATTCAAAATAGAAAACCAGCGTCCTGATTTATGTTCATGTTTGTAGAATTGTTTTTCTGTTTTCAAATGTATATATATGTATGTACTTATTTGTACAGGCCATTTACTTTGATCTTTTTCCAAATCATTTGTAATTAAATTTTCCTTCTGGTTGTGAATTTTAAAAATCCACATTTTGCTTTCTTTTTTCATTATAAGCCAAAAGAACTACATAAAACATTTAAATTTCTTTTGGCAGCTTTAAATTGAATTTGTGTGTGAATTAATTTTCCTATATTGCTTGTGAGAGCATGATTGGAAATTTCAATATTTGTTTTATATAAATTAATAATAAAAGGATGTCTAGGGTACACATGTATTAGACAGCACCCCAACTATAAGAAATTAATGACAAATAACAGACATCCGTCTTAAGATGAAACAGGAGAGTTTCCTGGACCATAGGGATAGTTATAGCCTTTTTAGAAATTTCACCACTGTATAATGCATACATATATGAAGTTAACTGTAATACTTTCAATAAATAACCAGAGTTTACTTTCTTTACTTTTCTGATTTCTTTTGAAATCAAAGGACACTAGTGCTTTGAGGTCTTATATCATGCAGTGAATACAAAATATTCAAAAAGTCATTTTCATCTGTAATTTGTTTTTGTCTTTTTCTGCACCTGATTCATCCCTCAGATTGGGAAAATATTTTCAGTAGATTCTGTTCTTTTTTTGTCCATTCACAATGGTTTGATACATTGACCTAAGTAGAGTGCAAAAAAGAACAGCCTAGTTCTGAGACAGTAAATTCTATAGTTCCAGCTTTGACAACAGACAGGTGTTAAGGTCTTTGTCTTAATTTACAAAACTTAAGGACATTTTTTTTAGAAGTCTTGATAAGGCCTCTATTTTTGCAGGAATTCTGGATTTACACTTATTAGGACTCTGGATTTATTGATTAAGTGTATGGGATAAGGTTAAGAAACTTATTTTTGTGGGGAAATTGTGGATGATGCACCTTCCTACTAGTTTTCCCTTCTTTTGTTTAAATATTATATTTGAGCTGTCAGACACCCTTGTAGGAAACTGACTAATTCTAGATATACAGAATGACAGCCATCTTACAAGTATCTTTCTCTTACTTTCCACAATAAATTGTATGTAGATTTATGATACATTTTCGATATAAAATTTTAAAATATTTCTAATTAGTCAATATATCTGATGTTTTTATTGTTAAGCTGATAGTCCTAGAAACTAAAAGTTTGAATTATTTATTTAGAGCTACTGATCCTCGTCTTGTGGGTTTTTGTGCAATTAAGAACGTCATAATTTCCTTTGAAAAAGCATGCATAATACAAATTCATATGACATACAAAAAACATATAATCTGACCATACTTACTGCTGAACTCAGTTTTCATGTTCATTTGTATAGGGATTAATATTGATGTCAATATTACTGCCTTCAACCTAGTTTAGCTATTATGTTTATCTGTTATTTCATTGTTCAGTGGTATGAATCTCAAATCTAGCCATGCAGG
Organism: Mytilus edulis; assembly: GCF_963676685.1. Classification (NCBI taxonomy): domain Eukaryota; kingdom Metazoa; phylum Mollusca; class Bivalvia; order Mytilida; family Mytilidae; genus Mytilus; species Mytilus edulis. The sequence goes on from NC_092345.1 coordinate 21,154,990, forward strand.
CAGATCTTTTATTGAAAATCTATGTAATACTTTTCTATTAAGATTGTATATAGTTTGGATTACTTTTTTTATTGCATATCAAAGAATACATTATTACTGTCCCCCCTTTTCTTTTGCAACCCAAATTCTACAACATGTTTTATGATTACTATTAGAAATATGCAGATCATATTATGAGGCTTGTTATGTAAAGTGGCTTGCAAGTTTGTTATTGTTTATGTTACTGTGGATTTATTTTTATGGATTCATGGATATTTGATTTGTGGATTTTCCAAAGTCTATTGAACCTTTTAAAAAATGTGTGTTCAGTTGAACATTTATATTCATGGTTTAACTATATCAACAAAATCCACAAAAAATGATATCCCAGGAGTACTTACTTAGGCCAACTAAAATTAATTAGTAGATTTTCATCCAAATTTTTGAAAAAAATGGGGTGGGTGGGAGGATTTTATTTATTAATTTTTATTTCTTATGAAACCCTCTTGTGACGTGTTCTTCAAATATGCAAGTGTAATAATAAGCTTATATCATGTATATACATGTATAAGGAATCGTACATAATATTTCAAATCTTAACATGAATAAAAATCTCTAATTGGCAACAACTGTTCTACATGTATTTGCTCAGTGGTGGATCCAGGGGGGGGGGGGTTCCGGGGGTTGGAACCCCCCTTTTTTTGGACGATCAATGCATTTGAATGGGAGCATATACTTGGAACCTCCCCTTTTTAAAATGGCTGGATCTGCCTCTGTTGCTGCAATAGAAACCTAAACAGCAAAAACAAAAAAGAAGAATGCTCTCTTCAGTTGGACTACCTTCACCAAATTTTTGCGTCTTTCTAAGCGACCATTTTTTTGTCTCCATAAAATGAAACAAATATGCAACTAAAGATTTACGAGTACAGAATAAAATGAAACAGTTTTCAAAACAAAAGGGTTGGTGCTTTTATGATTCTTCTAATAGATGCAAATATAATTTATATGTAAAACATGAACTTAACCAAAAAAGAGAAGTTGTTTAATGGCTCTATTGAGGGTATTGGGACAGAAGGTGTTTACTGTTTGTCAACAAAAAAATAGCCATGGGTAAATCTAATTGTATGTTTGCCGACTTTTTGAACTCAATATATTGTCATAAATTTAACAAGTTTGTGCTTGCGTCATTTTGTTTATACAGTTATGTTTTTGTACCAATGTGTTCCACAATTCTTTCAATGGGTATAATTCACAGTCCAAAATTCCTGCCACAAAGTCATTTTATCAATAAAAAAATCAACGGTTTTCTAATCACAGAAATTTGTGTCATGCCGCGATTTGCCATCTTGGACACAGCGTATTACTTGTAACCTGATTATTTCATGCCCTTCTCGAAATCGATCTCAATCACGGTAGACGATTTTGTCATCATAGAGCTGTAGAATCTTTTTCAATTACTCGAAGAAATACGAAAACCGAAATTTGAAATAGGAAGTTTGGAAGGAAACAAAATTTTAGACAGTTACCGGAAACGGAGATGAACAAAATCCGGAAATCGTTAATTTTTCAAAATAAAAAAAATCGGGGCGGGCGGGGATGAAAATCTATCAATTAATTTTAATTGGCCTTATCCACAGTTTTCTATCAGAATATGCATTGATTATAGAAAACTTAATAACATGAGTTAATCTGACAATTATCCGATTCCTCGTATCAGCCTTTGATTCACATTTTAGCTTATTTTTTAAATAGTGTTATTGTTTATTTACAGGATATAAAGCCTACAAACAATGTTGAGTCAGGAGAACATGTCCTAGGCAGTCTGGCCAGAATGACCGTTTTAATTACTCATTTAATTGTAGAATTTGCTAAAAGTTTACCAGGATTTGACCGTTTATCAAAAGATGATCAAATTATATTGCTCAAGGTAATTTTCTTCAATCCAGTCACAGTTATATGAGAAATGGACATTTGATGCCCTTATGGCTGATTTTTTCATACCATCAAATGTTGTAAAACTTATACACAACGGATATAAGAAAATGTGTTATGAGTGCCAATGAGACAACTCTCCATCCAAGTCATTATTTGTAAATGTTAAAGTAAACCATTATATGTCAAAAAAGAGGGACGAAAGAGACCAGAGGGACAGTCAAACTCATAAATCGAAAATTAACTGACAACGTCATGGCTAAAAATGAAAAGGACAAACAGACAAACAATAGCACACACAACACAACACAGAAAACTAACGAATAAACAACATGAACCCCACCAAAAACCAGGGGTGATCTCAGGTGCTCCGGAAGGGTAAGCCCAAGTACACCCTTCAACACAGAGCCTTGGCTCACACCAAACAGCAAGGGCCCCAAAAACAATTAGGGAAAACCATTAAAACAGGAAAACAAACAGTCTTATCTATATAAAAAACAAGAAATGAGAAACACTTAAGAACCACAACCTCTGAACAATGCTTATTAACACAAAACTCAGATCAAGTTTGAATTTTTGTCACGTTATATTTTACACTTTTTTTTACTTACATTGTTTTATATGTTGTAGTGTGCCTCTAGTGAAGTTATGGCTATCCGAGCCAGTAGATGTTATGAACCTACTAGCAAAGCAATTGTGTTAGCCAATGGAACTCCACTTACAATGGAAAATATGATTGCTGCTGGTCAGCCACAAGAATATACAGAATTAGTGTTTAAATTATGTGAAGATTTAGCCAAGCTGGGTTCTGACAATGCTGAATATGCATTGTTTACTGCCATTGCAATATTTTCATGTAAGAATTCTCAATTACTGTAAATTTTCAAAATTATTGCCTGGATTTATTATCAGTTTTTAATGAATGGACAAAAATGGGAGATAATTTTTTACAATTTCGGAAAAGCTGAGTAGAGAATATATGTACCAAATGTCAGCATGCAAGTTCTTATGATTGTGATATTTAGGCAGTGGCATTATTTGCATCAATAAAAACCTTGCAATAATTTTCAAATTTACAGTATATTTATACTGTAATTGTCCTTATAAAGTCTGTACTGGTACACTGTCTGCATCCCCTTTTTTCACCACTGAAATTAGTGAGAGAAAAAAAATTATTGAAAAGATCAAAGAAACTTCAGTAATTTCAAATCTTGAGATTGTTTGCAGTATTTTCATAGAAAAACCTGTTCAACATCAAGTAGAAGTAGAAAATGTCTTTAAAAAGATGCTAGAACACTTCAGGAGCCCAAATAATGGAAAATACAAGTAGATTCCAGTTTATGTTATGAAATGAAATGGAACGAAATATTTTGATGAAGTATTTAATTATGATATTTATCAGTAATTTTGGATTTTTGAATTAAAACTTAATATCCATATGGATTAGATATATTAGTTTTGAAAATAAATAAGGACACCCTCCACAATTTTAAATAACAAACATGACAGAATGTTAACAAGCCTCGTGAAATTTGAAACCCAAATATGGCAAGGAACTTTTTAGAAATTTCAAGGATTCTAGAAAACTGACTCACTTTATAGCAGCTTTGTACAAGTACTAATTAAGAGTGGGGTAAATATTTACAATCAACATCAAACAGTAGAGCAAAACTGTGAAAACAAGAGACTAGGCTAAATGAAGCATTCATCATTCGAAAGGTGAATGACCACAAGAATTCGACCAACTAACACCTATTCTTAAAATAATTTCAATGCTTATGTCAAATTGTTATAAACAAAACAAAGATGGCATATTATTTGAAACAAACACGAACAGAACCTTATTTGTAATATTGTGCCTATTCTCAAAAGGGGGGAAAAAAGATTGATTGATTTATTGTTGGTAGCTTAATGTCCAGTTGCAAATATTTCATTTGAAGGATAGGTTTAAAGAGGGGGAATGAATATACTGGTCCACACATCAGTCTTGTGAAATTGTTTGTAACATTTTCTGACAAACTACAAATCAGAGCTACCTGAAATTTGATATAAATCTTCATGTGAATATGCAATATAGTGTGATTTGTCTTCACATCCATTTCTTGTCCATATCCTGTTAACCGAGATTTGTTTATTATAACATATAAATACACATTCCTATTAACAAATAACTATAAAGGAAGGGTATCATTAGTCAGTTCAAGATCACAATATATCCTGTAGTATTTTATATTTGTTCATTCAAAAATGTTAGAAATATCCAAATTAAAAAAATGATTGTTTAAATTTAGTTCATGTTTTAAAATGTTTAATGTTGCTAGGTTTAAAAAGAAAAAAAATGCTTTAAACAATGCATTAACTGACAACTGTTTTTTATACTCAAATCTTTTAGGGAATGTTTTTGTGAATATAAGATTTCCTGTTTTAGAGAAATTCTGCATTCAAACCTAAAGAGAAATTATGTTTTGTCTAACACTTTAATTTATTGTCATTCATAACCCTTGAAATCAATGATAAATTAGTACCCTGAATACTATTGGTAATGCTTTCCTAATTATATCATGAATATAGCAACTCCCCCTTTATTTAAATTTAACAAGAAAATATGTGATAATGTTTTAATTATTTGTCAATTTCAATCTTTAAATTTAAAAAATAAAAACATTGCTACTTTTGTCCATAAATTGGTTCAACTGTAACAATCAGTTTACATATATTGATTTTTTATATTTGTCACTTTGGAAAGCTGCTGTAAAAAACAATAGGGTTTTTTTAATTTTTGTGTGTGAAAAAACCTACTGTGATATTATACCTTACTTACGTAAATAAAGATTTTTGGGAATAGATTTTCATCTTGTTGTTTTTGATGTGATGCACCAATTTTTTTAACTTTTCAATGATGACTTTTGACCAGATGAAAACAATATAGAAAAACATTTCAAATCACTTTCTTGCCAATCAATATTTAAATTTATGGTTTTACTTATACCCATGAACTCCACAAAAAAGGCTATGCAACAAACAAGGATAAATGGACAGCATTAAATAACAAAATCTCAAATATAAGCAAAATAATAATAATCAATATTATGTCCCGTCAAGAAATGCTCATCATTACTAAAAGCAAGCACTAAGTATTCAACCAACTGAAATGAAATAATCAATGCTGTTCTTATTCCTATGTGTGAATTAATAGCTTGCATATTTTTATTAAAGTATTTTATCTTTTGCAGCTGATAGAGGTGGACTTCAAAACAGAGATCTCATTGAAGAGATACAAAAAATGTATGTTGACGCATTAAATGAATATGAAAGTAAAAAACGATGTCGTGGTGGAAGTGCCTTAGCAAAGTATCTTCTTTTACTGATGGACCTGCGGAATATAAGTGTTGAGCACTCTAAAATGTTAACAGTTTTACCTATCCCAGAGTCTAACATGCCCAATGTAGTTAAAGATATATATATACAAGACGATGATGTATAATGTTTAATTATTGTTATTATATGTGGCAGCTGTAGAGACTTGAGTCTTGATTACAGGTTTATCTAGTTAATTACATGTTATAAGATGTAGTTGATTACAGGTTTATCTAGTTAATTACATGTTATCAAATGTAGTCAATTACTGATTATCTAGTTAATTACATGTTATAAGATGTAGTTGATTACAGGTTTTCTAATTAATTACATGTTATAAAATGTAGTCGACTACAGGTTATCTAGTTAATTACATGTTATAAAATGTAGTCGACTACAGATTATCTAGTTATTTACATGTTATAAAATGTAGTCAATTACAGATTATCTAGTTAACTACAGTTAATAACTTGTAGTCGTTACAGGTTATCTAATTAATTACATGTTATTAAATGTAATCAAATACTGTATGCTGTATTGCTTTCGGAATAAAGTAAGATAATCTAGTTAATTACATGTAGTGGTTTACAGATTATCTAGTAAATTACATGTAGTTGAACTATTAACACTTTTATTATCCTTGATATTTCTAATTGTTTAACCAGAATGTCCAATAAATTTTTCTTTTGCTGAGAAATTTGAATACAACACACACTAAAAGTCTATGCAATTTAACAAATTTTCCTCTTTTTGAATTAATATTCTTTAGCATGAGATATTAACTAGTATCCTGTAATCATGGCCGGAGTCTCTCAGTAACCTTTGTTTGTTATTTGCTCAGAGTATGATCTTGTAGCGTGCGTGTTGATGTTTAAGGGGAGATAAATCTAGTTAAGAAATTGAAACTATTTATGCTGCATTATGTGCTGAGTCTAACTCAGAATATTTACTCTTATTATGTTTAACATTAGTGCTAATTTTAGACATATTTCTATATGGATATGGTCTACAAAGTTTTTATCTACATCAGACATAATTATTCAGGGATTTTATCAGCATACAAAGTAAATTATGATTGAATGTTTTTTCGTAGGATTAGTATTTATCATCTGTATTTATTATTTCATTTTATGTACTGTATGCCATATTTTTATTGTTTTATTCAAATTCAACCTTTTTCCGATTCTTTGAAGATTTAAGTAAAAATTTAATTCTAAGATTAATATTTTTCTCACCAAATATAGAAGAAGTTGTGTCTTACTTCTTATATTATAATCCTCTTTTTACGAAAAAAAAAATGTTTTAATACCATATTTATGGCGATACTATAGAATTCCAATTTAAAATAGAAACAAAATCAAGTTTATAATGAAAAGAAGTTTGATATCCTACACAATGGATTCTTGTTGTTTTGTAAAAGTAAGAGAGAAACTTTAAAAAGCCAAAAATAACTTGTTGGAACAATTTTTTTTTAAATCTTTTGTAAACACATTGAAAGTAAAAAATAAAGTAAGATTCTCAATTTATCCTTTACATATGGGAAACAAATTAACACAAGTCAGTTGTATCATCTGACAGTGATTATGATTTAGAGTGCTATTTCCTTAATTTTGGAAAAATTGTAAATTTGGAAAGATTTGAAAAAAAAATCCTATATGTTATTGTTTATGTGTTTTCTATTTTGTTTAAATCTGAAAAAAACCTATAGGACCAAATAGAAGTATAGAAACCTATTCTTCCTCACTTTAGCAAATAACTAAAATAGCATTGAAAGTACATGCATATCATACACAATCCTCAGTTAACTTACATATTTGAAAAAAAGAAAAGATGCATTTATCGAAATAGTAAATATATCCGCACATGCAGAAGAATGGCAGAGTTGTGAAGTTATTGAGTAGTGTAGTTGAATTGATTATTACAAAAGACATACTTTCTGTTTCAATGGGTAAACATTTTTATGCAAAACATTTATTTTGAGAGAAATGAATACAGCTTTGGAGGTATATATTATCTTTATCAAAAGCAATAATTTTAGGATATTTTTTTTCCAGTCCTTTGTGCAAAAACTAATATTGCAAATATGTTCAGGCAAAACTGAAAATGCAAGTTGATATAGTTAACTGGGTGCATCCTATTTAATTTTATGCAATTGTTCAACAGTAAAATCTCTGCATCTGTTACTATTTCAAACATCGTAAGACTGTAAAAAAAATAGTTACATGCCCCAAAATATAAATTGCAAAGAGGAAAAACTAAATGGCCTGAATTAAGAAATTTTGAACTAACAAATAACAAATATGGCGGGCTGCAACCAAAGACAACTACTGAATTAAAGGTTGTGTGTTATGATGTGACCCAATATTCAGGTCAGTTGTTCTAAATATGTACTGAAAAACATACACAACAGCTGTTGAAGAAGACTACATGTATTTTCTCAACAACAAAAACACAAAAAAAACTTACTATTCAAAATATATTGAAAATGACATACTTATTTTTTGTATAGGTGAATAATAATACTTTCTAAAATCTGATTTCTTTTTAAATTATATTTTTGACCTTAAATATATATATAGTCAAAATTAATTTCTAATGTCTTTCAAGGATGTATTAAACAGTTTTTTAATCTCTAATAAATTATACTATGGGCTAAAACTGTCAACTAAGGGACAAAAACAATCCTCAGAAAAATATGAAATTAAGGATATAGTTATTTAAATTCCACTTAAACAAATAGTAATTAAGAACACTAGACGATTAAACATTTCCTGATTTACAAAATGTCCTTTTGAGTTCAACAGTTTTCAAATTAAAAAAAGGGTATTTTAAGTAGGAGGGATTAAGACCTTTGGGGCTAAAAAATTAAGCTTGGATTAAAATAGAACCAAAAATAATAGAGAATATTAAAAGGGTGCCAAGGTGGTACCTAACACTACAGGGAGATAACTCTGTAAAATTAGCTTAATGTTTTAATCATGGTGTAATGTTAAGGGAGTATTAAGCTTCTCAATGATCAAAATAAGTGTTTGTCAAACTGCTATATAACCAATGTAATTTTTCAGATAAAATGGTTGGTTCAATTTTTTTGAAATTTTTATATTTTTGTCAAAGGGTCAAAGTAAATACTTTGTCAAAATTTTATGAAAATTAAACGAGCCAAATTAATTTTAGTAAAAGTGTTGGGTACCACCTTAAAAATAAAAAAAAATAGAGAATAATTGACAAATAGATAAAACCTAGAGAAAGAATATAGAAGTATGTGGATTCCTTTATTTTTGTGGATATTTGATTTGGGTTTTCACAAAGTCTACTTACAATCCTATATGAAATTCGTCATTTGTTGAACATTTAAATTCGTGTTCTACCTTTATCCTTGAAACCCACGAAAATTGGTCTCCAACAAATAATAACGAATCCACAGTACTAAAAAAAAAGAAAAAGACATAAAGGACCCCCCCATCCAGACCTTCAAACACATATTGAACGCAATTTTTAGAATGAACAACACCTCAAACTATCACTTATCAGGAGGGAGATGTGATGGAACTTGGGTTACACATAAATAAGAAAAATGTCAATATTGCCATTATGTCGTTGACCAGGTTTTACTTCTTTTTATCTATGGACAACTATGATCAATACTCGTCAGCTTATAAAATACATTGTTTCCTTTCTTAGTTTAATATGAATTTTTGAATTATTTTTTTTATTTTTTATTTTTTCTTTTAAAGAATTTTGATTATCAGCTACTTTTTAAAAGAATACTTTTAAAACAAAACAAATATTATTTATAAACTTTCAAATCAGTTTTTATTTGGAACAATATATTTTATGGCAATAGATTATACAATATTGTGATAAAAATGAGGAAAGGGGAATAACTCTTGCTGATTTATGGTTGATAGTGCTATGAAAAATGAAGTGCTGATATATGGTTGATAGTGCTATGAAAAATTAAGTGCTATATAGAGTGCTTTGTGGAATGAAGTGCTCGATTATTAGTGCTATATGGATTATTTAGTGCATAAACGTTTTATGTGAATATTGTTGAATGAATTTTTAATGTGTTAGTTTTTATATTGTTAGAGATACATATGTTTGTTGCTCTGAGTATCAGGGATAATAGAATTATGCCTTTTGTAAATAGAAATATTTGTTTATAGGGTTTTAAATATCAATTTGTGACATATATATTTGCTCATTTCATTTTATTTTCTCATTAGATATCAATAAAAAATTATGTATTTAATATAATTTAATTTTGCAATGAAAGCATTTGAGATGAAGTGAGAAATGAGTTTTTGTAAGAAATAATGATATTTGTTGAAATGGTTAGGCAGCATGCACCTGTAAGGTTTTAAGCCATAAGCAATTGGTTGATAACACAAAACAGTGTTTTCTGATATAATAGTTTGTATACAAATGTGGATAAACTGTACTTTTTATATTGTGAACTTGAACTATTTTCTGTAAATCACACGGTCCACATTAAACATACTGTAAAATATGCTCCTTATTAGTAGGAGGAAGTTACAGAAAAGAAGAAGTCTGATTTTCAGTGTTTGTTTCACAATATGTTAATGCCCTCAAGACACCTCTCTTTTAAAGAAGTGAAACATGTCTACTTGAAAAAAACTGAAAAGCATGCGGTCATTGATTGGAGTATGATGAATTAAGATGTGGATAAATGATGAATTTATGTTACGAGCTACTATGTTTGGCAGTTAATAAAAACAAAATCAAATTTATATAGGCCATTTTATGTAGGATCTGTTGTTTGTGAACTTTGCTTTTGTTTTAATTCTCCTGAATGATTGATCAATTTTCAGTAACAAATATAAATTTGTGTAAAAATTTACCAATTAGATCCTCGAAAGGTGTTTATGTATTATATTTACAATGAATAAGCGTTAGTTCTTAACAAAGAAACCATGAGCCCAGAGCCTATATAACTGATGAAAACTAAAAATTACTCTAATGTCAGAAAATGTCTAAATAAATCTATTCCACACTTGTTTAGTCCTTTTGGTTTTAAATCTGGCCTTAAACTTTTAGGCTTTTTAACCATCCTGATGAAGGTAAATCAAGAAAAGCACTTCAAAAACATGAATTGTTTAAGTGTTTTTATCCTTTTTTGTCAGAATTGATTCTTGACAGCTATTAAAACTCTACTATTTTGCTTGTTAAAGCCTCTGAAGAAATATAGAAGCAAATTGCAAAAAATAAAATAATGTTTTATAATTGCTTTTAAGCTGTCTTTGGATTAATCTATAGTTCTATAAGAAAGATTTGTAATGGTTAATTGAATATTTTTCATCACACTTGCCTCACAGAAGATATCATATCATCAAGTGTAAAAACAAAAATATTTTAGTGCATTTAATGTATTGTAAGTATATTTTTTGTTGATTTTTTAAGAGCTTTTCAGCTTCATCTGTACAAACAATTCACACTAAATTGCTGAGAACGAAGTCTGTAGGAAGACATTAGCAATTCAGTTTTTCATGACTAAACATTTTTTATTGGCAGACTTACAATTCAACATTTTATAAACTCTAGATATCCATACTCTATTTTCATTAAGAAAAATATCAGTACCCAAAGTATGACCAACAAGACATATGAACCAAAAAATATATATTCCGTAAAATAGTGGACAGCGAATTAAATTTTATATGGCATGATAATTCTACCTCTCTTTGATATCAGCTGACAAAGAATCCATATTGTATCAATATTGTTAACTATCATTTGTTAGTAATGTCAACAACAGAATATAGATTTGTATGAAAATTATGAGAATTTTTACTGTTTGTGTGTGTATTTTGTGTATGTGTGTTGATTGACAGTCAAGGAGAAAACTTATCATAGTATTGCAGCAATTTGCTCTTTCATAATCTAATGCATTCTGGGTAAGCTTTCACTAAAGGTGTCATACCACCAATTAAAAGTCCCTATCTGTTTAACCAAATTTTACAATTTTCACAGCTTTCGAAACATTTTACCTTAAGATTAACTTCATGGAAACCAGGTATATCCTGAATCGTACATGTATCAGCTTTCTTCATGTCAATTTTCAACTGATGTTTAAAATCATATAAAAAAGAAAAGGTCTTTCAAATAGAGATACCACTAAAAATAACCCCTGGTTTTCTGGAAATCTTAAATTAGTATACTATGGAGTGCATTAATCCTCAATTTTGAATGCAAACTCATAAACTAATAAATTTTTGCTCAAAATGGTCTTAGTATATTTCTCTTTCACCAAAAGTTTCATTTCTGCCAATTTGTTGTTTAGTTTAAGTAAACAATGACATCAAATGCACTGTTTTTTGTCCCAGTAAGCCTAATTTCACATACGTTCTAAATTTAAGGGAGTAATTGGTGGTGTGACACCTAAAACGCTGTGATTGGCTAACAAAGCCTTAAACAATCAAAATTCAACCAATGATGTGAATTTTTCATTTTGGGGTTTGAAAAAGATATTACCCATAATCCTTTAGATTCTAAAATAACGAAATTAAACTTTTCCATATTGGCTGGAATAACTCATTTACTTTCAATGCAGTATTGTAATTGTCTGTTTAAAAAAGTTTGTGGAGATATCACCATTAAAAAGTATATTTATATAGTTGTTTCATTATCATTGATGAAAAAAAAAGACATTGTAAAATTCTCCCACAGGATTGAGAAGTTATCTAGATTCTCATTGGCTGTTATGGTTGGTTAAGTGTTTGTGAGACTACTGTCTTAAAAATATGTAATATTGAGAAAGATTTTATTGTATATAAATAAAATATATCACTATTGTTTGTGTAATCTTGATATTCATTTGTGAAACAAAACGATTTGTGCTATTTAGTTTCATTTTAAGTACTGTACAAGTAGTACATATTTGACCTCCATAATGTGATAAAAGTCTTGTGTTTCACAAACCCTCATTCATGCTCACACGTGCACATCAACACACACACACACAAAAGAGTCATATAAAATTCCCCGTCAAGGTGAGGGTCAGTTGACAGCTTAAATTTATATTTATACATAATAAAAATTGTGCGATTGTATAAAAAAAACAAACAGACGTGTACATTTTTTGGTATGTGTATCTAAATATAAAATAAAATACACTGAACTGAAACTTAATAGTAAGGTTCATAAACCCTGAGATGAAGTGGCTTGTACTTGTAAATACCGTAACTGTTATTTGTGCCATGGTAAATGTTTGTTTAAATATTTGTATGTTTCTATAGTGATATAAATAATAACACAATGCTGACTGCTGTACCCCTATTTGTGACAATTGTACCTATTATGTTTGTTTGTTTTGTTCCCACATCGTTGTCAATATAATGGATTTTTATACGATGGTCATACAAGTGAGATGTTTATCTAGCTATAAAACCAGGTTTGGTCAAGCATTTTTTATATTACAAAATGTCTGTTCAAAGTCAGTAATTTGACAATTGTCCATTAGTTTGATGTGTTTGACCTTTTGATTTTGCCATTTGATTAGGGACATTAAGTTTTGAATTTTCCTCGGCGTTTGGTATTTTTGTGATTTTACTTTTTACAGCTAATTGTATTACTTAAATTGCAAACAGGATGTGGAACCCAGACTTCATAAAAGTAATGGAGAATTTTTTCCTGAGACACATATGGTGTGACTGTCTGTATATATATAACCTTATAAAAAGACAGAACTTTAGAACAATGTGATGCCTATTAAATTCAATATTAATACATATCTGTGGTTATAAGCATCCTCTGTAAGTTTCATAACACTTAGTTGAGGCAAACTTAAGATTAAGCACGGACGGAAAAGGGTTACACATAATGCCATTCAGCTGCAGCGGGACAGAGTTTTTGTGTATAAAAAAAACTCATCATAGATACCAGGCTTAAATTTTTGTATGCCAGACATGAGTCAAGTTTACATTTTACATTTTTGCCTTAATAGATTGAATGGATGATTTTTTTTAAATCCTATAGAACATATAAAAAGTTTTTGAGAAAGAAAACATATTGATGCAATAGCTTTGTACTAGACAAACATGATCAGATTTTTGTTTAAATATGTTTTATCAGTCTGTAAGAAGATCCATCATCCTATTAGAATACTTTATTCTGACCCAATACCTATTGTCTTTGCTCTTACTTCTATAATATATGTGCTAAGAAGAAAGACAGGAAAACCCCATTTACTCAATGATTAGACCTATATAGATATCATACCTATGACCATTCACATATAGATATCATACCTATGACCATTCTCATTCAGTAATTAGACCCATATAGATATCATATCTATGACCATTCACATTCAGTAATTAGACCCATATAGATATCATACCTATGACCATTCACATTCAGTAATTAGACCCATATAGATATCATACATATGACCATTCTCATTCAGTAATTAGACCCATATAGATATCATACATATGACCATTCACATTCAGTAATTAGACCTATATAGATATCATACCTATGACCATTCACATTCAGTAATCAGACCCATATAGATATCATATCTATGACCATTCACATTCAGTAATTAGACCTATATAGATATCATACATATGACCATTCACATTCAGTAATTAGACCCATATAGATATCATACCTATGACCATTCACATTCAGTAATTAGACCCATATAGATATCATACCTATGACCATTTACATTCAGTAATTAGACCCATATAGATATCATACCTATGACCATTCACATTCAGTAATTAGACCCATATAGATATCATACCTATGACCATTCACATTCAGTAATTAGACCCATATAGATATCATACATATGACCATTCACATTCAGTAATTAGACCCATATAGATATCATACCTATGACCATTCACATTCAGTAATTAGACCCATATAGATATCATACCTATGACCATTCACATTCAGTAATTAGACCCATATAGATATCATACCTATGACCATTCACATTCAGTAATTAGACCCATATAGATATCATACCTATGACCATTCACATTCAGTAATTAGACCCATATAGATATCATACCTATGACCATTCACATTCAGTAATTAGACCCATATATATATATCATACCTATGACCATTCACATTCAGAAATTAGACCCATATAGATATCATACCTTCACATTCAAATAAAAAAATGCAATGTTTAAGTTCTACGTTTTGGCTCAGATTATTATTTAACTGTCAAAAAAATAAATAAATAAAACATCTTTGTTTTTTTTTTCTAATACGCGTAACTTTTTATGTACGTGACGTCGTAGAAAATACTTTTAAAATAAAATTAATCTGTGAAAGACAATTCTGATAGGACGTTCAGTATAATAAATTAAATAACACATAGCTGAGAGGGTGATAGAGCAGATTGGTACCCCTCGAAAAAGCATTGTCAACCTTGGCTTTGACAATTTTTTCTCGGGGTAAAAATCTGCTCCACAACCCTCTCAGCTATGTGTTATTTATATAATGATATATTACGGATTACAAATGTGTCGAGGTTTGTGATTGGATAAAAACACAGAGATGTCAGTATATATTCAGGAAACTGCCGGGGTATATACGACGTTGTTGTCCCCAATTGGAACCTCAAAAACGTCATCATAACACCGGTTGCTATGTGACGTAGTCAAAAGCTATCAGACTGTCGGAGGCTCACAGAGGGAAAATAATGACGTGCTTCAGTCAATAATACATTTTTGATACAAAATCACGCAATTAACACTTTTGATACTTAAATTTAATGTTAAAAGTGTTATTATAAATTATTACATACACGATAAAATATGTTCACAGCAAATTAAAAAAATCCTTCACGTATGCCGAAAATATCAGGTTGGGTTTTTCAACTTATATATGTGAGGCCCCTCATGGGGGGGGGGGTCCTAGTAATCACATAATCACCATTTTTTTTGCCAATATAATCACATAATCATTAAATATTTGCTTATCTTTAGTAATCAAATAATCATAAACTAAAAATACAGTCCTAGGTAATCAAATAATCATGAAATATTTGGCTTAATAATCAAATAATCATTAAAAAAACGGCCAAGTAATCACATAATCAAAAACCCCATGAGGGCCCTCATATGTTGTCAACAAATACCTGCACTGGAAAATAACATTAAGTCAGGGGTAATCCGTAATATATGTGTAATTCAGGTCTTAGAAAGGGTATATACTGTGACATTCCCGGCTTAGGGCTTATATCCCCTTCGCCTTCGGCTCAGGGGATATAAACTCTAAGCCGGGAATGTCACAGTATATACTGTCTGAGACCTGAATAACATATAATATATCCTATGCAATATTGATTTAGTGTATTATATAACCCAGTTTTAATGTTATCTGTTGAGAACGTACTAATCTTATTTGAATCCTTTGGGTATTTTATAGTTGTATTCATAATACAAAAATGGCGTTTTCTCAGTCTGTAGGGAAAGCACAAACTTCAACTGTGTGTCAGTTCTGTGAAGAATCACCTGAGATTAAGTGGAAGTGTGTTAACTGTGAACTATTTCTATGTAACCTGTGCTGTTCCAAGATTCACAGTAAAAGTAAGGCATCAATGGAACATGAAATTATAAATCTTAAAGATTTTGGTACGGAGGATTATATCATGTCAGTGCGTAAAGTTGACCTTGACAACATTGAATGCACAAAGCATACAAAACGAAAGTGTATTGTCTACTGTAAAGATTGCCATAGTCCTGCTTGTTCCAAATGTTTACCTGAGACTCATAAAATGCATGACTATAACGCTATTGATGAGGTTTATTATGACATCATTTCTAGAATGAAGGAACTGATGAATAAATTTGAATCCGACTATCAGTCTCTCGGAATTGAAAAGGATAAACTGCAAAAACTATTTGCAGATGGTAACAAAAATTTCCAAGGAACAAGGGAAATAATTCTACGTACAGAGAAAGAAATGAAAGAGGCTATTTCAAAATATGCTAATAACCTTTTACAAGAACTTGAAGCAAAGTGGAAACCTTTAGAAAATATGATCATTACAGAACTGTCTTCCCTAAAAATGAATGCAGATGTGTTGGAAACCAGGATGAAAATTTTAAATCAAGTCCTGCAGTCTCGTCAAGTGGTTGACATTTTTTCTGCAGGCCAAACCTTATATGAGTCATTGCCGAATTATTCAATTAAAAAATTCAAACCTTACAAGGCAAGGTTTATTCCTAGCAATCAGCACGTGACAATAGGAAGTCAGATGCTTGGTGATCTGTATACAGTTCCAGAATTTGAAATTGTAGACACTTACCAAAGTACTTTCAAGAGTGTGACAAATATTCTATTCAGTAGTGACAAAACTGCATTGATAGGAAGTTTAAACTGTAAGATACTGCAAAAAGTTAAATTTGAAAACCATAATATGAAAATCAAGAAAGAAGTAAAGATAACAATGTATGATATGGCAAAGACAATGGATGGAAAAATACTTATATCAGCTAAAGAATCTGATCTGAAAATATATATCAAAGATGGGAAACTTATGACATTTATTTCTTTTGCACCATTAATAACTTTAGGCGTTCATGTTACAAAAGATAATAGTATAATAGTAGGATTGGTGGCATATTTAACATTTCCTGCAGCAACAGACAGTATCAGAAAACTTCTTGTCATCAATTCTGATGGTGACAGACAACATACTATTGAAAATGACAAGAACAATCACAAAATGTTAACTTACCCTCATAGAATCAAAACTTTAAGGTAGATGGGGTGTCTAAATTATAATCCATAGAATCTTTTAATAATTTGCCAAAATGTAGTTCATATCCTGCTTGTTTAAAAACATTAATAAAAAGAATGGGTCACCGGACTTATTTTCACGCTACAGGTTGTTCAAAATTGTAAAGATTTTGTATAGATTATGCATGGAAAACCTATTTTTCCGCCATAAAACGCAAACCACACCATAGAATTTTGAGATAAAATATGAGAAGATAGCTTCAATATTATGCTTTCAGATAATAAAAAGAAAAAATGGGGTCACCAGACTCGTTTTCTTGCTACATGTAAAAATGGGTAAATTCCTAACACATTCTATAGTAAAAGTAACACAATCTGGATTATCTGCCCTTGCATTTGAGTTGCTTCCCCTTATTTGACAAAGTTGGAAAAAAAATAATCAAACAACAGAATTCTTATTTTTGTAAAATACAATCATAAATGTGATCAAACATGGCATTTTCTATATTAAAATGAAAATTCTTACACATGAATTACCTACTATTATAAAAATTTGCACATTTCATCAAAGATCTAGACCTTGTTTTCTAGTATTTCAAAATCCAAGATGGAGGAAGACACCCTATCTACCTTAAGAGATAAAATAGTAGTTGTCGACGTTATAAACGACGAATTTGAAGGTAGGGTAGTAATGTTAGATCATGGGGGACAACTTATTTGGACCTATAATGGTTTTAAAACTATAAATTCTGACCAGGTTAAATTTTATCCTGGAGACGTGGCAGTAACTTCTCCAGATATGATTCTAGTTTCTGACTGTGAGAATCATGTAATACATGCACTAAATTCAGTAGGGGAAGCTATTTTTTATAAGGAAGTAAAAAGCTTAGGAATAGAATTACCTTTAAGTCTTATCATTGACCACAATGACGTCTTATGGATTGGATGTAATACCTGCACAGAAAACAAAAGTAGTGCGTCAAAAATAATTTGCGTTAAACTAATCTAATTTTGAGATTTCGTATCAAGATAGATCAAATCACAGTTTGGTGTAGTATCTTTTGGTATATGAACATGTGAGTTTGACCGAATAATCATAGCATTGACAAGAATCACAAAGTAAATAAAAGTCATGGGTGAATTTCCAAGGAGCATGAGGCCCTTGCCCCCTGACGTAGTTACATCTATGATAAATGCACAGACTTTTTATATCGTCTCCAAACGTTGGATTACCATGACCCACTTTCAAAATCCTGGATGTGCATCTGATAGAAACTTGTCTTTGTTGTTTTGAGAATAAAAATGTGAAAAAAAGTGTTTGTTGCTTGCTACTAATGTTGTCAATGTAAAGTTGATTTTTAGATAATTTAGTCCATTTGTCAATAAAACACAGAAAATTGCCAAATAAAAATGTGTAAAAAAGTGTGTGTTGCTTGCTACTGATGTTGTCAATGTAAAGTTGATTTTTAGATAACTTAGTCCATTTGTCAATAAAACACAGAAAATTGCCAAATACATGCTCAAAATGCTATCTCTTTATTATTACGAAGCTTCAATCCATCATCTCTTGTTTTTTTCTCAAATTCGGAGGCACAGTTATTTTATAGCAAGTCTAAAAGTTTATACAACAGTCTGTACCTCATCGATCGCTCAAAAAAAAAATCGCCAAAAAAAAAACAAAAACAACAATTAATTGGTAAAATAATGAAATATGGGATAAAATTTTGGATGGTTATGTTAAAGCTGCTGAAATGTTTCCCTGAAATTCCATGATTGTTTGAAAAATGAAATTGATGTTCTGAATTTTAAACACTTGTTTACTAAAAACTGAACTAACTGTAAACAACATGACAGCAATCCTACATACAAATAAGTTGTAGGATTGCTATGTCACACATTTGCCATTTTTATGAAGCTATTGAACAAAGAGTTCAAAAACGAAGTTGAAATCATCCCAACGATAATTTAACGGACGCCATCAGTTGTGGGCTGGTCGTTACTGTTTCGCTAATAACTACGGATGTGTAGAAAAATCCCCTCCTTGTTTCCTCGAATTCGACCTGCCGAATTAGACTTGTCACCTAGTTTGTATTCACACAAGAAACACAGGTACCACATGTGCGGCAGGATCTATTTATCCATCTAGATTATTTGAGATGAACCACGGAATTCGGCTTAGAAAACGTTGCTTAGTCTTTAGTTTTGTATGTTTTGTTTTGTATACATTGATAACATAAAATAAAAATAATTGTATAAAGGTTGAGATTGCATGCTATTTACAAAAGCGTGTCACTGTTTTTTGATATTCTGTTGTTGTTCAGCGGTTTTCATGTTGTGTCGACCATTAAATTATTTGTCTGTGCGTTTCTCTGTTATCAATGTTCTTACAGGTTTTTGTGTTGTATTTCTGTCACGTAGTGTTTTAGCGATATTTTTCAACTTTGCCATAAAGTGGGAAGTTTTGCATGCCATTAAACCAGGTTCAAACCACCATATTTTTTCTTAAAATGTCCTGTACCAAGTCAGGAATATGGCAGTTGATATCAAATAGTTCGTTTCTATGTATGTTGGAGGTTTGTTTTTGTTGCACTTTACTGTTTCTACTGTTCCTTTATTTTCCTGTCAGAGTTGATGCGTTTCCAACGGTTTTGGTTTGTAACCCAGATTTTTGTCTGATCGATTTATGACTTTTGAACACCGGTATACTACTGTTGCCTTTATTTATGTAATATTTATTCAATACCAGATTAAGAATTTATAGATACTCATCAAAGTGAAAATGAACATTTGACACATTATTTTGTAATGATTATACTGCATTTAAACGCAGCTTTCCCGGTAAGACCAGTGAATTGGTCAAGTGATAAGCAATTCATAGGAGTATGGTGATAGTATTATTTTTGCCCATTTTCCTAAACAGTAAGGTCCATAGCTCAGGTTATTGTCAAGAAACCAGAAAATCATTGATTGTTGGATCCTTATTCATCGAGTTTTATCATAACCCAAAAAATCAATCCAAACCTTCGTTTTTGGAAATAGAACCTTGGGGTACAATTTCATAGTAATCCAACACTTAAACATAATTGATTGTCTTGACACCAAGAGAAATACTGTGTAAGCCCCTTATTCTTAAACAGTAAGGACAATAACCGGTACAATTTCATAGAGATCAATTCTTGTATGCTCCAAGTTTCTGTTTGGAAACCAAATGTCTTCTAACACATACCAGGTGCAAAAATTGTGCGATTGTATAAAAAAAAAAACAGACGTGTACATTTTTTGGTATGTGTATCTAAATATAAAATAAAATACACTGAACTGAAACTTAATAGTAAGGTTCATAAACCCTGAGATGAAGTGGCTTGTACTTGTACATACCGTAACTGTTATTTGTGCCATGGTAAATGTTTGGTTAAATATTTGTATGTCTCTATAGTGATTAGAGAATAAAGAGACAGAACTTTAGAACAATGTGATGCCTATTAAATTCAATGTTAATATATATCTGTGATTATAAGCATCCTCTATAAGTTTCATAACACTTAGTTGAGGCAAACTTAAGATAGAGCACGGACAGAAAAGGGTTACACTTAATGCCATTCAGCTGCAGCGGGACAGAGTTTTTATGCATCAAATAGATAGATTGACTTGACCTGATAAACAATTTTACCATATGTCAGATCTGCTCTAAATGCTTTGGTTTTTGAGTGATAAGCCAAAAACTGCATTTTACCCCTATGTTCTATTTTTAGCCATGGCGGCCATCTTGGTTGGTTGGCCAGGTCACCAGACACAATTTTTTAACAAGATACCCCAATGATGATTGTGGTCAAGTTTGGTTTAATTTGGCCCAGTAGTTTCAGAGGAGAAGATTTTTGTAAAAGATGACTAAGATTTACGAAAAATGGTTAAAAATTGACTATTAAGGGCAATAACTCCTAAAGGGGTCAACAGACCATTTTGGTCCTGTTGACTTATTTGTAGATCTTACTTTACTAAACATTTTTGCTGTTTACAGTTTATCTCTATCTATGATAATATTCAAGATAATAACCAAAAACAGCAAAATGTCCTTAAAATTACCAATTCAGGGGCAGCAACCTATCAACGGGTTGTCTGATTCATCTCAAAATTTCAGAGCAGATAGATCTTGACCTGATTAACAATTTTACCCGTCTGATTTGCTCTAAATGCTTTGGTTTTTGAGTTATAAGCCAAAAACTGCATTTTACCCCCATGTTCTATTTTTAGCCATGGCGGCCATCTTGGTTGCTTGGCCGGGTCACCGGACCCAATTTTTAAACTAGATACCCTAATAATGATTGTGGCCAAGTTTGGTAAAAATTGGCCCAGTAGTTTCAGAGAAGATTTTTTGTAAAAGCTAACGACGGACGACGGACGCCAAGTGATGAGAAAAGCTCACGTGGACCTTCGGGAACAAAGGCAGGAAAAACCAAATTACTCAGTAATAAGACCCATATAGATATCATACCTATGACCATTCACATTCCAGATGAGCAAATTACCACGAGATGATTTATTTTCAATGGCAAAAATGACCAGTTTTCTATCTACTTTTATGGTAACCATCATTTCAATGACCAACAATTTAAGAAGAATTATTGATGTTAAGTTCAATCATGTGGAAGAATTTATCCATGTTAAATTGATCTACTGAAGATTCATTTATTTTCTATGGTACCAAAGGAGTAGAGCAAGGAATCCAAATAAATGACCCTGTAGAGGTGGGTTTTTTTTTTTTAAAACTTTTCATTATCAAATGAATGAAAATTTTGGGTGAATGTATAGCTAAATGTATGATATTTGAAAGTAGTATATATAAAAGATTTGTATTAATCCTGTGATTGGGTGTCTTATCATACATATACAGCCCAACAGATATTGCTATACAGATATAAAAGCTCCACTCACTACCGGACTACGTTTGTGTCTTGCTGTTGACGAGTGTTGTATAAACCTGCATGAACTCAGAATGTGCATTGCAGCCGCATTCCAATGACGTATTGCTTGACCATATGCCAACTATAATTTAAATTTATGTTCTGTTTGTTTTCATGCATTTCTCTAGAGCAATAAGAATTAAAACCCATTTCTGTTAACAGACAAACACAAACAGCAGGATTAACTCCATTTTCTCCAGTGCCAATCATTGGGTTCAAAACTTGAATGTGTACATGTGTAGCAAAAAATATACCATGCAATATTGTCAATTTCAGCATGTTAAGTGAACATCAAGAAAAGTTCAAAATCCAGAAGTGTAGGACAAGTATTTCACTTTTGTTTCAAAGCAGACAATGATCTGTTATTTTTACTGTTGAAATTAGTTGTAATGTTAGAATAGATAATTATCTTCTTTAAGCAATGTATTGCAACAACAGTCTTCAGCAAGAAACAAGTGTCTATACCATATGTCAAGCTGAGTCTACTAAAGCTCAATAATTTAACAGACTATCTCAATGGTTTTTCATATCATATGGAATATATTACTGGTTAAACATTTTTCAGTTTATTGTTCCTGTAATTTCAGGACTATCCCTGCCAAATACTACTTTTACAAAATGATTTAACATTGTTTCAGTATTTTCTTCGGGTAATTTCAGAACTATTCCTGCCTTAAACGGTATACATGTATCATTAAAGTATATTATTCCTGCATTTTCTGTCTATAAAAAGATGGCAGACTTCTCTGTTACTTAGTTAACAAAATTATGAATAGCGATTTGTAAACCATATGATGAATAACTATCAATCCAGAATGTCTGTATGAAATAATAAACAAGTAAGGTTTTACGACAATCTTGTATTTCTACATGAGACCAACATTTACAATATAAAAAAATTATACAATTTATTTACATATCTATTTATGATAACAGTAATGTTACAGAAAATCAAATGCTTTTTGTACTACAAAAATATAAGTTTATGAAACATGAATTTACAATATGGAGATAAAATATTGCAGATCTTAGCACCCAAATTCAGTCTAACATCATGAGTAGTATTCGGAAAATTTCATAACCAGGTGTTCTGAGGCTTCCTGCAAACTCTTCATATCATTCAGCCAACTCATTCACTGATCATTTATACATAACTAACAGCTGCCAAAACTCATAAGATCTATTTCCAGGCTTATTGGTTTCTTATACCCAAAGCTTGCTCGATTTCCATTCTTCTTTGCTGAACCTGCAATAAAATTACAAATATTAAAGTAATTTAAACATGACATTTTACAAACAGTGCATTCAATATCTCTCAAGATCTGAAAACAGTCTGTTATGAAAGCTTACTGGAGCCTCTGTTTATGTAGTTTACTGAATATCAACTTAAAAAAAGTTTGAATTGAAATGATAAATAGACACCAAAAGACAAGACATAATTAGTACATAATATAAGTATCAGTAGTGTAATGCATTTGTTATAAGACATTGAATCAGTGTCAAAATTGAGTTATCTCCCTTAAGCCAGAAAAATGTCTATGCAATTGAAAGACTACAGTCATTAAATATAAGTGGGTGTTTTGTGGGTGTAAAGATACCCAAATTTAAATGTTCAATGAAGTATATATTGGTCATTGGCATGTTTATAATCTTTCTCAAAACCATGTTATCTAATACATGCATTCACATTATTTTTCCTCACTTTCAGGAACTAAATTTTCGGCTCTCCCATGACACCATCTGCGAGTATGGTCTTGAGGAAACAATGATAGTCCGTCGGAAGGAGATGATAAATGGCTGACCCGTGTTAAGAGAGAGCCATATCTCTTGCACGTTAAAGACACCCTTGTAGATTTCGAAAAAGAGTAGGCTAAAGCTGCTACAAGGCAGCACTCGCACCCGCAAAGTGGAAAGGGATTAATATAAGTTGCAAAACTTGTTTCCCAATCCACTATAAATAAATATGTTTAAACTAAATTCAATCAACAAAAAATAAATAAACCCATAGTAAAGGATTGCAAGATAGGTCAGATAATTATTCAGAGATAAGTTACTGTGAATTTATTATTATTCATGCAATACTAGAATTTGTGGCTCTCACAGGTTATGTAAAACATGGATTTAAATGTATAACAAGGTACACTTTTTCTGTAGGCTTCAATAAAAACTTTTGCAACACCATTAAACCATGAAAACAAATATAAACAAAAACACAATATTCACCAAATCAGTGAAAATTAGCATCCACCAAAAAAATTGAATCTGTGTGGCATTTTCAGAGGAATGGAGTGTAGAATTTTACACTGACAATATGTACAAGTTATCACTGTTAAACTTCTGTTGAAAAATTCAAGGTGTCAGCAAAGACCTCAGCAAACAGGTAGTAGGTTTATAACAGATTTGAAAAGTGCTAAAACATTACAACTCATTGCTGTTAAGATGCAGACCATATATAAAATCTATTTATTCTATAGTTCCTTAAAAATAAAAAGGAAATATTTGTCAAAAGAACCAGGAAAGGACAAACTGACAGTCAGGGGAAATATAACTATCTTGGATTCATGGAATGAAAAAAAGATTGCATAACATAAAAGGAATGATAAATTGGAATAGACTATTATTACCTTTCCATAGAAGTATCTACAGACAGCCTCCTGGCACCATGGTTGGTAGAAATAGTCAGCTCTTCTCTCTTCTTCTGGATTACCAGCTACATCTGTCATTGTCTGAAAGTAAAATGTTGGAAATAAAATATGATTATGTTAAAAACAGAATTCATTATAAATTCTTTGCTACAACAGTCATAGCAATATTTGTACAATTTAAACAGCTAAAAAACCTCTGATGTACATGTCTACAAACCTTTCAGTAAGCTACATTTCCTGGTAATTCTTCTTAACAAGTGATAGGTACCATCAGAAATTAAGGAATTTTCATACAAGATATTCAAAGAAAAATCAGAAAAGTACCAGTACACATGCTTACTTCCATGCAGTGCCCGTGTGTATGTAGCAGCCACTATGTTTCGTCTGTTACTTTGTTTTGGCGGAACTTTTCAACTAGTTATTTCGTTCTGATGGAACTTTCCAACTAGTTGTTTTATTCCGAGTGCAGTCGAAAAGTTCCGAGAAAAAGTAGCTAGTTGAAAAGTCCTGGAACAATGTAGCTATTTGAATAGTTCTGGCGGAACAGAACAACTAGTTACATCTTTCAGAATATACCATATTTAGTCCTTTTTGTAGAAAGAGGGGGAAGAATGAGTATCAGTATATATAAGAGCAAATCATTAATTTACAAGAATACCCAAAGCACTGAAAGGGGTTTCTTTGGGAACAAATATGAAAAAAGGGGCATGGAACTTTATTTTTTGGGAAATAATGAAAATGAATTTAAATTTTGATGTACTGAGGGGGAAGAACAAACTCCCCCAGAAAAATTTAAGTTGTATTTCATAGCTCCCATAAAACGGAATAAGTTGCATTATCATGCAAATTTATTATTCATAGTACCCTCAAGAGAGGGAAGAATACCCCCCCCCCCCCCCCCCACCTCATATGGGTCTTTGCATCAATTTTACAAATGGAACTTTGATACTGGACTCTAGTCTGTAATATCAACCAATTATTGTATGTCCAATAGAGCATTATACTCTACCTTTAAGTCTCTAGTCTGTGATATCAACCAATTATTTATAAATTCCTGTGGATCTTTGGCAAAACTGAGGAAGAATTCTCTGTTGGTTTTCAACTGATTAATGGTCTCTACAGTTTCATGAATCTGAAATACAAATAAAAATAAATTTATAGAGCATATTTTATATCAAGGCATAAGTCTTATAACTTTTCGTGACGTCACCACGAGATTCAATATGGCCGAACAAAATAGGCGGAGAATGTATACAAATGGAAATAATTAGATAATAGTGTTAAGGAAATGAATACTCAAACATAAATAGGTACGTCATATCCTAGAAAAATATCTAACGAAACGAACTATATATGTTGACAAGCTTTGCATTGATTATAAACAATAATTTTTTGGGAAATAAGTGCGACCTGAACCTGGGTCTCAATTCCGAATGTTTTGAAAAAGGAAAAATCCGTAGCTCTATGGTACGCAAATAGTAAAAAAATAGCATAAGGACCTAAGAGCTACAGTTCTGCAGCTATAATGCTGCATGCTTAGCAGAGAAACAGCAAATGTCAATATTACTATCTGATTTCTGTGGAGTTATTTTTCGTGGGTACCAATTTTTTCGTGGATTGAGGAAAACTTGCATGTTCGTAGTTATTTAATTTTATGGTTTTGATGAAGTCTACATACAAATTTACAGAATTTGTGTCATTTGTTGAACATTTGACTTCGTGGTTCACCTGTAACCACGAAATCCACAAAAATTGGTATCCAATGAAAATGAATGAATCCACAGTATACCTGTCCGTGTTTTTACCCCCAAAACTCCCCAACTTATGTGAACACACTACTGCGAGACTACTGAGAGGCAGCTATATGTATATGAAGACAGTCTATATTTAATGAGTACTCATGTTTTAATAGTTTCCTACCTTGCTGTCAAGGTTACTGATTTCTTGTTGACTTTGTGTAGTCAGTAAGAATGAGTTATAATGTTATAATAGTTTCCTATCTTGTTGTCAAGGTTACTGATTCTTGTTGACTTTGTGTGGTCAGTAAGAATGAGTTATAATGTTATAATAGTTTCCTACCTTGTTGTCAAGGTTACTGATTTCTTGTTGACCTTGTGTGGTCAGTAAGAATGAGTTATAATGTTATAATAGTTTCCTACCTTGTTGTCAAGGTTACTGATTTCTTGTTGACTTTGTGTGGTCAGTAAGAATGAGTTATAATGTTATAATAGTTTCCTACCTTGTTGTCAAGGTTACTGATTTCTTGTTGACCTTGTGGGGTCAGTAAGAATGAGTTATAATGTTATAATAGTTTCCTACCTTGTTGTCAAGGTTACTGATTTCTTGTTGACTTTTTGTGGTCAGTAAGAATGAGTTATAATAGTTTCCTACCTTGTTGTCAAGGTAACTGATTTCTTGTCGACTTTGTGGGGTCAGTAAGAATGAGTTATAATAGTTTCCTACCTTGTTGTCAAGGTTACTGATTTCTTGTTGACTTTGTGGGGTCAGTAAGAATGAGTTATAATAGTTTCCTACCTTGTTGTCAAGGTTACTGATTTCTTGTTGACTTTGTGTGGTCAGTGAGAATGATTTATAATGTTATAATAGTTTCCTACCTTGTGTCAAGGTTATTGATTTCTTGTTGACTTTGTGGGGTCAGTAAGAATGAGTTATAATGTTATAATAGTTTCCTACCTTGTTGTCAAGGTTACTGATTTCTTGTTGACTTTGTGTGGTCAGTAAGAATGAGTTATAATGTTATAATAGTTTCCTACCTTGTTGTCAAGGTTACTGATTTCTTGTTGACTTTGTGTAGTCAGTAAGAATGAGTTATAATGTTATAATAGTTTCCTACCTTGTTGTCAAGGTTACTGATTTCTTGTTGACTTTGTGTGGTCAGCAAGAATGAGTTATAATAGTTTCCTACCTTGTTGTCAAGGTTACTGATTTCTTGTTGACTTTGTGTGGTCAGTGAGAATGATTTATAATGTTATAATAGTTTCCTACCTTGTGTCAAGGTTATTGATTTCTTGTTGACTTTGTGGGGTCAGTAAGAATGAGTTATAATGTTATAATAGTTTCCTACCTTGTGTCAAGGTTACTGATTTCTTGTTGACCTTGTGTGGTCAGTAAGAATGAGTTATAATGTTATAATAGTTTCCTACCTTGTTGTCAAGGTTACTGATTTCTTGTTGACTTTGTGGGGTCAGTAAGAATGAGTTATAACAGTTTTCTACCTTGTTGTCAAGGTTACTGATTTCTTGTTGACTTTGTGGGGTCAGTAAGAAGGAGAATGAGTTATAACAGTTTTCTACCTTGTTGTCAAGGTTACTGATTTCTTGTTGACTTTGTGGGGTCAGTAAGAATGAGTTATGTTATAACAGTTTCCTACCTTGTTGTCAAGGTTACTGATTTCTTGTTGACTTAGTGTGGTCAGTAAGAATGAGTTATAATCTTATAATAGTTTCCTATCTTGTTGTCAAGGTTACTGATTTCTTGTTGACTTTGTGTGGTCAGTAAGAATGAGTTATATTGTTATAATAGTTTTCTACCTTGTTGTCAAGGTTACTGATTTCTTGTTGACTTTGTGGGGTCAGTAAGAAGGAGAATGAGTTATAATGTTATAATAGTTTCCTACCTTGTTGTCAAGGTTACTGATTCTTGTTGACTTTGTGTGGTCAGTAAGAATGAGTTATAATGTTATAATAGTTTCCTACCTTGTTGTCAAGGTTACTGATTTCTTGTTGACTTTGTGTAGTCAGTAAGAATGAGTTATAATGTTATAATAGTTTCCTACCTTGTTGTCAAGGTTACTGATTTCTTGTTGACTTTGTGTAGTCAGTAAGAATGAGTTATAATGTTATAATAGTTTCCTACCTTGTTGTCAAGGTTACTGATTTCTTGTTGACTTTGTGTGGTCAGTAAGAATGAGTTATAATGTTATAATAGTTTCCTACCTTGTTGTCAAGGTTACTGATTCTTGTTGACCTTGTGTGGTCAGTAAGAATGAGTTATAATGTTATAATAGTTTCCTACCTTGTTGTCAAGGTTATTGATTTCTTGTTGACTTTGTGGGGTCAGTAAGAATGAGTTACAACAGTTTTCTACCTTGTTGTCAAGGTTACTGATTTCTTGTTGACTTTGTGGGGTCAGTAAGAATGAGTCATAATGTTATAATAGTTTCCTACCTTGTTGTCAAGGTTACTGATTTCTTGTTGACTTTGTGTGGTCAGTAAGAATGAGAATGAGTTATAATGTTATAATAGTTTCCTACCTTGTTGTCAAGGTTACTGATTTCTTGTTGACTTTGTGTGGTCAGTAAGAATGAGTTATAATGTTATAATAGTTTCCTATCTTGTTGTCAAGGTTACTGATTTCTTGTTGACTTTGTGTGGTCAGTGAGAATGATTTATAATGTTATAATAGTTTCCTACCTTGTGTCAAGGTTATTGATTTCTTGTTGACTTTGTGGGGTCAGTAAGAATGAGTTATAATGTTATAATAGTTTCCTACCTTGTTGTCAAGGTTACTGATTTCTTGTTGACTTTGTGTGGTCAGTAAGAATGAGTTATAATGTTATAATAGTTTCCTACCTTGTTGTCAAGGTTACTGATTTCTTGTTGACTTTGTGTAGTCAGTAAGAATGAGTTATAATGTTATAATAGTTTCCTACCTTGTTGTCAAGGTTACTGATTTCTTGTTGACTTTGTGTAGTCAGTAAGAATGAGTTATAATGTTATAATAGTTTCCTACCTTGTTGTCAAGGTTACTGATTTCTTGTTGACTTTGTGTGGTCAGTAAGAATGAGTTATAATGTTATAATAGTTTCCTACCTTGTTGTCAAGGTTACTGATTTCCTGTTGACTTTGTGTAGTCAGTAAGAATGAGTTATAATGTTATAATAGTTTCCTACCTTGTTGTCAAGGTCACTGATTTCTTGTTGACTTTGTGGGGTCAGCAAGAATGAGTTATAATAGTTTCCTACCTTGTTGTCAAGGTCACTGATTTCTTGTAGATTTGTGTGGTCAGTAAGAGTGAGTTATAATGTTATAATAGTTTCCTACCTTGTTGTCAAGGTTACTGATTTCTTGTTGACCTTGTGTGGTCAGTAAGAATGAGTTATAATGTTATAATAGTTTCCTACCTTGTTGTCAAGGTTATTGATTTCTTGTTGACTTTGTGGGGTCAGTAAGAATGAGTTATAACAGTTTTCTACCTTGTTGTCAAGGTAACTGATTTCTTGTTGACTTTGTGGGGTCAGTAAGAATGAGTCATAATGTTATAATAGTTTCCTACCTTGTTGTCAAGGTTACTGATTTCTTGTCGACTTTGTGTGGTCAGTAAGAATGAGAATGAGTTATAATGTTATAATAGTTTCCTACCTTGTTGTCAAGGTTACTGATTTCTTGTTGACTTTGTGTGGTCAGTAAGAATGAGTTATAATGTTATAATAGTTTCCTACCTTGTTGTCAAGGTTACTGATTTCTTGTTGACTTTGTGTAGTCAGTAAGAATGAGTTATAATGTTATAATAGTTTCCTACCTTGTTGTCAAGGTTACTGATTTCTTGTTGACTTTGTGTAGTCAGTAAGAATGAGTTATAATGTTATAATAGTTTCCTACCTTGTTGTCAAGGTTACTGATTTCTTGTTGACTTTGTGTGGTCAGTAAGAATGAGTTATAATGTTATAATAGTTTCCTACCTTGTTGTCAAGGTAACTGATTTCTTGTTGACTTTGTGGGGTCAGTAAGAAGGAGAATGAGTTATAATGTTATAATAGTTTTCTACCTTGTTGTCAAGGTTACTGATTTCTTGTTGACTTTGTGTAGTCAGTAAGAATGAGTTATAATGTTATAATAGTTTCCTACCTTGTTGTCAAGGTTATTGATTTCTTGTTGACTTTGTGTGGTCAGTAAGAATGAGTTATAATGTTATAATAGTTTCCTACCTTGTTGTCAAGGTAACTGATTTCTTGTTGACTTTGTGGGGTCAGTAAGAAGGAGAATGAGTTATAATGTTATAATAGTTTCCTACCTTGTTGTCAAGGTTATTGATTTCTTGTTGACTTTGTGTGGTCAGTAAGAATGAGTTATAATGTTATAATAGTTTCCTACCTTGTTGTCAAGGTTACTGATTTCTTGTTGACCTTGTGGGGTCAGTAAGAATGAGTTATAATGTTATAATAGTTTCCTACCTTGTTGTCAAGGTTACTGATTTCCTGTTGACTTTGTGTAGTCAGTAAGAATGAGTTATAATGTTATAATAGTTTCCTACCTTGTTGTCAAGGTTACTGATTTCTTGTTGACTTTGTGTGGTCAGTAAGAATGAGTTATAATGTTATAATAGTTTCCTACCTTGTTGTCAGGTTATTGATTTCTTGTTGACTTTGTGTGGTCAGTAAGAATGAGTTATAATGTTATAATAGTTTCCTACCTTGTTGTCAAGGTTACTGATTTCTTGTTGACTTTGTGTGGTCAGTAAGAATGAGTTATAATGTTATAATAGTTTCCTACCTTGTTGTCAAGGTTACTGATTTCTTGTTGACTTTGTGTGGTCAGCAAGAATGAGTTATAATGTTATAATAGTTTCCTACCTTGTTGTCAAGGTTACTGATTTCTTGTTGACTTTGTGTGGTCAGTAAGAATGAGTTATAATGTTATAATAGTTTCCTACCTTGTTGTCAAGGTTACTGATTTCTTGTTGACTTTGTGTAGTCAGTAAGAATGAGTTATAATGTTATAATAGTTTCCTACCTTGTTGTCAAGTTTACTGATTTCTTGTTGACTTTGTGTGGTCAGTAAGAATGAGTTATAACAGTTTTCTACCTTGTTGTCAAGGCTACTGATTTCTTGTTGACTTTCTGTGGTCAGTAAGAATGAGTTATAATGCTATAATAGTTTCCTACCTTGTTGTCAAGGTTACTGATTTCTTGTTGACTTTGTGGGGTCAGTAAGAATGAGAATGAGTTATAATGTTATAATAGTTTCCTACCTTGTTGTCAAGGTTACTGATTTCTTGTTGACCTTGTGTGGTCAGTAAGAATGAGTTATAATGTTATAATAGTTTCCTACCTTGTTGTCAAGGTTACTGATTTCTTGTTGACCTTGTGTGGTCAGTAAGAATGAGTTATAATGTTATAATAGTTTCCTACCTTGTTGTCAAGGTTACTGATTTCTTGTTGACTTTGTGTGGTCAGTAAGAATGAGTTATAATGTTATAATAGTTTCCTACCTTGTTGTCAAGGTTACTGATTTCTTGTTGACTTTGTGTGGTCAATAAGAATGAGTTATAATGTTATAATAGTTTCCTACCTTGTTGTCAAGGTTACTGATTTCTTGTTGACTTTGTGTGGTCAGTAAGAATGAGTTATAATGTTATAATAGTTTCCTACCTTGTTGTCAAGGTTACTGATTTCTTGTTGACTTTGTGTAGTCAGTAAGAATGAGTTATAATGTTATAATAGTTTCCTACCTTGTTGTCAAGGTTACTGATTTCTTGTTGACTTTGTGTGGTCAGTAAGAATGAGTTATAATGTTATAATAGTTTCCTATCTTGTTGTCAAGGTTACTGATTTCTTGTTGACTTTGTGTGGTCAATAAGAATGAGTTATAATGTGATAATAGTTTCCTACCTTGTTGTCAATGTTACTGATTTCTTGTTGACTTTGTGTAGTCAGTAAGAATCAGTTATAATGTTATAATAGTTTCCTACCTTGTTGTCAAGGTTACTGATTTCTTGTTGACTTTGTGTGGTCAGTAAGAATGAGTTATAATGTTATAATAGTTTCCTACCTTGTTGTAAAGGTTACTGATTTCTTGTTGACTTTGTGTGGTCAGTAAGAATGAGTTATAATGTTATAATAGTTTCCTACCTTGTTGTCAAGGTTACTGATTTCTTGTTGACTTTGTGTAGTCAGTAAGAATGAGTTATAATGTTATAATAGTTTCCTACCTTGTTGTCAAGGTTACTGATTTCTTGTTGACTTTGTGTGGTCAGTAAGAATGAGTTATAACAGTTTTCTACCTTGTTGTCAAGGTTACTGATTTCTTGTTGACTTTGTGTGGTCAGTAAGAATGAGTTATAATGCTATAATAGTTTCCTACCTTGTTGTCAAGGTTACTGATTTCTTGTTGACTTTGTGGGGTCAGTAAGAATGAGAATGAGTTATAATGTTATAATAGTTTCCTACCTTGTTGTCAAGGTTACTGATTTCTTGTTGACCTTGTGTGGTCAGTAAGAATGAGTTATAATGTTATAATAGTTTCCTACCTTGTTGTCAAGGTTACTGATTTCTTGTTGACCTTGTGTGGTCAGTAAGAATGAGTTATAATGTTATAATAGTTTCCTACCTTGTTGTCAAGGTTACTGATTTCTTGTTGACTTTGTGTGGTCAGTAAGAATGAGTTATAATGTTATAATAGTTTCCTATCTTGTTGTCAAGGTTACTGATTTCTTGTTGACTTTGTGTGGTCAATAAGAATGAGTTATAATGTTATAATAGTTTCCTACCTTGTTGTCAAGGTTACTGATTTCTTGTTGACTTTGTGTAGTCAGTAAGAATGAGTTATAATGTTATAATAGTTTCCTACCTTGTTGTCAAGGTTACTGATTTCTTGTTGACTGTGTGTAGTCAGTAAGAATGAGTTATAATGTTATAATAGTTTCCTACCTTGTTGTCAAGGTTACTGATTTCTTGTTGACTTTGTGTGGTCAGTAAGAATGAGTTATAATGTTATAATAGTTTCCTATCTTGTTGTCAAGGTTACTGATTTCTTGTTGACTTTGTGTGGTCAATAAGAATGAGTTATAATGTGATAATAGTTTCCTACCTTGTTGTCAAGGTTACTGATTTCTTGTTGACTTTGTGTAGTCAGTAAGAATGAGTTCATCTGCTGCTTCAGTGTATCATCCTGTAGAGAAATAAAACATTCAATGTCTTAAATGATTCAGTCAACTGTAAAAGTGATGTGTGCATGTGATTAATTTTTTGTACTTAAAAGATATTTCTCAGAATTTTCCAGAACATTAAGAAATTCAAAGTGAGACTAAATACATATGCATGATGCATCAATGACATCATTTACAGATTTTATAAACGATGTGTAGTATAAGGTGTATTAAAAATTTCTTAATTGTAAGAAACTATGGGTAATTTCATTGTTCCTACCCCAAAATGAATATAAAGTCATTGGTTGAGGTAACATTGTTTGAGATGTTTTAAAAATCAAAACATTTTTGTAAAACTTTTGAAAATATATCCCTAAATTCTTTTAATGGATTCTAAAATGGCACAAATTATACTTGTTGAGTAAAAAGATTGTTCGCTTTCAGCTAATATTCAACATTAACTAATATGATTATCGTCAGATTACACAAAAACTTCAAAAGAAAAACTTTATTACAAGAAGCAAATTAATACAGTTAATAAAACAAAAAATATAAAGATTTAAAATCATATCTACTGCTTTAAAATAACTTACTATTTCAACATCAATATCATAGCAAGCAGTTTTTCTTGCATCCGGTCCTTCAACTCTGTGAAATGTAAAGTTACTGTAATATAAATAAATGTTTCCAGCAAACTAATTCCATCACCAAATCATATAATAAAATTTACAAATATTATCAATGTTTGTTTTTGAGTCTTTGAAATACTATTGAACTGTAAATATATTTGTATTTTTTGTCATTTACAAAATCACATGCAATTATTTCAGATAGATATGATTGAAACAAAAGAGCAGATTTTTGGTGGTAAACCATTTGTAAAGTTTCTAATCTGTAAATTGTATTGTTATAAATTAGCCCATTATTTTGTTTTAATTTGAATAGTTTCACATTTTCATGTTGTAGCCTTTTATAGCTGAAAATACAGTATGGGTTTTACTCATTTTGAAGGCCATTCAGTGACCTACAATTGCTTATACTTTTGTCATCTTAACGTTGGTGGAGAGGTGTCTCATTGGCAATCATATCACATCTCCCTATATTAATAAAACCTATAACTTACGTTATAACATGATTGATAACAATAGGGTCTGGTGGCATCAACAAATTATGTAGCTTTCCTGGAATCTCAGCAAATTTCATTCTTTTACACTCAAAGATCTGAAACAACAAGATATACAAATGTACAAAAGTATATCAAATGATTTTTATAATTGTACTAAAGAATAAATCAAACAATCACACTTAAATTAATTTTTATAATGATAATTCACAAGAATGAATTTTAATGGACACAAACAATGTTGGAAACAACATACATTGATTTTAAATTTAGACAAGTTTAAATTGTAAAACTTTTAACCAATCTGCTGAAAAAGGTTCATTAATTATTAACATGTATTTAATTTTCAATTCTAATTTCAGATTTTCAATCTGTACTTGTTTCTCTAATAACATAAATAATAACCTGCTCAAGATATTTGTCACAATTAATGTATTCTCTCTCATTTGGATCCTGTAGCTTGTGTGTTTTAATATACTGCCATAAAGCACTGATAATAACTGGTCTTGTCTGTGTGTGTACTCCTAATAAACGTGCAAGTCGCTGGTCCAACTTAAACTGTGGTGGCTAAAATATATACTAATTATTATACATCTTTAATAAAAAAAATTGTAATATAAACAGTATGAAATATAAAATCGATCAAAAGTTGTTGATTTTTATTGAGTGATTGAACTTTTTGATTATAATTTTTTATTTTGAAAAATATTTCTCTTATGTTTACAATTTATAATATACTATTCATTGTAGTTTCATGCTAAAGACATACATATATGACTTAAAGGTATCTCTTTAATATACCAGGGAAATACGAGTAATGATGCATGAGTAATTAACTCTTTAACGAAAAAGGTCAGCGACTGTTTTTCAAAAGTTCTGGTTAAAACTGATCGTAGAATTTACTCTTTTTTGTGGAAAGAGCCGCAGACATTTATTTTGTTTTCTTACTTTTATGAGTAACAAAATTACATTAAAATAGTTCTCCTGGTTTTTTTTTGTACTTAAATATATCAAAAAGGTAAGAAACAGCATGACAATTTCGGCTGTCTCTGGCAACTGTATTTCAGACTGATTTGATTTACTAGCATAAATACAAAATATTCTTAATTAATAGCCCACCTGGTAATCAAGCATTAACAAGACTGTGCATTTAACATTCTGGTCCCCTGGACGTTTGACCTGGAATCCATCAGTTTCTTGGGTACTTGGTGTACGGTGCCACTAAAAATTCAACAATACATATAACAATCAAATAAACAGCTGTGCAATGAGTGCATGATACACCTAAACCCAGCAATCATTACTCATCACATGAAAATGTTCTTTTAAGAGGTTTAATTGCTAATTACTCTGGAAAAAACAAAAGCATATTGTTAAGAGTACACAGACCATCAGAACTCTATTTTAACTTAGAATTAAATCACATGGAATACTGGAGTAATTGATCAATATCCTTACTCTGGAATGGTGGATAACCATTAAACATAATATATATATCACCAATTTATCTGATCAAAAATTAAAAACATGATAAAGTTTGATGTTTTTGTCAAAAAATAAAATATTACCTCCACGAGATGATTGTCTGGTCCATACAATTCTTTGTCTAGTTCTATCACCAAGCTTTTAAAGAATGATGAGAATTTCCTTTTAAGTTTTGATGTGTCACTTATCTTTGCACTGGCAGCCTGAAATATATGTATTTATACATAAGTATTTTTTATAGTGTTTTTAAACATACTGTAGATTCATTTATTTTTGTTGGTAAAAATTTTCTTTAAGGAAAACTTGTCCAAATCACAAAAAAACTTAAGATTGACCAATGAACTATGAAATAAGGTCAAGGTCAATTGAAACCTGCTATACTGACAATTCCCCTTACATTCATTAACTGCACCAAAAATTATTAACCTACTATTTATAGAATTTTTTAAACTTAAATTTATACTTTTAAAGTAGTCGTTGAACCTTGGAAATGAGGTTTAGGATAATGGAAATATGACAGAATGAAACTTTGTAACATAAGGTCTCTGCATGCAAGTTATTAGGCATCCAGGTCTTCTTCCTACTTCAGAAATATAAAGCTTTAAACAAATAGCTTACACTGCCTCTATCGCCAGTTAGTAATACATATGTCTCTCATACTACTACAACGAAAAGGCGAGACAAAAAAAAATGACAGTTCCATGTTCTCGTTTTTTAAATAAATTTAAAAAATCTTATCTTTTCTATTTGGTAGTTCTATAAAGCATGCCAGCTGGTTAAAAATAGGAATTATTTTTTACCAGCTGGCATGCTTTATCCTTTTCAACAAAAAAAGACCTTGTAGTTTTTGTGTTAACATCAGTCAAAGTGTTGAAATTTTGTTTTTAAAGTAAAAATAAATGTAACTTTGTCAAGTTGTATAATATTAAAAGTTTTTTTTTGACGTTTTATGCAATATG
The DNA here is from genome assembly GCF_963676685.1 of Mytilus edulis. NCBI lineage: Eukaryota > Metazoa > Mollusca > Bivalvia > Mytilida > Mytilidae > Mytilus > Mytilus edulis. The sequence goes on from NC_092345.1 coordinate 21,192,053, forward strand.
ATAACAGATTGATATATAAATCATCTATATTTAAAAGGAACTTGGTAACCTTATGAATATAAAATATAAATTTTGAAGAAAAACAATGCATCAAGTTTGAAGATTTAAAGATTTTAAGAAGGTTTTTGCGAGAGTTCACGTACTTTATTTACAAATGTACATTTAATCGAGAGAATGCATCAAATAACATAATTGGCTAGGGTGTCCATCTAGAAACCAAGAACACTAACAGCAAAAACAGTCAATAAAAGTACCAAACCAAATACAGTTATCGCTCTAATTGTTTAATGAAATATTCTGTCTGGACCACTTACATCTTCTAATAATCTTCCTTCTACTCGAAGCTCCCATGATGCAACAGTCTCTTCTCCATCCTTTAAAAGATATGCTGATTTAACATTTTTGTAGATACACACAATCTGTTTATATGGTCTGTTTTAGCCAAAAAGACTTTGTTTACTTCACATAATAACTGTTTAAATGATCTGTTGTAGTCTGAAATTACTTCGTTAATCAGTGTACTGTCGACAAATACTTGTGAGATAGTTGCAAGAAATAAACATTGTCATCTAAGCATAGAAACAGCATCCCATAAAATTTGACATTAAACTGAACAAACTTCTAAAAGTCTAGTCAGTATTTATTTACTGACACAAAATATCTTATGTAAAATGTTTTATTAAATTACACTTTGACTTACCTCCCCTTCAGCTTTGGCAGGAAAGAATGTGTTGGAAATGAATATTCTTAGTTTTCTCTTTTGCTAAAACACAAGAAGGACAACTTAAGATACAAATATACAAAGTTACAAACATACTAATTGTGTTTGTAAAAACTTTCTTTTTTAAATACGAAACAGAGACTGTTATCATTTTCAAAACAAAGGCAATCTGTGACTATTCTCAATTTGAAAACAGCAACATTTTCAGGAAAGTGCTGTACTGTCACATCCTACCAAAGATCAGTTGATGAACCTATCTTTTTACTGCAAATAATGCCTAGTGTCAATCCATGTCATGCCATGATGGTGGTGTAAGTCTATAGTTATCTACAGAAAGGTTACTTATATTGTGTGATCAACTAGTAGTATTTGGCCTATGAGAAAACATTCTGTTTTGTAACTTTTGTCTTTTCAGTAAGAGTGATAGCCATGTTTAATAGTGTCTTGGAAGATAATAATTATTATTAAACAAGATTCTTAATCATAAGTTCTCAAAAGTTTGATAAAAATATCTTCATCAAATGATTTTTTTTTTTTTGTAACAGTGGTGGCTAAGTTTTAGATAGAATCAATGCAGATCATTAGTGTGTAATTACTGTGTAATTAGTGTGTAATTTACCCTTAGACTGGATGCAATACACCTTATCGCTATTTGTCCGCCATTGCTGGAAATCACACAGGTTCCCGTAAAATTTTGACGTCATAAAACAAAATATCTGACACCACAATGGAAAAATGATTGTTGTTGACGTCAAAAGTGCAAGTGGTCGGGTCAGCCGGGATTAGCAATAAGGTGTATTTGTCCAGCATGTTGTTCTTGAATTTGTTTTTTTATTGTATTTTACATCATTTTTTTCCAGTAAAGGTTGCTGATATGATTGATTGAGATAAAAGTGAATCAACTGTTTAACCATATGGTTGAGATCTCAAAAACATGTTTAACCCCGCCGCATTTTTGCGCCTGTCCCAAGTCAGGAGCCTATAGCCTTTGTTAGTCTTGTAGGATTTTTAATTTTAATTTCTTGTGTATAATTCGGAGTTTAGTATGATGTCCATTATCACTGAACTAGTATACATATTTGTTTAGGGGCAAGCTGAAGGACGCCCCGGGTGTGGGAGTTTCCCGCTACATTGAAGACCCATTGGTGGCTTTCCCCTGTTGTCTGCTCTATGGTCGGGTTGTTGTCGCTTTGACACATTCCCCATTTCCGTTCTCAATTTTATATCTTTTGAGGTGACATAAGTAAACATTACCAAATAGTCTTGTAGCAATTTACTATTTTCCAGCCAAATTAAACCAGATGCTCCGCAGGGCACAGCTTTATACGACCACAGAGGTTGAACCCTGAACGGTTGGGGCAATGGAATATAAAAAAAAATATTTGAAGAAATTTTCTTTTTATTTAAGAAATCTGAAATGAGAAAAATTTACCCCCCCCCCTCCCTTTCCCTTTTTCCAAAACTAATCTCAATTCAAATTTCTAATGGAATTTGCAACAATAACTACTCATTTAAATACATTGTTACGATTTAGTGATCGTATTATTAAATTAATAGTACTCATATTCTCCATATTCTATAGTAGTAATTTTACGAGTCAGCTGTTTTTGTTTACGTGTTTGCATCGCTATTTTTACGATGGAATGTCACCTCGTACAGAATATTCACGGTTGGTTGGCAGGTATTTGTATTATAATTAATGAGGTAATGTGTTTACCTTATTTGCTTACTTATTTTCTTAATGTAATAACTTGTGTTTTAGCCGTAATCATCTAAATCCCAGCAGTGCCATAGTTTATTTACTAGAGAAGCCATATTTATTTGTGTATTGGCGGCCTAATACACCAGATTGCCTGTGAACATAACAAGCGGTTTGATTGGTCAATCCCTTGATCGGAAAATTATAAATAGAAGGTTGACGAAACGAACTTTAGAATTATTCTCATCATCTGCAAGAGCAGTCACATTTCTCGTAGCAATATATATATTTAGTAAACCTAAATCAGAATGTCTGAACCAAAGTCAACCATTAGTATGGTACGCAAGTTTTAATTGTTTTAAGAAAACTTAAACCTTCTAGCACATGGCTATTGTTTGTTTTGCAAAAGTCAACCTTCGACCTACGGGAAAGTCCCGTCAACCATCGTTCCACTTAATCAACCATCTATCGATGCAATAATATGAAAAAGGTTTTCTGGAAACCTACTTTTGTTTTAGGAAATAAGATATATGGATATTTTATTATAAACCAACCCTTTTAAGTATTTCATACTTTTTGGAAATAGAAGGTTGAAAAGTTCAACCTTCTATAAAATCAACCTACGGAAACAGTCAACCCTATGGAAAATTGAGGTCAACCTTCCTGACCTATATTAGGCTATAAATAAAGATGATTACGGCAAATTGTTTATAAATATGAATGTATGTTTTTATGACAATTGTAAATATTGGATTATATAGATACTATATAAAATACCTATTGAAATGTTACCTGACTTAGTTATTATTTCAACCATATACCAACTCAAAGGATCCATGCAAATTATATTCAATCGAGCCTCCTTATTCAATTTAACTTACAACTCGGTTTAAGGGGCAAAATCGTTACAATATACAGATTTGTACATTTGCCTCCTGATACTTGTTTGTTACTTTTCTTGATTGATTGCTGGTGTTTAACACCCATGTCAGTCATTTTGGCTATATCATTGTATTTTGAGAAAGCTGAGTGGCCAGATAGAACCGTAGACCATTGGCCAGAAAAATGGCAATCCTAGTCAATTGAGATCAGAGTTGAACACACCAGTAACATGAGGGGTTCAAATTCAAAACCTCAATGATGACAGGCTAGTGATTGCTGTGAACTACTTAAACCATTCTGCCATTGATTCCCCACCCCTTTTTTTATCTATTTTATAATTCTGGAAAGTTTGGGATATAGTTGCTGTTGTATTTCCTGAACATATATTCAATTAAGTTTGCTATTTACTTTCATTGGTCTTTTTAAAGCTTCCTGAATATCAAGTTTCTTTCTCATTATTGTAGCATCTAACTTTCTTTCAAATGCCAGTAAGTCCATATATGCCTGTGATTCAGGTACTAAATCTCTAACCTACAAAATAAGAAACAACCATCAATGTTATTAATAACTACCATGGGAAAATATATGACTGTCTGATTATGGGGGGGGGGGGGGGGGGGGGGGACCTTCATTTCCTTATTCTTTATTTCCTTTTACCATTTTTCTATTTTGACCACCATTCTTTTTTCTTTATTTTTAAGCACCCCATTATTCTCTATCCTTTATTTTATTTTTTCTCTATTTCTTATTTTTTAGTCCCTTTATTCTGCATTTTTGTCCATTATTCATTTCTTTATTCTGTAAACCCCATGAAGACCCTAAACTATTAGAAAAGGTTCAAAGTAACTAGGATGAACAACTCATTAGGATTTTATTAAATTAACAATATTTTAAAAAGGACTAAATTATAAACCAATAAAAAATCATAAAAGGATAAAATTATAAAACCATAACAAGATATAAAATAATTCAATCAGAACCCATAACAGGATAGAATAAAATGTATGTTTTCCAAGACAATTTAAAAAAAATAATGTTATATAATAAAGATATTATCTTTTTGAAATAGCAATTTATTCATCTTTTAAATTTAAAATAAAAAATTCTTAGATGAAGCAAATACTCCTAAAGTGTTTTTCTGAAGTGAACGAACTGATGAAGACTTTTTACCAAAACCAATTTTGGAATAATTAAGAGAAATTATACATTTGCATCCTTCTGAAATCTGAAATAAATTAAAAAGAAAACCAATCAAAATCTTTCAAGTAATTGATAGGTACCAAATTTAAGTAGCTGAAAAACTGACAAATAGCTTAACATGTTACATAATGTCTATTTGCAAATCATTTTGAAAAACAAATTAGTCATTTGGCGCCTATATATATATCTTATTTACTCTTTGGACTTTTTATTGGGACTTGTTATGAGTTAGTCCAGCCCTTTTTTCAAAGAACATGTGACACAAATGGGGTGTGGTAAAAGTGCAGTACATAAGTTCTATCATCACATGATGAATCCGAAACTATTAATGCCTATTTATAGATCTGATTTGAACTTACAAGTCATATAGTATTTCTACATGATTTTGAGTTTATAAGCCTTTTTTGAAAATCGTCTGCTTTTTACAAATACATTATTAGGGCAATAATGCAGAAAGAAAGTTTTATCAACGCATGCATGCATACAATTCTATTTAATGTGCTAGATGAACTTTCAAATTATTTAAAAAATTATTAATCTATGAACAAGGCATTAATTAACGTATGTTTTAAACACCGCCCAGATCCTACTTTTTGTCACCTATTACCTTGAACAAGAATCAAAGTAGGTTATGCGGTTAAATAAATTAATGTTGGTTGTAACTAATGCGTAAAGCTTAGTACGCTTAAACCTAGTTGTTAACAACATCATTGCAACAATGCCATTAACTATTTGGAATATTTTTAAATCTAAGTCCTGATTGAGTTCACTTTGGAATGACAGAAAAGTTACATTATTTAAAATAGTGACCACTATTTCAATTTGAAATTTTAAATGGTATATTTAATTAAACATTTTATAATTTAAGGGACCTAATTGGTAGGTTGGACAGTATAGACAATGCTAAGAAATTATCAGATTAATGTACCGGTATATTCCAAAGTCAATTTTAGCAACAACGAATTTGATATTAGCTGTTGAAAAAGTACCTCAATAAATGGTTTTGGACTATTATTTTTCATTTTATTTCCAAAGTATATGAAAAAGAACATTTCAACATGAGTAAGTCAAAAGGAAATTTATATAGACCTTATACCATTGATACTATCATCTATAAGATTGCATCACATTACCATGATGCTAAACGGTAATGCCCAGTATCAGTAATGGCGGATGAGACACTGCTATATATGCCAAATGTACTTATTGGTTGGGCAATAAAACATTCATTTGGTCAATTCTTTTTATTTAAAAGGGTAACTCAATTAAAACAATCAATTTTGGATCATTCTGAAGACTCATTTACAAAGTAGTTTTTTAAGGGAGTGGGGAATTATATATATGAAACATCTCTTCCGTGCAAAATATGACCTTCTTATACTAGTTTAAATCCAGAGCAATCCCAAAATCAGAACAGGACCTTTAATAATTCATATCAGGACTGTAATTTAAAATTTCTTTACTACTGTCAATATATAGTACCCATGTAATCTATATATAGAAACAATTTAGTTATATTTATCATTAAATGTAAACAACAACCATCTGTCTTATAAATGGTTTATAAACCTACAAAGTACTCTATTAAACATTCACATGCCTCATTTCCATTTAAAGTTATCAACAAACAAAATTTACCTGACAAAACTACATGTACAGACTTGGGAGAATATGTGACTTATTGTACGTACCCTTTGTGGTAAAATTTTATCAGCCACTTTCTTCTTTTTTTGTTTCCTGAAAAATATAAATAAAAAGTTTTTAGAAGTAATAAACAATGTCATAAGAACTACAACTTTGCAAAATCTAAGTTTCCAGATGACTTAATTGTTCACCATACAAACAAGAGTCCTATTTATATAATAATTTATATCCTCAATCAGCTGTCACAAAAATCTCAGCAACATTCATGTATAACTTTGTATGCATCAGTATTATTAAGTGTGATTTCAATTTCAAGCACTGGGTAGATATCACTTGTAGAAGGGACTATTAGTCAGTGAATCAGTACCTATATGATTTACGACAATTTTTTTTTTATAGCACCATTGATAACTTTAGAAATTAATTTAAAACTTAGGCTCAGGGAAAATTAACCTTTGATGCATTTGGCTATTCTCTTTGGGTCCATTTTGGTCAAACTTTGGATTCAGTATCATTTGTGGGATATGAATTTTTGTTGGAATCGGTCAATATTCAATCGAGTACAAATTTTACAGGCTTGCATGCAGACTTAGGCAAAACCCAAAACAACAAGAATGTGTACATAGTACATGGATGACCCACAGCGCTAGTGTTTTCTATGGGTCAAAACTCTAACTTGGCATTATAATCAAAAAGATCTTATCAAAGGGAACATTTGTACTTAGTTTCAAGTTGATTGGACTTCGCCTTCCTAAAAATGTACATTGACCAAAAACTAAAATCTGAAGCAGAATAGACAAAAAAAACCAAAAAAACAGACAGACAGACAGAAAAACACAATGCCCAAATGTGGAGCTTAAACAATAGATCATCTCTGATTGATTATGGAGAAGTTCAAACTTCCCTTATTACTCTTAACTGCTTTATTTTTTGTTAAAAATGTAACAAGAGGTCACAAGTATAAGAGAAAAGAGAGGATATGAGATATCCATATATGACACAAAATCAGTATGTGCACAAAAAGCAAAGGAAAAGCACTTTCATTTTTGTTCAAAGATTATTCCGATTTCAGGAAAATCAGCATACAGTTCTATGCATAAGATAGCAGAATGCGAGGTCCTACTACTGAGATACTCACTTAGTCGCATGATTCACCTTAACAAAAACCTTGCAACAATTTGTGAATTTACAGTACTCTTAATTTATAAGAACACTTTCATTTACATAAGTTTTTTTTAGAAAATCAGTTTCACTTGAAAAATGACCACATTTCAATTTAAAAATCAAGAGATCAAATAATATAATAACATCATAAAAGTCCACTGAACTTAATTTTGACCATACAAAATACTAGTTCATCTAGCCTCCAAACAATTTAGTCTTCCACCTAAATGAGCAATAATCATGGCAGAACTTTGTTTTATTACAAAATAATAAACACTATGGCTGACCGATATTTTTTAAAGATATTTAATAGCATTCTATTTGTTAAGTTAACCTTGGATCTTTATCATAGATCATCACTATAGTTTTGTATTTTCAACCTATAACTGTAGATACTTTAAATATTGCTCTACTTCTTTAAATATTGCTCTACTTCAAGTACAATTGGGTATTTCTAAGGACAAATTATGGAACAACAAAAATAGTATAAGATAAGATAGATTGTAAAGAACAAGCTGTGCAATGGGGACATGCTTAACACACCTCCCTGAAGTTTACATTACAATTAGATGATGCTTTTGTTATCAAATATACCCATGCCATTTCAAATCTTATGAAAGTTTTGAAATATTTTGAAAGCTTAAGGTTTCTGCTCTATAGTCAGTTTGTTGTCTCTTTGACGCATTCCCCATTTCCATTCTCAATTTTATGGGAGAGTATAAACGAGATTTGAATATACTCTGCCAAAATGGAATATTATATTCTGATATGTTCAAAATATAATATAAATAATTGTTTGTTTTCAAGCTACTGGGTTGTGAAAGAATGAGACATTTCATAGCAAGGGATTATACAGAGAACAAGAATATGTCCATAGTAAAAGGATGCCCCATCCACACTATCATTTTCTATGTTCAATGGACCATGAAAATGGGGGGAAATCTTAAATTTGGCATTAAAATTAGAAAGATCATACCATGATCAGGAACATGTGTACTACATGTAAGTTTCAAGTTGATTGGACTTCAACTTCATCAAAAATACCACGACCAAAACGAGGACAAACGGACGGACGTACAAATGTACATAAATAGGGCAAAAAAAGAAAGATCATATCATAGGGAACATGTGAACTAAGTTTTAAGTTGATTGGACTTCATCAGACTACCTTGAGCAAAAACTTTTACATCAAGCTGGACAGACAGACAAACAGACGGACAAAAAGACAGACATAAGGGCAGATGAACCAACAGACACACAGACCGAAAAACATAATGCCCCTAAATGTTAATGGGGCATAAAAAGCATCATTAAGTGAATAAAAGGTAAACTATACATGTTAGAATTTAGGAATAAAATATGAGATTTAAATAACTCTTATCAAATTCTTTCAGAATCTCAAATGAAAAACAGGAGTCACCACACTTATTTTTCAGCTATAACACAAATAATGATCTATTTTCTATTACATATTTGAATTGATTAGATATATAGGTGAAAAATTGCTTGTATGCAAAAAACCTTGGGATAAAAAACTGTATCCATATGCCCTTAAATGATTAATATACAATGAATGTTGATACATATGAAAGTAAAACAAATACAACTTTCTATTATGAATGTTTCCAAATGTATACCATGGGAATCAACTATTGGTTTTGTCACTTTTAAACACAGAGATAGTCCTATTACATGTACTTTTTTAAAATAAGACCTTTTACATTCCATTGTAATTAAAATCAAGAAAGTACAGTGGATCTTTAATCTATTTCATTTTGATAACAGGTAGACAGACATTAATAGATAAACAACTGGATGAACAAACAGTCTACAGGCGGCAATCAAAATCACTTTATGCAAACAGCTGCACAAAAATTTCACTTCAAATCTTTAAATGGTGACTCATCCTCAACAAAAAAGTAACACTTGTCAATAGTAAACATACCCAGACCACCTCACCTAAAAAGAAACACAAATTGGGCCAAGATTACAATAGCTTAGAAGGAACATCTTTTTCTTACCGAAAAAAGCCCATAACTTAGTCATAACAAAGCGGAATTCCTTACTAGAGTTCAAATTACATAACTACACAAGTTATGGAGCTTTTCTGTGAAGGTCCATTCTGTTCAAGTGTAAATTGATATACATTTGTAAGAAGATGTGGTATCAGTGCCAATGAGGCAAAGTTCTCTCCATATCCAAGTCAGAAGATTGTATAAAAAAGTTTCTCAAACTTATGAATGAAAAGTCATTTTTTTGGTATGGAAAATCATCATTTCAATCCCAAATTCAAATGTAATGCAAAAAATACTAATTCACTGCTTTGCAGGGTGTGTAACAGAATGATCTTTTTTTTAAAGCTTTAAATAAAAATACATGTGCCTTTCAGAAGTGATAACAAATTTCATCATTGAATTCCAAGTTTTTTTTTTCAAAGAAACAAAGCAGAAAAAATTTCTGACCAAAAGCAGGATGGGAGAAGGTGCATATACTATAGCCTGACTTAGCTTGGCCCTAATATTAAGTCAGTGCAATAAAGGCATTCACAAATGAAATTACTTTGTTTAAGTCAGTGCAATAAAGGCATTCACAAATGAACTAACTTTGTTTAAGTCAGTGCAATAAAGGCATTCACAAATGAACTTACTTTGTTTATCAATCTTATGCAAATTCTTATTCATGTTACATAAAGAAAAGTCTATATTAAATCTATCATTGTCAGTAACAAGATTGTACATCAAAGATGTGATCAAACAATTTGACTGTTTATAGGATAAAAATGTATGCAAAAACTATCAGACAGAAAGGTCTAACATGAGGTATTAGTCACCGTATTACATAACATATTTAACAAATCGATACAACACTAGGTAAATATGTAGTTCATATAAAGTTCTATAATGTTGGAAACTAGACCATTTCTGAAAGATTAAGAAGCTCCCACTACTGTATACTTTTGACAACAATTGGCTCTATGGTGCATTTAGTAGGACTTGTTCTTGGCATCTACTTCTTTCATAAGAGGTGGACTTTTGATTGATTGATTGATTTTTGATCACTTTCAGCAATATTGGCTATTTCTGAGCAGCAATTTTATTATTGGTGGAGGACCCCCTATATATAGCTAGTGCCAAGAGAAAACCATTAATTGACCATCATAAAACCCAGGAAATTAAGATTGGAGTTAGTCTCACCTGCCACATGTGGGACTCAAATTCACTTCCTCAATGTTGACATACTAGCTAGTGACTGAGTAGTAGAACAAACTTAGACCACTCGACAACAACAAAGGCCTAGAGGAAATTTGAAATTTCTGGATAGATGAATAATTATAAACATGACTTTTTTTTAATTTTAGCATAACTTTTATTTTCTGGGCGCACAAAAAGTCTGACCAAACTAAAATCATGAAATTTTGTCTTGAATTTCTATGTGTTAAAATAAATTGTCACTATAGAATAATCACTATTTCAAGATATGACCTATGTTTTTCCCAATTTGATAATTTGGTCAGTTACTTATTCAGAGAATTGACTGGCTTTAAACCAGCACAAAGTGTGTATCAATCAACCTTATAATCTTTTTAATAATCAAAAGTATTCAAGACTGCCTGTACTTTAATGCAGCTCTTTTATTATGACAACATCATAACCTAATTGGCAGACGAACATATTTGAAAAAGTGCTAAATTTTCCCCTTAATTTGTACTATGACATGCATTTTTTTTTGTAATGGAATAATTAAGCATTAAGTTATGTAATAGGATTAATTTCTTATTGTTGAACATTTCACCTTCTGAAATGTTCTCAGTGCATTTCAGAAAATTACCTAGTCTCATTTGCAGATATAAAAAAGTATATAAGTATTTGATAAATAATAGAACTGGTTTTGGAAAGAAATACAATTGGGAAATTGAGGAGGTTTGGCTTTGATTTTGGAAGTTTATACATTTATAACTGAAGATTATTTTAACCTGTTACTTGTATGATTAATCTGTTAAAGATAATCTGTTCCAAAGTTAATCTTATAATACAAAAGTAAGAAGAGGTATGATTGCCCATGAGACAACTAACCTTATATAATAATACATGAACAAAAGATGTAAACATTTATATAATTCTTTTTAGGCCTATTTTAGTTACCATATAATCTATCTTATGTTGATTCAGTTATTTTCGTGGGATTCAATTTTCTTGGATTGAGGAAAACTTGCATGGTTTTGCATGGTTTTGCCAAAGTCTGCAGACCAGCCTATAGAAAATTTGTTATTCGTTGTACATTTAATTTTGTGGTTCACCTGTACCCAAGAAATCCATGAAAATTGGTATCCAACGAATAATAATAAATCCACAGTATCTATTTTATTCTATATCATCGCTTAGAATCAAAACCAGCAATATCAGAATAATTTATTTGGTCTTCGAACTGCATTGATTCAAGCACTACTTATATAATTATGGGTGCATAAAGACTTAACAGGCAGTTGGTCTGCTAAATGATAGGTCTGGTAATTTATAAGCTTTCTTCCCCATCAGTTTTTTCTTTGGCAAGACAGTCCAATATGGAACATGCAAGACTCTCATGTGAAGTCAAGGTCTTTAAACACCCCATAGAAGTAAGACTGTCCAAACAAAACTTTATACTTGACTACTGTTTCCATTTCTTGTCACATGTGGGTAGAATCAGACAAACTAGGTCTATTTTTATCATATTTTATCTATTTATTACAAATTTATGTTTGCATGTTTGTTAAAAACTGTCTGTTACCCTTTAACATTCTAAAATAGGTCAATTTGACCAATAGGACAAGTTTACAGACAACTAGTTTGTATTAGGTCTTGTATCTTTGACAGTTTTTGACATACATAGATGGGGTTGAGGGCTCAAGTCCATACAGGAATGCCAGTAACATGATTTTATGTTCCAATAAAATGCTTCGCAGAGCACAGCTGGATACAACCATAAACATCCAACCCTGAACAGTTGGGGCAATAATGGACACAATATTCCCGCTTGATACAGGTCTGAATATGGATCGCAATTAAATCTTTGACACATAATAGGTTTCTGACAGAGAATAACTTTAGTCAAAGAACTCAGATTGGTTATATGATGTGAATTTATATCTAATTTTGCTATTGTACAATTCACCATGCTGTAGCAAATTGACCCCCCCCCCCCCAAAAAAAAAAATACAAAATACAAAATACAATACACTATGGTTTTTTTTGGGGAAAAAAAATAATTGAAGAAATTTTCTTTTTAATTTCTGAAATCTTAAGAAAAATTGTTCCACCCACAATTTCTCCCTCCCCCCCACCCTCTTTCTGCCCCAGGTTATTTAAACTTAACATTTAATTAAAAGTAATTGTCCATTAACCATTAACAAGGACACCCTTGTTTTCTCCCCTTTTTTGCCCCTAATTCCTAAACAGTTTGAGCCATAATCCCTCAAAGCCAATCATAACCATCCCTTTCTGTTATTGAACCTTGTGGTATATAATTTCAGAGATCCATACACCATTCCACAAGTTATTGTCTGGAAACTAGAAAAATGCTTAATTTTTTCCCATTTTGGCCCATAATCCATAAACTGTTAGGACCAAAATCCCCAAAATCAATCCCAACCTTCCTTATGTGTTTCTAAACCTTGTGGTTTAATTTCATATATTTCTATTCACTTATACTAAAGTTATTGTCTGGAAACCAAATGTCTTCGGACGACGAAGCCAGACTGCAATGACTACAATGTGATATTATTTGACATGTGAAGTGAATTTGTCTCTTACTGACTGGAATTTTTTTCTCTGAAAACTATTTTGATTTTTAATTTTAAATAGAATATTTTCACAGAATATTGTAAAGCAAATCACTGATTTGAAGGAAATGATTATTCATTTTAACTGTGCCATATGCATGTGTTTTAAAAACATTTTATAACCAGATGCTCCGCAGGGAGCAGCTTTATACGACCGCAGAGGTTGAACCCTGAACGGTTGGGGCAAGTATGGACACAACATTCAAGCTGGATTCAGCTCTAAATTTGGATTGTGATTAAATAGTTGACACAGTATAGGTTTCTGACACAGAATGAATGTGGTCTAATGAACTTAAAATATTTGTTTTGCCTTTGAGCAATTCACTATGCTGTTGAATATTAATCCTCTCAAAAACATGTTTGAAGAAATTTTCTTTTTATTTATGAAATCTGAGAAAAATTTAACCCCACCCCTCCCCCATTTCAAAAGAATTCAATTTTTGTTAAAATCAAACTTAGTTTAATTTTGGACCCTTTGGACTTTAATGTAGACCAATTTGAAAATGGGACCAAAAATTAAGAATCTACACAGTTAGATTTGGCATATCAAAGAACCCCAATTATTCAATTTTTGATGAAATCAAACAAAGTTTAATTTTGGACCCCCATTTGGACCAACTTGAAGACTGGCCAATAATCAACAAGAGTGCACACGCTGAAATGTCTCGCCTTCTATACTAATCATTGATATTATGTTGATAGTCCTAAGTATAAAGCTAAGCTTTAATACAACTGTCACATAAACTTAACATTAACCAAGATAACTAAACAAAGACCAATGAACCTTGAAAATGAGGTCAAGGTCAGATGAACCATGCCAGGCAGACATGTACAGCTAACAATGCTTCTATACAACATATAAAGTTGACCTATTACTTCTAGTTTAAGAAAAATAGACCAAAACACAAAAACTTAACACTGTGCAATGAACCGTGAAAATGAGGTCACGGTCAAATAAAACCTGCACGACTGACATAAAGATCATAAAATATTTCCATACACCAAATATAGATGACCTATGGCATATAGTATTAGATAAAAAGACCAAAACTCAAAAACTTAACTTTGAACACTGAACCATGAAAATGAGGTCAAGGTCACATGACACCTGTCCGCTAGATAGGTACACCTTACAATCATTCCATACAACAAATATAGTAGACCTATTGCATATAGTATGAGAAAAACAGACCAAAACACAAAAATTTAACTATAACCACTGAACCATGAAAATGAGGTCAAGGTCACATGACATCTGCCCGCTAGATAGGTACACCTTACAATCATTCCATACAACAAATATAGTAGACCTATTGCATATAGTATGAGAAAAACAGACCAAAACACAAAAATTTAACTATAACCACTGAACCATGAAAATGAGGTCAAGGTCACATGACATCTGCCCGCTAGATAGGTACACCTTACAATCATTCCATACAACAAATATAGTAGACCTATTGCATATAGTATGAGAAAAACAGACCAAAACACAAAAATTTAACTATAACCACTGAACCATGAAAATGAGGTCAAGGTCAGATGACACCTGCCAGTTGGACATGTACACCTTACAGTCCTTCCATACACCGAATATACTAGCCCTATTGCTTGTAGTATCAGAGATATGGACTTGACCACCAAAACTTAACCTTGTTCACTGATCCATGAAATGAGGTTGAGGTCAAGTGAAAACTGTCTGACAGACATGAGGACCTTTCAAGGTATGCACATATCAAATATAGTTATCCTATTACTTATAATAAGAGAGAATTCAACATTACAAAAAATCTGAACTTTTTTTTCAAGTGGTCACTGAACCATGAAAATGAGGTCAAGGACATTGGGCATTTGACTGACGGAAACTTCGTAACATGAGGCATCTATATACAAAGTATGAAGCATCCAGGTCGTCCACCTTCTAAAATATAAAGCTTTTAAGAAGTTAGCTAACACCGCCGCCGCCGCCGCCGTAGCCGCCGCCGCCGTAGCCGCCGCCGGATCACTATCCCTATGTCGAGCTTTCTGCAACAAAAGTTGCAGGCTCGACAAAAATCTAAGTACATTTTTAGATTCAGCATATCAAAGAACCCCAAGGATTCATTTTTTGTTAAAATCAAACTAAGTTTAATTTTGGACCCTTTGAACCTTAATGTAGACCAATTTGAAAACGGGACCAAAAATTAAGAATCTACATACACAGTTAGATTCGGCATATCAAAGAACCCCAATTATTCAATTTTTGATGACATCAAACAAAGTTCAATTTAGACCCTTTGGGCTCCTTATTTCTAAACTGTTGGGACCAAAACTCCCAAAATAAAACCCAACCTTCCTTTTATGGTCATAAACCTTGTGTTTAAATTTCATAGATTTCTACTTACTTATACTAAAGTTATGGTGCGAAAACCAAGAATAATGCTTATTTGAACCCTTTTTTGGCCCCTAATTTCTAAACTGTTGGAACCAAAACTCCCAAAATCAATCCCAACCTTCCTTTTGTGTTAAAATTTCATAGATTTCTATTCTGTTTTACTAAAGTTAGAGAGCGAAAACTAAAAGTATTCGGGCGACGACGACGACAACGACGACGACGACGCCAATGTGATACCAATATACGACCAAAAATTGTTCAATTTTTGCGGTCGTATAAAAACTAAAATTAAAACAGGTGCATATATATGTGAAATATATTTGATTCATAGAGTATATTGTGTAATAGTGATATAACAAACTAAAACTGCACTCAAAATATATGGGTTTTTTTTTAATATTTTTTTTTTTTTGCAAAAGAAATGAAAAAAATCAATAAATGTCCTGAAACTCATTTGCAAAAGCAGTAACATAACTGTGTCTTATTAAGTGTTTGATGATGAATATGTTGAAAACACTATTAAAGGAATAGTTATAAATATATTTTTGAAAAATACGAAGATTTCAAACTTGATTTGGGTTTTGTGGTAATATGCATTGTGTGTAAATTTCATAACATTTCGTTGAGACTAAGTTAGAGAACTGAAACCAATTTTGGGATGTATGGATGTACATGCAGTCTGACAAGGGTAAAACTTAATGCCCCATCTGCTACAGCGGGGGGGGGGGGGGGGGGGGGGGGAATAATATACACCAAAAAATATTAATTTAGATCAATTTGAATTTCCGCCATCTTTCTATTCTATATTTTAATTGCTGTTCATGAACATTGCATCTTTCTATTCTATATTAATTGTTGTTCATACACATTGTGTCTAGCTTTGTTCATCATGCACTTTATCACTGGTAAATAAACCCATACATTCTCTCAAAGTTTCATTTCATTTATGTTCTACTGATTTTCATGTTATTCTTTGGTTAACATGAACCACAAATTTGAATGGTCAACTTAGTATAACTTTTCTTATAGGCTTGTTTAAGGCTGTACGGTGACCTATAGTTGTTAATTTCTGTGTCATTTGGTTTCTTGTGGAGAGTTGGTGAAGAGTTGTCTCATTTGCAATTATACCACATCTTTTCTATATTTAGCTAGGACGTCCATAAACATACATATTTCCCTTAATTCACTTAAATTAGTACCATAAAGAATAAATGAATCCACAGTATAAGAGGTCAAAGAGGGAAAACATAATACTTTTGATTGATTGATTGTTGGTTGCTTTACGCCGCATTAGCACAAAAAGGCTATATCGCGGCGAGAGCTAATTCGAATACTTTTGAACATTACTGCAAGACTTTTTAACAAAGGATGATTATCTTACGCTTTCATATGATGAACTGTTCTGGGATCTGGTAATCTTTTCCGATCCATTGGAGTCTGCATTCCAGGTGGTCCAGGCGGTGGGGGCATGCCTGGAGACATACCTGATCTCATACCTGTAAAGTAAACATTGATTTTTATAACAAGATTGACTACAGACACTGACAAACTGACAATAAAGTAAACAGACAGACAGACATCAGTAGTACAGACAGTGTTTTGATAATATGTATAATTATTTTTCCTTTTTTGTAGAAGCAGTCTGTGCCAAACTGTTTTAGGTTTGTCTGACCGAATAAGAAGTTTGAACTTGTTTACTATATATTTAACCAAAATGTTTTTTAAAGTTCTGTCAGACCAAATGATATTTTGTCTGACATTTTGTCGGTCAGACAGAGTTTGTGATACACTGTAAGGAATAATATAGGGAAAATTCTGAATGTTGCTTCTAAATAAAGGTAATAATTTGATTTCATTATGTTTTACCACGTATACACCAATCTTTTCTACCTTTTCTTTCTTTCCTCCCCTATCACACTTTTACATATTTTTTTTTAAACTTTTTACTTAAATGTATGTTTTCTGAAATAATTTCTTTTCAAGGTCAAGTTTACATTAATAAGGTGAATACACCCACATTATAAACATTATAAATTTGTGAATTCATAGCTGATCTAAAACCAAGACACCTAGTAGTAGAGACTTTAAATAAGGCAACTGACCTTTTTAAACTAACAAAACGAAAACATTTGTCAGGATGAGGTAACTGACATCTCACAAAGCCTTAAAAATATTAATAGTGTCCTTGAATTCATCTATCCAAAGGCCATCAGAAAACTGTCAAAGCTTTTATAACAAAATCCTAGTAGGAAAATAAATCTGCTGAGAAAATGTTTCACAATGAAAAATATGGATAGTTTTCAAATCAGGGGAAATTTGAAAAAAAAATCAACAGGAAAAATGAAAGACGAATCAATTAAACTGCATAAAGCATGTAATGAGAATTGTTTTAAAAGCAGATACCAGAAGTATCTTTGTCAATTTTTCTATCTATGACAAAGGCAAAGTTTGAAAGCAGTTGATGTCAAATTATTCCTCATGATTATCCACAACATACAATTCCAAGCCAAACTACATGTACCTCAAGCAAAGCTCACTATAAGATACCCAATATATTGTAATTCTTGTATGCCTGTACCAAGCCAGGCTATCTTTACCATGCGTTATTGATTGTTGTTGTTTTTGTTGAATATATATACACTGTGTCTGTTTTTTTGTAGAGGTCAAGTGTTGGTTTCTGATGTGTTCTTTGAAGTATTTCTAACAATTCCTGCTTTCCCTTTTCTTTTCTTATAGATTATTGTATTAATCTTGGCCTAAGAGACACGCTATCCAACCTTTTTTGCAACGAGACCTTTGATGGTGGCAAACAATTGTATCAAGGATTATTACTATCAACCCATGTGGCCTCTTATATAATTACAGCTAAGAAAATACAAGAGCTAAAAAAAATCTTGACAACAATTTCAAATAAAAACAAGAGGCTGTCACAACGACAGCAAACCGGATTTATTAATATTTATTTGTGTCCTGGCAATATCACAAGAACCATTACTGATGAATGGTGAAAGTGAAAATTGTCAATATCAAATTTGACCTCCATTTTGTCATCAGTATCAACATCTTAAAATTTGAAAAGCTTAGATTGAATGGTTCATGAGTAAATGCAACAACGTGAATGGAAACGCCATTTCACAATCTTTCAAGAACCATAACTCCTGAACGGTAAAAGTCAAAATCGTCATTATTGAATTTGACCTCTATTTTGTCATCAGTAACAACATATTAAAATTTGGGAAGCTTTGGTAAAACAGTTCATGCGTAAATGCACGAACACAACTGGAAACACCATTTTTCAATCTTTCAAGAACCATAACTCCTGAATGGTAAAAGTCAATATCGTCATTATTAAACTTGACCTCCATTTTGTCATCAGTAACAACATATTAAAATTTGGGAAGCTTAGGTAGAACAGTTCATGCGT
Source organism: Mytilus edulis (assembly GCF_963676685.1). Taxonomy (NCBI): domain Eukaryota; kingdom Metazoa; phylum Mollusca; class Bivalvia; order Mytilida; family Mytilidae; genus Mytilus; species Mytilus edulis. The sequence goes on from NC_092345.1 coordinate 21,210,979, forward strand.
AAATGCACGGACACGACTGGAAACTCCATTTTTCAATCTTTCAAGAACCATAACTCCTGAACGGTAAAAGTCAAAATCGCCATTATTGGACTTGATCTCCATTTTGTCATCAGTAACAACATATTAAAATATGGAAAGCTTAGGAAGAACAGTTCATGCGTAAATGCAGGGACACGACTGGAAACTCCATTTTTCAATCTTTCAAGAACCATAACTCCTGAACGGTAAAAGTCAAAATCGCCATTATTGAACTTGACCTTCATTTAGTTGTCAGTAACAACATATTAAAATTTTAAAAGCTTTGGTTGAACGGTTCATGAGTTAATGCACGGACAACATTTGATTCCCGCCCGCCCGCCCGACCGACCGACCGCCCGCCCGCCCGCCTGCCCGCCCGACCGCCCGCCCACCGTACATCCCCAAATCAATAACCGACATTTTTGTCACAAAAATCCGGTTAATTACTGATATAAAAATCAGATGTGTTTAACTTAAAAATACAATATAAAGTAGTCTCTATATATGGATCTTCTATAAAACACCAGTAAAATATGATAAAACCCTGAGATGACCTTGAACTATCAATTGCTGATTTGTATCAATAATGGTGGTACCAAACCTAATTAAGCTCATACAATTGTCATAAATTTTGACAAAATAATTATTTTCACCCTTTGACAAACTTCTGTTGGAAATATAGCGGTTTGACAAACACTTTTTTTTATTATTGAGAAGCTTAATATTACCTCGACTGTTACTAAGAACCTGATTAAAACTTTCAGCTGATTTTTACAAAGATATATAACAGTTGATGATGGAAGAGTTTAACGACCATAACTGGATTTACATCCCTCCCAACGTTGGTACATATTCCAGTAGTGTTACATTGTATGTACCACCTTAAATCACAAGCCTAGGCAATGGACACCACAAATAAAATATGGGAGTTTTTTAATATGTCTCCCCCAAAGAAGGTTCTCCATTGCAGATCTTTTTTATGATTTTAAAACTTTAACAAGATTTTGAAAGTGGAATCATTTACCATGTTTACTCAAGTTTGAAGAGAAAAATCCAAGAGTCAAGAATTCACATGGTCTTCCATACAAAAAGGTTCCTCTCCTTTTTTTTTTATATAATAGTACCAATTCAAGGTTTCAATGAGTGGAAGCTCTTCATCAAATTGAAGAGGAGGAGCCAAAAAAGGGGGGTTGCCATGCTGCAAATAAGTAATGACTGACAGACTGAACCACTTGACAAAATGATTTTCCCCTAAAAAATATGTGTTGCAAAAGTACAATAATTGTGTTAAATATCAGTGGCGGATCCAGAACTTTTCATAAGGGGGGGCCCGCTGACTGATCTAAGAGGGGGCCCACTCCAGTCATGCTTCAGTGATTCCCTATATAATCAACCAAATTTTTCCAACAAAAGGGGGGGCCCGGGCCCTCCAGGGCCTCCCCCTGGATCCGCCTATGAATATTACTAAAATAAAAGTAACAAAGATTGTCAAAAAAAGTTAACACAAAAAAATTATCACATGTTTCAATCTGAGAGGGTCTAGGTGCAGTTTCTTCAATCATGTATTTTTCATCTTTTAAGTTTAAGCCATTTTTCTCTATTCTTTATAAATGTTGCTCATCATGCTAAATATATTCTTCATATTTAAGTACCCCATCATTCTCTTATTCTTTATTCTTTTGCCTATTTTTCTCAGATCATTATTTTTCTGACCCATTTTTCTATAATATAGGCCCATTAATTTCTATTCGGTAAACCCCCTCCATGGAGACCCTCACAGAAGTTCACTGATATAAATGTAAATAAACATGTAGTGTTTATTTCAAGCCTCAGGTATGTACTGATTTTGGACAAGGTTGTTCTGTTATCGGGACAATGTGAGGCTTTGTGTTCCATTTAAAAACCCTATTCACATTTTTATATATATATATATATATAGCACATGTACACCACAATTTCAACCTTCGCATACAAGAATATATTTCTATCTTAAATAATATCATGTAAGATAGAAATTGTGTCCTAGATTTTATACACAAATGTTAGTATCGTAAAACAATATATAATAAGCCAATGCAAACTGTAACAGGAAGTAACCTATCTGTACCCAAAACTAACATGCAAATCAGAAACTTAATGCACAATGCTTTATATACTAAACATGCTACATGTACTGTGAAGTAAATACAAATGTAAGTTAAAAGAAGCTTTTATTGACCAATATTTACCTAAGGTAAAAAGAACCATACATATTTTTATAAATTGCATATTTATATTTCTCTAATTCTTATCCGATTTATACAAATCCTATTTTAACTTGATTGGGGCATCACTGATAAGTCTTTTCTAGACTGCCACACATAATTTTAGCCTGTTATCTATGATGAGTTTGTTTAAAAAAATGTCACCTGAATTTGTAAATAGCTAAAATATACGGACCGCAAAATTTGTGAAAATGAATACACACCAAAATTAAACGCTACCCAGAGCGCAGCCTGATACAACCGCAGAGGTTGAACCCTGAACAGTTGGGGCAAGTATGGACACAACATTTAAGCTTGATACAGCTCTGAATTTGGATTGTGATTCAATAGTTGACACAGCATAGGTTTCTGACACAGAATGAATGTGGTCTAATTAGAACTTTAAAATTTGAAATTGGATATTTATCTTTTATGGTCCAATATCCAAAATCTAAATACATGGCTAATTTCAGCACATCAAAGAACCTCAAGAATTCAATTTTTGATGAAATCAAATAAAGTTCAATTTTGGACCCTTTAGACTTCAATGTGGACCAATTTGATATCGGGGCCCAAATATCAAAAATCTAAATACATGGTTAGATTCAGCATATCAAAGAACCCCATATATTCAATTTTTTATGAAATCAAACAAAGTTTAATTTTGGACCCCGATTTGGACCAACTTGAAAACTGGGCCCATAATAAAAAATATAAGTACATGTTCAGATTCATATAACTATTCAAATAAACTATGGTAAAAGTCTACAGATTTCTTGACAGCAATCGTATTTCAAAAATTACATACTACATATATTATATATATCATATTTGGTCCAAAATAGTCTCTTCATATTAAAACCTTAGTATACTCAGTGTACATGTAGGTCAGATATACATTGCTTCTCAAGGTCATTTAAATTAGGTCAATTGAAAAGAAGTTCAAGATGTGCTTTTTGAGTGCAAAAGTGTAATAAGTTGCCATTCATTATTTTAGGTGGCCATGATATAAAGTGAAAATTTTCTGAATTGTTTAACCAAAAGAAAATTGCAGGCTCACAAGATACAAGCCAAAAACAAGGTATAAATAGAGTTTATACAACAGCAGTACAATTTAAACCAGGTGCTCCGCAGGGCACAGCTTTATACGACCGCAGAGGTCGAACCCTGAACAGTTGGGGCAAGTATGGACAAAACATTCAAGCGTGATACAGCTCTGAATTTGGATTGTGATCAAATTTTTGACATTACATGTTTTTTTTTTACACAAAACAAATGTCAAGATTTTACAAATCAATTAAAGATTTCTTCTTCAAACTTTTTAAATCTAAAATTAAATAGTTGACACAGCATAAGTTTCTGACACAGAATGAATGTGGTCTAATGAACTTAAAAGGTTTTTTTTGCCTTTGAGCAATTCACTATACAGTTGAATATTAATCCTCTCAAAAAAATGTTTGAAGAAATTTTCTTTTTATTTATGAAATCTGAAATGAGAAAAATTTACCCCCCCCCCTTTTTTTCACATCCCCGTTTCACTTTTTCCAAAACTGATATCAATTCAAATTTCTAATGGAGTTTGCAACAATAACTTCTCTTTTAAATACATCATAAAATATTAAAATGTAAAATAAAGTACTGAATGGTAAAGATTGGTTGGTAGTAAAAGTGAATATACATTGTTTATTGTATAAAACAATAAAAAAAACTTCATCAGCAACATTTTATATTGGCAAATTTCCAATGAAGTTATTTACATAAAGTTATTGGCAAATAAAAATAGAAAATGACTTCATAGTCATGTCTGGCAAATGTCCAACATACATTATCTAAAAACATTTTAGATAAGATAAGGAAAAAAAGCTTCATCAGCAACATTTTATATTGGCAAATTTCCAATGAAGTTATTTACATAAAGTTATTGGCAAATAAAAATAGAAAATGACATCATAGTCATGTCTGGCAAATTTCCAACATATATTATCAACTACTATTCTATACAAAGAAAGATAACTCCAATTGAAAATTAATTGATATTGCACAATATTGTGCAATTAGATATTTCTTGCTATTGTGCAATACTGTGCAATTGAAAATTTCTTGCTATTGCACAATACTTGATATGGAATCCTGATTTGGACCAACTTGAAAACTGGGCCCATAATCAAAAATCAAAGTACATATTTAGATAAAGCATATCAAATAAGCCCAAGAATTTAATTTTTGTTAAAATCAAACTTAGTTTAATTTTGGACCCTTTGGACCTTAATGTAGACCAATTTGAAAACTGGACCAAAAATTAAGAATCTACATACACAGCTAGATTTGGCATATCAAAGAACCCATTTATTCAATTTTTAATGAAATCAAACAAAGTTTAATTTTGGACCCCCATTTGGACCAACTTGAAAACTAGGCCAATAATTAAAAATCTAAGTACATTTTTATATTCAGCATATCAAAGAACCCCAAGAATTCAATTTTTGTTAAAATCAAACTAAGTTTAATTTTGGACCCTTTGGACCTTAACGTAGACCAATTTGAAAACGGGACCAAAAATTAAGAATCTACATACATAGTTAGATTCGGCATATTAAAGAACCCCAATTATTCAATTTTTGATGAAATCACACAAAGTTCAATTTTGGACCCTTTGGACCCCTTATTCCTAAACTGTTAGGACCAAAACTTCCAAAATCAAACCCAACCTTCCTTTTATGGTCATAAACCTTGTGTTTAAATTTCATAGATTTCTACTTACTTATACTAAAGTTATGGTGCAAAAACCAAAAATAATGCTTATTTGGGCCCCTTTTTGGCCCCTAATTCATAAACTGTTGTGACCTCAACTCCAAAAATCAATCCAAACCTTCCTTTTGTGGTCATAAACCTTGTGTTAAAATTTCATTGATTTCTATTTACTTATACTAAAGTTATTGTGCGAAAACCAAGAATAATGCTTATTTGGGCCTTTTTTTGGCCCTTAATTCCTAAACTGTTGGAACCAAAACTCCCAAAATCAATCCCAACCTTCCTTTAGTGGTCATAAACCTTGTTTCAAAATTTCATAGATTTCTATTCACTTAAACTAAAGTTATTATGCGAAAACCAAGAAAATGCTTATTTGGGCCCTTTTTGGCCCCTAATTCCTAAAATGTTGGGACCAAACCTCCCAAAATCAATCCCAACCTTGCTTTTGTGGTCATAAACCTTGTGTTAAAATTTCATTGATTTCTATTCACTTTTACTAAAGTTAGAGTGCGAAAACTAAAAGTAATCGGACGACGACGACGACGACGACGCCAACGTGATAGCAATATACGACCAAAAAATTAAAATTTTTGCGGTCGTATAAAAATAAGACAATCCTTCCCCACCCAACCCCCCTTTTTGTAATTATACCAGAGCTACAATAAGAAACACACTTATACATATATAGCAATGCATTATATATACTAAGCAAGCTGTCACAACATAGGTGCAGTTAAGTAATATTACATTCAATTTATTTTAATTTAATTTCACAGTATGGCTATATCAATAAAATACTTGTAAATCATACTGTGCAATTTTCAAAAATATGACAATAAGTGAAGGTCATTATGCTTATATTCAAGCTACAAGTTGCAATAGTAAGACTATTTTATTGTTTGACTAGACAGAAAACTAAAAAAAAAGATTTTGAATCTCTAAATCTATCAAAATTGTTTAAGTGAGATCTTCACAAACATTAATTCAAATAAGCACATTTAAATTTTGTTAATCATGTTCAAAATTTTACTTATTTAAAAAAAAATCTGTATACGTCACTAGCCAATCTATTCAATGACAAAGTTAACTCATATACTACTGTTAACTTTTTTTACTGATAAAATAACTTTTTTTATTGATAAAATAACTTTTTTTATTGATAAAATAATTTTCACTGACAAGAAAAATATTACGGGATCTACCTTTTCTCTGGGTCTATAAAGTATAAGCCTTTCTTTGAGTCTATAAACAAAGCCAAATAAAATTTAGATTGTTTAATGTTGCCTATCTACCCATCAAAAAAGCATCCTACCCCAAAAAAGTTATGACACAAATTGGTTCAATTTTTTTATTTTTTTCCCTGCTCTTAGGTTGTTTTCTTGTTCAAAACATGTAACTTAATATGTTTTGACCAAAGAAAGAAAAATCCATTCTTTAGTAACCTACCCAACCATAAAAAAATTTTGGTAGGCTGCACATCAAACTATTTTAAGCATATGCATGCAATACATTGTTGTCACAAATGAAGTTGAGTTGGTAATTTTAACTACACCAAAACACCAAACAAAAATAAGCAAACTATATGATGAACAGATAGCATGGACATTGGTCCATGTTCCCACTCTGCTCTCTTCTCATTTCACAAACAAGAGTGAACACACTGAAATGTCTCGCCTTCTTTACTAATCATTGATATCATGTTGATAGTCTAAACATAAAGCTTTATTACAACTGTCACATAAACTAAACATTAACCAAACAAGAATGTGTCCAAAGTACACAGATGCCCCACTCGCATTATCATTTTCCATGTTCAATAGACCGTGAAATTGGGTAAAAAATCTAATTTGGCCTTAAAAGTAAAAAGATCAACCAAAAGGGAACATGTGTACTAAGTTTCAAGTTGATTGGACTTCAGCTTCATCAAAAACTACCTTGACCAAAAACTTAAACCTGAAACTCGCACTTTTAATTTCTATGTTCAGTGGACCATGAAATGGGGTCAAAAGTTTAATTTTGTTTTAAAATAAGAAAGATTATATCATAATTAAGGAACATGTGTACTAAGTTTCAAGTTGATTGGACTTCAGCTTTATCAAAAACTACTTTAACCGGAAGTGGGACGAACGGACGGACGGACACACAGACGGACACACAGACGAACGTAGGCACAGACCAGAAAACATAATGCCCTCTACTATCGTAGGTGGGGCATAAAAAATGAGGTCAAGGTCAGATGAACCATGTCAGGGTGAGGCAGGCAGCTAACAATTCTTCCATACAAAAAATATAGTTGATCTATTACTTATAATTTAAGAAAAACAGCCAAAAACACAAAAACTTAACACTGAGCAATGAACCGTGAAAATGAGGTCAAGGTCAAATAAAACCTGCACGACTGACATATAGATCATAAAATATTTCCAATATAGTTGACCTATTGCATATAGTATTAGAAAAAAAGACCAAAACTCAAAAACTTTACTTTGACCACTGAACCATGAAAATGAGGTCAAGGTCAGATGACACCTGCCAGCTAGACATGTACACCTTACAATCATCCCATACATCAAATATAGTTGACCTATTGCATACAGTATAAGAAAAACAGACCAAAACACAAAAACTTAACTATAACCACTGAACCATGAAAATGAGTTGGACATGTACACCTTACAGTACTTCCATACACTAAATATACTAGACCTATTGCTTATAGAATCTCAGATATGGACTTGACCACCAAAACTTAACCTTGTTCACTGATCCATGAAATGAGGTCGAAGTCAAGTGAAAACTGTCTGACGGGCATGAGGACCTTGCAAGGTACACACCAATACCAAATATAGTTATCCTATTACTTATAATAAGAGAGAATTTAACATTACAAAAAATTTTATCTTTTTTTTCAAGTGGTCACTGAACCATGAAAATGAGGTCAAGAACATTGGACATGTGACTGACAGAAACTTTGTAACATGAGGCATCCATATACAAAGAATGAAGCATCCAGGTCTTCCACCTTCTTAAATATAAAGCTTTTAAGAAGTGAACTAACACCGTCGCCGTCAGATCACTATACCTATGCCAAGCTTTCTGCGACAAAAGTCGCAGGCTCGACAAAAATATGAGATCTAAAAATTAATGTGGTTTTTATATAAATCTTTGACAAATGTTGAATTTTGCATGAATCTCTGACGCTTCACACTTGATCCCCTAATGGTTCACACATATCAATTGATAGATTCTGAAGTACCGTATTGCGGGTGCATTATTTTTCGCCGTTTTCATTAAATAGGTATACAAAATATTTTGGCGGATTCAAAACTTTTATCAATACCTTTGCATGTACAGTTTCGAATTGGCGGGATTTATTTTTGTAAGTTTGATCTATCCGCAAAAATTTACACCCCACGAAAATAACCTGCTATACGGTAACATGTACTTTCTGATTATCATATCACTACTGTTTTCAGTTCTATGAGTTCACTGAGACATTCAAATTACAACAAGGCTACATCATTAGTGCATCTGCACTTTTGAAATTGATAAATTAATATGCAGTAGTGGTTTTAAAATAATTCATAACAAATAAACAATTCTATTTATATATATAGTGACTTATTAATATTCTATAGAGATGAAATAAAGACTTTCTATTATAATTGAGATAAGTTAATTTAAAAGTCCTGCTCATAATTAAATGTTTGAAATGAAAATTATTTGAAGTTTGATTAATGATGTAAATAGTATTTCAGTACACATAATTATTTGTGCAATATCGAATTTCGTGGCTTTCAAGGGTAAAGGTAAACAAACGTTTAGCAATTCAAAGTACAACTTTTCTACATGCTTGTAAGCAGACTTATTTTGGCACTACATTTTTACAACGAAATCAAATATCCATGATAGATGTAATTTATCCCCAAAATTGAGATCCATGGAAATAAATAAATCCACAGTATTCAACACTTCATTAACTGGTAGTATGTTATTGATAAAAAATAAAAATTCCCTTCCCTTTCCTATATATATATACTTTTGATAAAAATATTTTCATAAATAAATAAGACCTTTTCCCCTTTGGAACTTACATGCCACATTCAAACATTTATTTCAATTTGTACCTGCAAGCTTGGCTATTATAAAACCAGGGCCTATGATCATGAAACTTGACTTAGTACTTGGAGTATAAAAATTGTGCTTGAAACACTAAATCTAACATACTGATTGGTTGAATTCGAAACACAAAACCCAGCATTGTGATTGGTTGAAATCTAAGTCTGAGTACATTGATCCTACTCCAAAGTTTTATGTCAATATGACTGCAAGGCCAGACCTAAACATTGAATACAGAATTATGTTTCACCTGAGCTGTTGTCTGGTCATGCCACATGCATTCAGCGATATCAAATAATAATTTTCTGGGCACACAACATACTAGCAAAATAAGGCAGCTAAAAAAATCAAATCTAAGAAATAAAGAGAATGTTATTCCTAGTCATACTATCATCCCTGTCTAATCAGTGTTTGTCATACTACAGTACAGCCATGAGGGGCTGGATTGGGGGGCCTTCATTTCTGGATTCTTCAATTTTTTAGGTCATATCTATCTATTTTTTATATTCTAGGCCAGTTATCATTTATTCTTCATAATTTAGCACCCATTATTCTCTATTTTTTTATTCTTATTTGTAATTTCCTGTATTCTTCATTTTTATGGTAAACATGTATTTACCAGTAAGCATTTAGTTGTTTCTAAATATGGAAAATGTGTAGAATTTTGCTAACACTTTTGAGGAAAAAATTAGTTGGCTGTGAATATTCATTTTGATAAATTAATTTAAATTGTATAACATTTCCCTGAATTCAAAAACTTTCTATAGTACATTTATCTGCAAATCATAAAGAAAGAAAGAAGGAAAAAGGTAAAATTTTATATTGACACAGATGAACTGCAAAAGTTCAAAGTAATAAAGTATTTGAATATGAGCACTTAAATTAAATGGCACTAATAAATTATAGTATCAAAAAATAAAGCCAGATTCTTACACCAGGGTTAACAAGATGACAATGATCACCTCCCCCCTCCTCATCCCCACTTTCCCCAGACCCTAGATGCATTGTTGAGACAGAGGAAACAGTATTACAGGAAAACATAGTAGATTTTGTTGTGTAGACAGTTAAAAAAAGCTTTGGTTGTTGCAAGAACTTACTTCCTTTTGTACTTGTAGATCCTGAGGCAGAACTGCCGGCTAAAAACACAATACGTAATATGAAAACATGTCAGCTTTAAATAAAAGATTGATGTAAAATGCTGAATTGATCAGCATGAAAAACACCATTTTTTATCAGCATTAAAAAAAAGCGGTAACTCTTTATCATGAAAAAACACTAACTTTTAACAGCATGAAAAACACTAAGAAATGAAAATAGAACTAATAAATTTGGTATCTCTACAGCCTCTGGATTTACTTTTCCCAATGGTCACAAATACCCAAAATTTGAAAGACGAGGAAGAAGAATCTTGTTGATAAACTTCATGATGGCAAGGTTGGGCAGTAAATACTCCTAAAGTGGTGAGTACTGGCAATACTGGTCGATTCAAATTTTCATGGTGGTTTTTACTATTTATTGTAGTAAAAACTTGATACAAAGTAAGATATATTTAAACATTTATCTTTGAGCATGTTTCAGCTTAAATAAATGAATAAATTTGATATGTTTTATTAATTTTCAACACTTATCCCTGCTAATTTAGTCCTTTTAAGTACATATGTTCTTGTATTCAAGTACTCATTAACAAGAATTGAAAAATTAATTACAACATATTGTTCAATCAGGATATTATTTTTTTAAATTGCATAATTTTTACATGTGAATGAAGTTACCTATCACCTGGCATTGCTAGGTGTGAGAAATTAATTACTAAATCAACACCCCCCAAAAAATTACGACATCATGTGGGTTTTTATGTCCCACTCAAAGTTTCAATTGACCAGTATTTTCCAGTATTTCCCAGTATTTACTGCAAGCATGGACATAATAATTGAACAGTATTGGCCACTTTTTGTCAACCTTGCATGATAATGGTCTGTAAAATATAAAACTAAATTATATTTTTTGTTTATTTTTTAATTCACTTATACTATTTTGCATGTTACAAAATATATATAATAAGATCGATACCAGTAAATGGGAGCATATCTATTCAATGTGACTCAGAACAAAGATGTACATGTATGTTATCACAAATAGACGTTACCTGCATAAGGATGAGGTGCCATTCCTCCATGAGCTCCAGGCATACCAGGCATGACCCTTTGTGGTCCACCGCCCATCATCTGTGGAGGGCCACCATATCCACCAGGCCTTGGACCCTGTAAAAATAAAGAATAATGGGTGAAATTCTCAATTCATAATCAGATTCATGTCCACGGAGAAAATTCTATCTAGAAAGGAAATTTAAAAATGTAATGCAAATCTCAGACAAAACATGTGATCATTATTTACAAATGCATCAGCTTGTGACTGTGAGTACCTACTTTCATACCTATATCACTTTATACCAGGGGCTCTTTTCACTAAAAAAAACCCAACTTCCTACTAAAATTGATCCTAAATTGTACTGGAATGTTCAGGACTGATATATATGCAAGATTTTTTGTGTAATATTTTCAGGTACTGTAAATTGAGAAATAATTGTGAAGTTTTTATAAAGGCAAATATATAATGTAACTGCTTTAATTTCCCAATAATAAAAACTTCTGATACATATATTTCCTGAAAATCGCAATCTCCCATTTTCAACCTTTCTTAAAAATTGCAAAAGAAAATGCATGCAATAGTAAAGAAAGTACTACATCTCAGAAAGAAACAAGTGCCTGTGTTTCTATAGTGTTAAATTTGTTTTTGTTCCTGAATATATGTAGAATTGTTATGGATATATTTAAAAATCTAATAAAGAGGAAACAATTGAATAAACGTGAGATAAGATCAAAACATTTGATAAATTTAACATATTCTAAATTTGATCTGCAGGCCTGTTGGCCATATACATTGAATCTGTAACTAGAAAACTCTTGACAGATATTTTCATAGTCTAGTTCTTTTATGAAGCTTTATAAGTTTTTAACATTTGATAATTTAAATCAAATAAACTTTTAAAGTCCTTCCATTATCACAATAATCAGCTTTTTAAAAGTAAATAATCTTAACTCCAATATTATAAATTTGATTATTGTGAAATAATGTCCTCCTTTCAGGTGTCCACCTGAATGACCTCATGTACCTGTATGTAGTACATTTGTACCGTGTATGTAGTACATTTGTACCGTAGTAAACACTGACCAGTCTAATGAATACGAAATCTGGGTTAGTTTATTATCAGGCTAACAATTCATTTAAAAACTTATCCAAGTTCACATCCTATTTGAATATTATGCATACATTTACATAGTATGGGCTGGCCTTTCTGAAAAGACAATTCCTATAAATCCAAACTCTCAAAATTTATAAATACAAACAATTATCAAAGAAATCTTAAAGAAAAAAAGTGAATAAGCAAATTGGAATAACAAAAATATCTGTTTATGAATATGTAAAATTTCTTCTTTCTTTTTATTCATGCATATTCATATATAATTTGCATATGAATGACAATAGTGGGATGTTTTAGAGTATAAACATAGCCATACCTCTTTCTGCACAGTAAAACATGAAGTCCTATAAAATGAAATATTTCTTCAAAACTTACTTATCCTAATCAAAAAAGGAGTGTACGAATGATATCTTTCATCTTGTGATTATTATATTCAAAATGATATTTTTGGTAAGTCTATATATGTAGAATGCATTCATAAACAATTAAAAAATCCAGTCTACCTTATAAGAATATTTAAACGGGTCCAAGGCCATTGGCCTGTTAAGTTCACATATATTTTCACATATATTTTCACATATCAGTCTAATAAAATACTTTGAACTCATTATATATACAAATGTCATGTATTTGTTTTCAATTTAATATAAGATAATACAAGTACATTTACAATAATTTGTAGCTTTTTTTAATTTTGAATGAAAACATGTTGTCTTAAAGTATTTTTCTTAATAGTTAGTTGAATTTTCTTTCTTTTGCTAATATTATATTCAACTTAAAAAGTAAATATTTAAACAAAAATCTGAATTCATAAATTTATATTCAAGGTATACACTACAAAAGATAAATTTAGTATTATTAATTTAATATGCCTTTCATGTATTCTCTTATTTAAAATAACTTTCTTTCCTTTATTGACTGACTTCTTGTTATTTAATTTTGTAATAAAGCTGTGCATTATTGTGAACATTCCTTTTGTATTTTAAAAATTACTATGTTTTTTTTGTTATCATGAAAATTCCTTTTTATTACTTTTGTGGGTATATGTGCACCACAAATTGTATTTAACGAAATATTATATGCCAATAGGTTTGTATGGAAAAACTATGAAATCAAGTTGAAGTATCTGACAGCAAACACCCCCAAAAGAAATCAATCCACAAAAATTAAATGCATTAATGAAAATATTAAAATGAATCCCCAGATACTACATGTATCTTACTTACTTGTCTTATTGTTAAATATCTTATAGTTTTATTTAGTTTTTATTTTATTTTATCTTGCTTCTTATTGTGAGGTCAATAATGTTTCATCATTTGAAAATTATAGTATATATATTTCATATAAAACACATTTTTTGATAAAAATTCAACTTCATTTATTTCTTATCCATATTGAATGAATTTTTTACATTTGAATAAATAAATACTTGCAGTTTCTTAAAAAAGATATATAATATATTTGCAATCTAATTAAAATTAATCTCTACACTTGCTAATTTTTTATGCTTGGTCACAGCAATTAATATATTTGCAATTTATTTCGTTCATGTAATTAATCTCTGTTTAAAGTCAAGTTTGAATTTATGCAAGAAATATACGTCTATATATGTGTAGGGAAAAACACACTTTTTAAATATATATAAATGCATTTAAATAATAATTTCTCAATAATAACATTTCATAAAAATATTTCTACACAACAATAGGGAAACCTGCACACATTTCTGAGTTTAACCTAAATATTTTATCAAAATCGGACTTAAAATAAATTTTTGACAATGTTTTAAAAAAAAGTTTTTATCATATGAAATACATATGAAAATTTTCTAGTGGTGAAACACTAATGACTTAAGACGAATCATTCAATACCAGCCTCATTGACGAGTCTTTTGTTAACAAAAAGCCTGTCTGGTGCACAAAATTTTAAGCCTGGTACCAGTGTATTTAGGATCAGTTTATTCCCAAATGCTTTATTTTTGTTTCTTGAACTTTCACATCATTTATTTATAGATACTAGTTGTGTGTTTGATCTGTTTACTATTGTATCCAGCTTTGGAGGATATTTATTTACTATATATAGAAAAAGTTCCGCCTGGACCAATATCCCTGCCAATTATTGGAGGACTCTACAAACTAAATAGCTCTAAACCACACCTTAAATTACAGCAACTGACAAAACAATATGGAGAAATCATGAGTATAAGGTTTGGACCATCAAGATGTCGTACTGTAATTATACACAACACCAAATTTGTACAAGAGGTACGTGTGTATTCCTTTTGAATGTGGATTGTTTTTCTTGCCACTCATCATTGAAAATGTGGACATTACAGCAGATAACTGTAAACAAATTTACCATCTGGGCCATTAAAAATATTGTTTCCAAGACAGGATATATATATCAGTCTAAAATTTTGCACAACGGTACTGATATAAGATGTTATTATACGAAAATGTTGTTATTAAATCGTGTTGACAAATATTTCGGCTCAACAAATGACCTTCTTCAGTGTCAAAAGTTTTATTGATGATTGTATTGTTAAAACTTTTGACACTGAAGAAGGCCATTTGTTGAGCCGAAATATTTGTCAACACGATTTATTAACAACATTTTCGTATAACATGTATAATAACATCTTATATCAGTACCGTTGTGCAAATATTTAGACTGATATAATTTTTTCCTTATCTGCATAGTATCATCTATTCTAGACGATCCGGTACATAGCAAATTTGCTGGTTGGTCCTTTTTATAGACTTCTATATATATATATATTTATATATATGTCTAGAGGGACAGCTACAGTGCAGGCGATTTGGTGTCACGATATCTCAGAAGCATGGGTTCGAATCCCGGCGAGGGAAGAACAAAAAATTTGCGAAAGCAAATTTACAGATCTAACATTGTTGGGTTGATGTTTAGACGAGTTGTATATAGATTGCCTAACAATGTAATTTTAACACACTATTTAGTATGTAAATATAAGAATGTTTAAAATATTTACAAAATGATGAAAATAAACGCAATATTTCGTTAGACCAACTAGTTTTATCAAGCGTGCATCTATCCAGGTAAAATCGGATGTAGATAATAAGAAACTTTTGCAGCTCAATGTATATGTTGCACTTAGCTGCCTTGAAATATGAGAATTTTGCAGCTCAATGTCTATGTTGCACTTGAATTTAGCTGCCTTGAAAATACATAATTGGTAGTTGAAGTTAGCAACGTCCATTGGCCAATATTACGGGATAAAAATGACAATGCTTTGTTTTAAATTATTCTTGATCTTTCATGTATTTTTTCTCGTCTTTTTTTCGTTAAGACCATCAGGTTCTAAAGTGCGGAGTTGGTGGATCCAAAAGTTTTCTCTTCTCCTTCTCGCCGTGGTGTCCCACTCGGTGTTGACTTCTATAATTTGGAAAGTAACATTATCAAAAGGATGTTTCGTTGAACGAAGATGTCTTGTGAGAGGACAGTTTTTGTTGGTTTTGTACGATGAACGATGGTTATTGAGCCAAATATTAAATTTGTCCATTGTTTCTCCCACATACTGAATGCCACAAGTGTCACATGTTAATATATAAATTGAGTTCTCCGTTTTACAGTTGGAATTAGAGTAGATGGTATAATTTTGTTTAGTAACGGAGCTGATGAAAGAACTGCTTATATATATATATATGAATATTTTAGAATTTAAGTATGCAAAAAAAACTATGCATTGGCTTACAATTTATATCTCTCTATTGATATTTTTCATTTGTCAGGTAACTGTACAAAGAGTTGAACATTTAACTAGAAAAATAAAAAGAAGTGCTAAATTTAATGAAGCCACTTTATAGTTTATGTTATAGTAAGAGGGATAACTCTAATTTCATTTCAGTCCATGTTTTTAATTGCATTTTAATCAAAATAATATGAGAAAAGATAAATTGTGTATCTTTTTTTACAGCTTTACAATAACCAAAAGGCTTTAGATCGACCTGATCTTCCATTTTTTGAATTGATAACCCCTCATGGTGCAGGAATCGGTTCCAGACCTTATGATAAGATTTGGATGCTTCACACAAGAATTGTCAAACTAGCTTTACACAAAGTATGTCAAAATTCTCTCTCAGAAAAAGTGATGGAGACATTTGAAGTTTTATTCAACAGGTAAGTTAACGATATACCTAGAAAACAACTTTTTTTCATCAACAATAATGTGTACTTCTATCCCCATTACCTATCTTGGATTTGAAAATAATTAATAAATCTACATCATGTAACATATATCTTTTCCTGCATGACAAGCCAAAGTCAGACAGTGTCTGACTGATTATATAATTCACTGGGAGGTATAATGAATTATACATTTTTGACCTAGACAATAGTTATGGAGTCATTTTTTTGTAGTTTAATTCACCACAAATTCCAACAAATAACTAATTTATAATCTTTGACTTTGGTAATGATCTGAGAGTTGACTGAGACAACATTCAAAAACAAACAGCAAATAAAATATGAAGACTTACTACTGCAAATGCTTATTCAAATCTTTGAAATGTATCTGTATAAACTTTCAAGAGTTGATTAAACCAGAAAAGACAAAAATTCAAGCCAATCCCAGTTTAGGAATCAGAGTTGATGCAAAAGAAAGGTACATCAATAATCATGAAAAATTTAAAATGATTTAAAAAATTAAATAACAGCAAATCTAAATAAAAATTGATATTCAACAATTATGTATCAAAATACAAACAGCTAAATCTTGCAAAATAAATTGTGTAATAGCTAGTTGATTGATTAGTAATTGCTTTACGCCACATCGGCACAAAAAAGTTGTGTTATAGTCATTGGTGTATGCTACTGTACAATGTATAATAAACATGATTTCCCTTTCATGACACAGATTAAATGAAAAAGGAAATGGACCACAAGACATTGCGTTTGATCTAAAGCTAGCCTCACTGGACATTACATCTTCTATCTGCTATGGTTTCCATGACGACGACTGGACAAGTGACCAGATGAATTTACTACTGAAAGACCACGATAAAGCTATGTCTGGATTAAGTCCCTTTAACCCTATCAACATCTTCCCTTTCATAAAAAAATTACCGATCAGACTGGTAAAGGAAATAAAGGATATAACACAGGTAATTTCTACAAATACCAAAAAAAAGTAAAATCATAAAAATACTGAACTCGGAGAAAAATTCAAAACAGAAAGTCCCTAATCAAATGGCAAAATCAAAAGCTATAACACATCAAACGAATGGACAAAAACTGCCATATTCCTGAAATATGGTACAGGCATTTTCTTACGACATGCATATATACGGTACATGTATACATGAATAAAGTCCCATTTATATAACCATGATAACACCTGTTGAAATCCTCATTGAATTTGAATCAAACTTACAATAATTACGATATTAGTCAACTACACACGATGGCAAACAATCCTACCAAGTATGAGAGACTTCTGTAAAGATCAATATCAAAAGAATAACGTTCACAAAGAGTTATTGTGTTACATTAGTCCAAAACAGAGTCAAAGTCCCATAACTCCCCATAAAAAAATCAAATATAATTGGATGTTAAGTGTGGTCAAGAGAATAGTGATAAATTATTCTAATAAGTACATGTATGCAAGTTTTCTGTCAAATTGTTTAGAGGTATTGTGTTTTGGCTTAACTGATGAACAATGAATAATACAATATGAATTTTTTATATGTCACCATAAGGGCCTGATAACCAGAAACATTTAGGATAAATGTGTAGTTAAAATGTGAAACAATCATTAATCATTAACTACAATATGTATGTACACATTCAATCAGAAAATAAACTGTTTCTGCTGAAACAGCCAGTAGTTGTCGTTTGTTTATGTAATATATACGTGTTTCTCGTTTCTCGTTTTGTTTATATAGATTAGACCGTTGGTTTTCCCGTTTGAATGGTTTTACACTAGTAATTTTGGGGCCCTTTATAGCTTGTTGTTCGGTGTGAGCTAAGGCTCCGTGTTGAAGGCCGTACTTTAACCTATAATGGTTTACTTTTTAAATTGTTATTTGTATGGAGAGTTGTCTCATTGGCACTCACACCACATCTTCCTATATCTAAGGCTGCACTTTAGACATACAAGTTTGTATTGACCATTTGTTAACCTATTCTATTCAGAGAAGAGATGAACTGAATCAAAAAATATATGACAGGCATGTTGAGAACTACACTGGAGAGGTCCATGATGTGATGGATATTATAGTGGATGTGATGGAAAATGGATATAATACCAGCCATATTACAGACTCTCAGAAGAAACAAATGGACCTGAAAAGTCTCTTTATGACATTAACATGCCTCAGTATGGCAGGTATATATAAATGCTTTAATGTCATTAAACTGATTGAATCAATTATTTTTGCTTTATTGAACAGTCCTGAAACACTTTTTCCAGTATCCCAGATTCAAGAATGTTATGATAAATGCACTATATTTTGTGCATCTAAATTAAAAGGTAGTGATGAACCTTGGAAGATTTAGTTATCAAGTCAGTACCATAGGTTTTTTTAACCTACAAAAAGTTTTAAAAAAAATTAGATCATGGTCATCTGTGACACAGATCCCTAGGATAAGATCTAGACATAACATTGAAACATAAATGTAGAAACTTTAAAACGGTAATTCCCATTTTTTAAATAGGCATTGATAACATGCAGAGCATTATGCAATGGAGTGTGCTTGTCTTAGGGAAAAATCCACATGTCGCAGAAAAAATCTTCATGGAGTTACAACAGACAGTTGCCATGGATACCTCAGTAACCACTGAAAGTAGACAACATTTTCCATACACAGGTATTACTATTTATATAGCTTTACATCTTATAGAAACAGTTTTGAAAAACGCAAATTGATTATTTGACAAAAATAAAAAAGCCAAATCTAAAGTCTTTTTCTTACCAAATAAAATTTCGAGTGGACCCATACATATATGCATCATTCTTGAACTCTACATCATTTTTTCATGGGAATTCAATATTGAAATATTACATATAAACGAACAAATTAGAACTTGCTCCCTATAATAACTATTACTAAATCATGTCAGATTTCAACTTGACAATGATTCAGATTAACAGAATATTGGTTTTTCTAACATTTTTACTTATTTTTTAACCTACAGAAGCTTGTGTATATGAAATATTGAGAGTTTCCTCAATAACTGGTTTAGGTGTGCCACATATAACAAGAGAAGATATTCAAGTTGGAGGATACAAGATAACTAAAGGTAAATTATGAATCCAGTGTCCAATGAGACAACTATATCTACCAGAGAAAAAATGATGTAATCAACTACATGTCACCATACTGCCTTCAATAATGAGTAAAATCAATACTGCATAGTAAGCTACGAAGACCCTGATACATTGTATATGTATAACAAAACGTATTAAACAAATAAAAAAAAAAGAACACAATGACCAATGGCCTGATTCTTGTACAAAACATTACCAAAAACAAATATGATAGATAGCAACAATCTGCAACTGAATAACAGGCTTTTCAACATGGAACAAGAGCATTCCAAATGAGGATAATAATTAAATTAAATAATTATTCAGGTAAAAGCAATATACTAATACATAAAAGAACAATAGCAATGGTTGTGACATAGGTACCTCTAATGCCTTGACCCAATGATGGCCAATGAGAGCAAACAAGCTTATTCCCAATAGGGTCCTTATAGTCTTAATAATAAAATACATAAATTATCATTCAATGTTACAGCAATAAATAGTATCCATGAATCACAGCTTAGACATTTAGTAACATTCATGTAAAAGCAATCTAATAAAATATCAAATCTGCATCTGATACTGACCTGAGTTTACCGGTACTCATTAAAATGTTAGGATGGGTGAGTGATCATCATCAACCCCCAACCCCTCTAACCTGGGAAAGTGGTGTAACAGCAAGTAATGATTTTTTTTATTTTAAAGGAACACAGATCTTCACCAATATCTGGCACATACACAATAACAGTCATAATTGGACAGATCATGAAGCTGTAAAGCCAGAACGTTTTCTAGACAGTAATGGACAACTAAAGCTAAAAAGCGATGAAATATTCAAAAATTATCTCCCCTTTGGACTAGGCAAAAGGACTTGTACGGGAGAAGTGATTATACAGAATGTATTGTTTTTATTTGTCAGTAACTTAGTACGAACTCAAACAATCAAAATTGACAACCATATCTCTGAACTGATTGGTAATTGTGATATGAGCCATAAGCCACCAGCTTATACAGTAACTTTAAACCCAAGAGTCTGCCAATTCTGAAATAGGTTAAGTCTCCAATCTTGCAGCAAAATTTTTGTTACTCACAGTGCAATATTTTTACCTAAAAGTGGTTATTTAGTTATAATAATGTAGATAGTTCTATAATATTTTGTTATGTACAAAATTTATTTTATATGTTTGAAATTATATATTTTTTATATATATTTTGAAAAATGTTGAAAAAAATATATATAGCACTAGGCTGCAGTGTTTGTGTAGTTTACATGATGATTCATAAAAAGCCTTCAATGGTTTACACGAATTAACAATAATTAGAATTTAAGCTCAATTTCCATTCAAAATAATTTTATATTTTCATCTCCCATTCATTCCTATTCATGCTATTCATCATTTTTCGAAGTAGTCATTTTATTACGCCAGAACCAATTTTTGTCCATCCCCCCAAACTATATTCATTATTAAGAGTTTTAACACTCAAATATTTTTGCAAAAAAGTGATTGGATCATTTCATCATAAATTGTCATGTCATTTTCCTATCCATAACTCTGCATGCTCCATGTATGTTAAAAAACAGTGAGTTTATAGTGCAGTACCTACATGATGTTTGTACATGTATACATGTACTAAATGGTACATTTACATAGCTCCTGTTCTTGTATACAATGTAATAAATATATCTAGGATTATTAAAATGTTTTTGTACACATGTTCTTACTTCGGTCATTTACAAATGTATATCTTATGAACTTCTTCTCTGTACCCTTGTATGCTGTTGTTTATTGAAATAAAAGTTTATGATTTGTTGAATTGGTGGTTACCTTCTTATTGTTTATCTTCAATGAATAATTATCAAAACTCAAAAGCATCAACTTCAAAACACAGAGTACACTGACCTGTTGTGCCTGCTTTACACACAAAATGTATCATTGAATTTTATAGTTTGTACCATACACCAATTGCAAATAATGTTAGTCTACATGTAAGTGCAAATGTATCTGACATGTCTGAGAAATACAACGTATTTTTTATCATTTTGGTCTCTTGTGGAGAGTTGTCTCATTGGCAATCATACCACATCTTCTTTTTTTATAAATGTAGACCTAATAAATTACAAAAAATTAACTTTGACCAATGAATCATAAAAATCAAGGACAAGTGAACCCTGCCAGACAACATGAACACCGTGTCATGATGTGATAATTCCATACACCAAATATAGCTGACCTATTGCTTACATTATTTGATACAGATACAACCATGCATGATTAAAACTTAACATGGACTACTGAACTATATAACTGAGTTCAAGATCAGGAGAACCCTGCTAAATCGATAGTAGACAAACATGTTCAAATAACTTTTCAATCATTCTTTAAACCAACTACAGTTTACCTATTGTACATTTTTTATACGGAGTGTCTATTCGTCTGGCTAGCTAGACGAATAGTTAAAAATCTCTATTCGTCTGGCCATCCGTCTGCGCATGCACAAATCTTCAATATCAATCAAAGTGTCATGTGACGCGGAAAGTGTCCCAGATGAGGTGTCGGATAACAAACGTGCATATGCAATGGACGTTTTGAGAATCAGAGATCATGATTTATATTAAAAGATGTCATAAAGAATGCAAGAGAGAATATGATTTGCTTTTAACAAATTTCTATAGGAGTGATTGAAGAACAATAGCATATACATGTTAACTGGGAGGAATAAGCCTGAAATTAAAAGTGAAATTGATGATTTCATGATCCCCCATTTACCTTATGGAGGCAAAAAGCATTTGGAAAAAAATACTATAATATTAAACTTGCTTGGATGCATTATTTTTAAGTTTAGTACAACGAAGATCTATCAACATGCACTGATATGCCTGGACTGGGAATATGACACCAGAGTTGGGGTATCCGCCCTTTTTCTGTTGTATCATATATATTTTTTTTTTCTAAAAAAAAATCTATCAAAAACACAATCCTACTTTTGGGGACAGGTAACACGTGCAAAAATGCTATTCGTTCCGCTTGCCGGATGAATAGACATTTTTGACTATTTTAATAGCCTTTTATACTTGTACATGTATACAATGTATCTGCTTAACATTAACCAAGAAAAAATCAATGACCATACACCATGAAAATGAGGTCAAAGCAAGATAAAATCTGCCAGACAGACATGTACCTCTTACATCATTCGATACACCAAAAATAGTGGCCCTTATCCTCATCATGCTTTATTATACAGTATCTTGATTTATAAATAAACCAAACTAGAAAAACTTTTTTTGTCAAAAGAAATTAAGAAATAAAGGTTGAGGTCTGACAATCCTTCAAGACAGACAAGTACAACTTGCATTCATTCATTACACTAAATACTTCTTACTTTGTATAAGCTTCCTATAGACAGGAACACCTCTAATAATATTAGAGTATATATATATAAGGGTAATTTTGTGGAGAATTTTTTATTTGTTTTATATACATTTTAACTATGTACAGCACACTATGTGTATGATTGTTAATATATATTATATGTTGTTTTTTGTTGTTGTTGTGACTTTTAAAGTTATATATATATACAGATATATTGCTTTTTAACTTGTTTATTATCATAAGCTTATCTTATTTACATGCGACGATGATGTGTGTATCTTATGCATGTCAGTGACAATAAAATTACATAAATAATAGATGCTTACATGGGTGTAATTTATATACGGAGTTTATGATGTTAAAAAAAAATACAGCTGATCTATTGCTTATACATGAGAAACACACTTAACAACAAAAACTGAACAATGAACATAAATGCAAGTTTCTTGATTATTTATTTAAGTCTTCAATAAATTTATTTACACATTGAAATTCTTGTTTATTTGCACGAATATTATACATCTGACACAACAATTTTTTAATACTACCAATATTTTTTTAATTTATATTTTTAGATTAGGTATTAGATTCTTGCACCTTGCAAAAGTTCTGTAATTTTCTTGACAAGTCTAACATCATTTTGTGCCTTGAATATCTGAGCATATATTTACATTGATAAATTTCTGGAAATATTTATGGATAGGATGTATAAAATGTAATGATCAATGCACTATATTTGGTGTTTCGAAAAAGGTTGTAATAAGCCTTGGAACATTTAGATATCAAGTCAGTCCCATAAGGTTTTGAATTCAGGGCTTCCAAAAAACATTTGAGCCAGCCGGACATTTTATATCTGATCCCGATTTTAATCCCTTAAGTCACAAAAGGCAATTATGGTAATCAAATGGCCATTCAGGCCAATGATAATGACATTAGATTAGACTTTTGATGGCATTTCATACAATCTTTACTTAATAATAAGTAAAGTCCTAGCATGGAAAACAGAAAACAATTAAAGGGAAAATTCACGATTTTTTACTTATGGTTTAAATATGTTCATTATGACATAATATATATATTCACAAAGTTTTATCGCTATATGTGCAGTAATAAAGGAGAAATTCAATAATTAATGAAAAAATATCAACTACTTCCTGTAGGTCGTGACATTTTCTCCTGATTTTTGCATGCCGGGATTTAAGGTAGATCATAAGTAAATCTTTTTTGAGACAGAATTTTCTTATACTTAGCCAGAATGAAGATTTTAATATGCTCTTTTCAAAAATATAATAAAAAGTAGGGGTTACCGTGCTATTTTTCAAGCTATGAGTCGTTGAAAATTGCCTAAATTTGGTTAGATTGTTAATGGAAAAACACAATTGTGTGCGTAAAAAATAATCTATGAGATAGAATTTTGAAATAAATGGTGAAAAGATAGGTTTTGTAATATGTTTTAAGAAAAGAAAAAGAAAAAATGGTGTCACCGAACTTGTTTTCTTGCTACAAGTAAAAAGAAAAAAATTCCCTATCTGTCCAGTATAAATTTTTTACTAAAAGAGTTATCTTCCCTTAAATGGCTCATTTGAAAAAAATGATTCAAAAAGCAAAATAAAATAATATTTGTTTAATTATTTTGAATTATACAATAAATTGCCAAGTTTTCTTTATATTATTAAACAGTCTAACCATCAAATTGCAAATCTGTCTCCAAATTTGCAGATTTAGGCACATAACTAGACCGATTTTTTACTGTGATTGTTCAATCCAAGATGGCGGTATACCATGAATCTACCTTAAAATACAATCATTAAAAGCCTTGGTTTTTAATCATATTTTAACGTAATCGTAAGCGCGCCGATGACGTATGCTTTATCTAATAACCATCCGATAATAAGAAGATAAAACGCACAGACGTTCAATTGTACTCATTCGTGAGATAAATTATCTATGTTAAACGAATATATTCGAATTATTTTTGTAGACAACACAAAAAGTTATAAATTTATTTTTAATAAATGCATTTTCGGACTGATAAGGTGAACAAATTAAAGTACAATAATCTGTAAAGACAATATGTTGGTGTACTATTATTGACCTTTTACTATCTCTGCTATGGCTAGGTTTATACGATGTGTGTATTCACGGTTCTGTGGCAATACTCGTAGATGGCTTGTTGAAAGGTAAATTGTTATTTGCACTTCGGTATTTAACCACGCCTCTAGGGCACACCTTGCCAGGTGTGACTGTCTATTCGGATCAGTGGTAGCATTTAATACACACATTAAAAATACATATTCAAGTTGGTGACAAATAAAAATTGGTCGCCGTGGAATTATTTAATTATATTTGGTGCTATTATTTATTTGAATTCAAATAAGTTAATTTACTAAGAAATACACAATTTTCGGTTAAAGACGGGAAACTTAATTCATATGTCAGAATGAAATGATATACAAGTCTTGTCCTTGATTTATGTCTCATAAAAAAGGGGGACTTAGAAATTAGAAATAGCTTTACTAAATCATTTTTATTTGTCTTTATTAGGCGAAAAAATGTACGAGAACACTTACATTTAGACTTTTGAAAGCCATGTAATAATTAATATATGAAACTATCTGAAGATAACTCTACCGAAGCTGAATATAATATGTACGAATAAAGAAAAAAATATTTTTGTAATGGAATCGAAAAATTACGAATAGATATTCTTTTCAAGTGTGATAAACGTCAACCAAATTTATTCATAATCGGGAACGTCCTTATTAAAATCTGAGACAACTATAATAATCGTCGTCTCCCAACGTATATATATACTTAAATAACTATTTGATCAACGATGTTTAAAATTCCTAGAAAATATTCATATTCCTTGGGGATTATTAGTGTACGTCCAGTTGCATATATTTTACATGAATGTTGGAACAATTGTGATGATGACGAATTTCGTCCTTTATTCGAGAACAATTTAATTGATATATAAATCTGTGAGTTTACTTTGTTCTTAACTTCGATGAACCAAAGCAAGTTATAAATTGACCTGTATTTAAATCAAATTGTTTCTTTTTTTTCTTCTTCTTCTTTTGGTATACAATAGTCTATCGAATTCGTTGATTACATACTGTTGGCATACGTGGACTAGTCTATTTACAAAACTTTTACCACAATTTACACAAAATGTATGTTTCTTTCTTATGTTCAATGTATACATGTATACATATTTTAAATAGCGCTACTGACTATAGTTCAGTAACTTTCTACCAGGCGTATGTATACACGAATCGTCGACAAGTGCGCACATTTTTTTAGATCAATAATTCTGGTATGTTCCAATCTGTCCATAACTATTGACAACGAGTATATATTACATTTTCCCAAATTAACCCTTGGAAAAATATGTAAATAGATTTGTATTTCTTCAATTATTTTTTTTTGTATTATTTTTTTTTTATAAATAATATTCTTTACACCAGAAATGTTATTTATAAACAAGCGTATGAGTTCAGTAATGACTAGTATATTATACACGCAAGACAAAAATGTATATTATACATGCACCTGATAGTTCAAAATGGAAAGTTATAAGTAACGGTCGTGTACACTGATCAATACCTACAGAAGTGAAACGATGCATGAACTTGCAAGCCCGCCGGACAGGAAATCGATTGAATACCTGGACGTGTCACCTTACACCCCTTCCAATACCTTTGGGAGTAATACTTTTAGCCATGCTGGTGATCAGATGAGGGAAGATCCGAATTTATTTAAATAAAGTTTATTACTTGAAAGAATTATGAACGAATTAGATTTTCGAAAACAATTTCCACGGAACACTTATTTATCATTTTATGATTTGAACTTTGACTTTTTAACTAATTACAATATTATCAGTTTAAAAATAACAGACTATATGGTTATTTAAAAATATAAGACCATTTTCCTAATCAAGTTCGTCAGTCAGATAAAACAACCGTACGATTGACAAGATATCGACACGCAATTACGACTACATCGTTTACTGTAGTTTTGTTCCTTTGTGGTTTATTGACATATCGTGATTTTTCATCGGAGAAGGTGACAAGATGGCGGAGAGTAGAGAACTGATACTCAAAATTTAAAATCGATGGTGATCTCTTATTTAGCGGAATAAAACTTTAATATCTATAAATTTGAGCATTTTTATACAGAATGGACATAATATCAATTTTTGATTTTTTTGCGAAGTTTCCCTTTAAGGAACAATTAGACCATATGAAACTCTATAAAGACTTCTAGATCTTATACACTGTCATAAAATGCTAAGCCAAGGTAAGTACAAAAATGTAAAATATATAAGATAAACATTACACACATACATGACATTACATGAACATGTAGGACAAAAATAGAAAAAAATACATTGTTAGACCCATAATCTTTCAACAATTTATTTAACTTCAGAAATATAATTTTCTGTCTTGTATCCAAGCATAAATTTATAATTTAAAATTTCAAATCCAATGTTTTACCATTTTCCATATTAAAAAAATTATGACAGCATTATATTAGATACATGTATAATCATGATCATTGGCTACATTTTAAAGCAAATTTTATCAAAATGAAATTACTTTCGCACTGCATCATTGACAAACTGGTTGGTTCAAACTGAACTGTATTCCTTGGTATAAAATCTTTCTTTTAATCACATGAACCAGTGATCTGGAAGGTTTTTTTCGCTATGGGCCCAGGGCCCTTCAAAAATAAATTCAATGGGCCATTTAAAAAAATAATGGGTCATGTTGTAAAATGAGTGGGCCATTTGAATTGACTTCTGTAAAAAAAGAAAAAGTATCAGTATATTTTGGCAAATAGATGTTGGTACTTATACCTTTATGATTTCGAATAATATCATGAATGTTGCTCCTGTGATTTTGTAATTTCAATTTCAATGAATATACAATAACGTTTTCCAAATCGAACAATATAATATTTAAGTTAACCTTTATTTACAATGTTTAAACTGGTACTGTTGCCTTGTTCATGTTCATGGTTTTTTTTTGTACATTAAATTTGGGTCTTCGTCGATACCATACTTATTCCAGACGTTCCGTATCAGAGGACATTTCAGGCATTTCCTCTGCACTTCTTGTATTATTATAACTTCATCACGGTGACAAGAATAACAGTAGAGAGTACCATTAATTCATAGAACAAAACAACAATTCGCTGAAGTCTACTTACAAAATATCAAAATGAGCCAAAGACCAAAAAATGACAAGGACAGTTATCGTCTTTTATGGAGACAAAAACTGTATTCATAAAAAGGCTTTGGGGTTTTTCAATCGAAATAAAAGCAAACTAAACCAAATGAGATTATTATTAGAGTTAAATCTCGTCAGTACTAGCCAAATTTCACAAATTTTAAAGTTGTTTATAAAAAATTATATCATGAATGATGGTTAATTACGTTTTTGGGGTTATCAGTTAGACCGCATGGTTATGGACTCCTAGGAATCGATATTAAGAATTGAACGATGGACACTTAGGGCGTGAATTTTTCTTGCTACCTGATTGGAAGATATTACGAGACTTGAATAATCAAAATTTATTGATTGGTTAGGACAATCCAAACCTAGTAAATGTCTTTCAATCCCGTAGAGTATCGGATTTGTCGTCTCTATTTTAGCAATTAGATTTTACACAGGTAACTTTTATCTATAAATAGACGAACCTTCTGGAGTAAACAACAACGTTAAACGATACTACAAGTTCATAACGTGTGACCTCACGTGTGTGGTAAAATTTGTTGATTGATGCACGTGGCTATTCTAATAAATGAATTAATCTACAAAGCAAGAGTTCTTTCAATTTTCATCAGCTAAGAGTCGAATATAGCACTTTTTGAAAGGCTATTGCTTGTTCTATTATGACCATAAGAAAACACACGAGACGTTAAACCGCATGGTTCTATTATCATAGGAAAACACCCAACACGTCCCAAAAATATATAGGTGCTCCTATTATTGGAGGAACATTACACAGTTGTGTACACACACACATGGCGGCACAGAACACGATCAGAAATCCATTTGACGATATCTAAACGGATCAGAATGAAGTGAAAAATATCTTGCGCCACGTGGGCGCTTACATTTGTCACTATATGCGCCATTTCTTGTCAATATGCGCTATAGGCGAAGGGCGCACGTCCTTCCCGATCACTGATGAACTATTTTAAGAAGCTTCATGTAGCTAGGCATGAAATCCCCAGACATTTAAAATCTGTGAAAACATAGGTTTCCCTAATTTTGGACACAAATGTAAGTCGCAAAAATCTTGAGGGTGATATCAATCATTAAGAAATTTTCATGAAATGAAAGTTTGTTGTGAATATGTTCACACAAATTAATTATACAAGTGAGTTTTGGAAACTTATGGTTGTGCATAAGTGGAGATAAGAAAAATGGTTTCTTAACATTTAATCATTTTTCTATATGCATGCTTTTTTTTATTTACACAGGTTAATTAAGCAAATGTTATGATTTTAACATATTTAACATATAACAGTTAGTTTATGTTTGACTCCATCACCTTCATATAACCAACTGTAAGTTGATCATTATGACAACTTGAATACATGTATGTTGATATTTTCATGGAGTGCTGCTGTATTTATCTCAATACTGCATAAATTCTGACGTTATCACGAGACTTTTGTGACTAAATTTAAATGGGGAAATGGATTATCTTGTAATTAAACCCATTATTTGTTATAAGAGTTAACCACAGGCAAAGTAAAGCCATAAGTCTTTGGAGTGTGTATACTATACTGTACATCAGACAGCACCATAACTGACGACTGATAAGCATTATCAGTTGCATGGTCCTAATTTTGTGATACCTAGTATGTATAAAGCAATAAAGTATTTCCCTCTAAAAAGTGATATACAGTCTAAGCATTACCATCCCCCTTTTTGTTTTGTTCTTAACTTTCATAGTTGTACACATGTATATTTATCTCACTAATCTTTGACAAGAAGATATACATACAGGGGAATAACCTGGCTGGGGAAATGGTCTCATTGGTGGTCCCTGTGCTGGGAACGACCGCTGTTGTGGCTGCATTTGATTTTCTTTGTCGGCTTCGCTTGGTAAATTGAAATCTCGTTTTTTCTCGTGACCATGAAATGACTAACTACCACAAGATATATATTTTCGGTCTTCAGATGATGTATAAAGATAGTGTTTCGCCCCATTTATTGTTCGGCACTTTTAAATGTTAAATTTCGGCATATATTTAAAATAAAAATAAAAATCTCAGAAATCTGATTATTGCGATCTTCCTCAACTTAATATTTTTTAATCGGTTTTTGATCATGTGTGACTCTGATTTTTTACAACTCAACTTAGCTCGCTCCAATAAAGTCTAAGTGGTTAAAACTATCACATATGTCATAAGCATGTTTATAATGTATATTTCTCGTTACTACTGATATGTATAGAATTATAATGTATCATTTTGCATATTAATTAAGAAATTTTACCATGTCAAAACAAAGTCAGTTTTTTTTAAATTATTTTTATTACATTATCATTAACAAAAAAAATCACAATATAATAGACTAATGGAATTTTATAAACATATTGTGTTGGACATGTATCAAATGGTAAATATCAATGTACGACAATATCTAAATCTGAATAATATAGAACATAATGTATTACAATAGGAGTAACCATTTCTAAGACATCAAATTTAGAACAAGACTCGGAATTCAACTGGCTTATAA
This sequence comes from Mytilus edulis, assembly GCF_963676685.1. Classification (NCBI taxonomy): domain Eukaryota; kingdom Metazoa; phylum Mollusca; class Bivalvia; order Mytilida; family Mytilidae; genus Mytilus; species Mytilus edulis. The sequence goes on from NC_092345.1 coordinate 21,241,798, forward strand.
TAAAATGTGTACTAGTTTAATGAAAATGGACGTCATACTTAAATTCTAAACATGCATATAAATGAACTAGAATTAAAAAAAAAATAACAAAGGCCAGAGGCTCCTGACTTGGGACAAGCTCAAAAATTGCGGCGGGGTTCAACATGTATATCAATTATATGGTCATTTTTATAAATTTTCTGTTTACAAAACTTTGAATTTTTCGAAAAACTAAGGATGTTCTTACCCCAGGAGTAGATTACCTTAGCCGTATTTGGCACATCTATTTGGAATTTTGGATCCTCAATGCTCTTCAACTTTGTATTTATTTGGCTTTTTAACTATTTTGATCTGAGCGTCACTGATGAGTCTTATGTAGACGAAACGCGCGTCTGGCGTATAAAATTATCATCCTGGTACTTTTGATAACTATTATCTCAACCCCGGCCTATACCTCTAGCCAATGTAAATTGAACAAACACACAGCAATACGCTCAGTAAACACTCAGTTTAAAAGAAGTCGGAGTCCGATGTCAGAATAGGCAGCAAAAGAAACTATAAGCAAAATGACGATGATACAAAATTAACAAAGGACTTCTAGCAATTACTGACATGCAAGCACCAGATCTCATTTAAACTGATTGAAAGATCATATCCTGTATTGCTGTATTGAGTATTCTGTAATTTACCACTCAAACTGTGTCTTTTTATTTATATAGTATGTTACGACATTCGGTGATGTCAAACTGTTGCATCCATGGGTTTTTCACTCCAAATTAAACAGAAAATAGTTATTTAAGGTAGATGGGGTGTCTAAATTACAATCCATATATTTTTTTAATAATTTGCCAAAATATAGTCTAAATCATGCTTTAAAAAAAAAATAGAATGGGTCACGGGGCTTATTTTCCCGCTACATGGTGTTCAAAATTGACAAATTTTGTATAGATTATGTATGGAAAACCCAATTTTCTGCAATAAAGCGTAAACTACACCATAGAATTTTGAGATAACATATGAGAAGATAGCTTTAATAGTATGCTTTCAGTTAAGTAATGAAAAAAATGGGATCACCGGACCCGTTTTTTCGCTATATTAAAAAAAAAAGGTAAATTCCTAACACATTCTATTGTAAAATCTGAATAATCTGTCCTTGCATTTGAGTTGCCTTCCCTTATGTGGCAAAGTTGGAAAAAAATTTATCAAACAAAAGTTTTCTGTTTTTTGTAAAATACAACCATACTGAAATGAAAGTTCTTACGCATGAAATACCCACTACTCTAAAAATTTGCACATTCTATTAAAGATCTAGACCTTGTTTTCTGGTATTTCCAAATCCAAGATGGAGGAAGACACCATATCTACCTTATTAATGCAATGAAAATGACATTTTTCTGATCAAATTACAAACACTATATACCATCTGGTTTTAAGCTTTTTTTTTTAACAAGGATAGCGAAAAGTAGAAATGAGCTGTTCACTTAAGATATCAAAGACTGTTGTAGCCTAAACAAGTAATACAGGAAGGTATTGTGTTGTGGAAGAGTATGAGTGTCTGTATGAGTCATTGCATGTTCTTGTGTGTGAGTGAATCGGGTTTCCTGGTTGTTGCTTGTCCAGGACATGCATGACATATTTGCCAGTGGACATTAAGCAACTCAAAATCAACAATCCTGGTCACAAGTATAGTTGAGCTACATGTTTATAGTACGAGGCTGTATGATGAATACAGCATACGTTTCTGTCAGTGACGTTAATTTTATTGTGGTGAATATGTTTAGACCATCTCAATTTCGGGTTACGACTTGGTTCTCTGTTGTATATAAATGAGCAAAACAAGACTATTCAAGTTTTGACAGAACGAGTGTTTGATATCCCTGGGTTTTAAATCGCGATGATTTGTGTTTTCAGATTATGTTTACGGAACCACATTGATTTATTGCGGTACTGTAGGATGATATATTATACTGCAATCAGCTATTTTACTATACAGATAAAGCTATACGTATAAACGTTAGCTTTATACGTCAATGACCTCAACTCACCTATAAGCCCCGCCTACTTACAACTTCACGTCGCAACCATGACAACATGTAGTAACAATGGTCAAAATTTTATGAATTTAAACCTGTTATGTCTTCAAATTGGTAATTTATATACCATGTTTATCAAATATTATTAATTAAATTCATTTTCCCTTTCTAATTCCTTAAATTGTCAATGCTTACCGCCTAGACTACGCTCATAGGGAAATACCCAAAAATGGTACCCCAAGGGGGAAATTCCCAACACTTTTTTTTTCAAATGTTTGTTTCATATTTTTATTATTTTTTTTTTTTTTTTTTATCGATTTCAGTATGATAGAACCTCGCATTTTCCCGTTTCTAAGCCTCATACAAATAAATTTCACATTTCAAGACACGGTATACGTATATTGTCTAATATCAACTATATATGTGTTTCTCTTTCGAGGTATGACTGTACTACATGTATATGGTACAGCGGTATTTAGCAGAGGTTACATATTCTAGTGTACGATCGATTATGTAGAATGTAGCCATGCTAAATGGGTTGTTTCTTTTAGCTGACGGATAGCACAGTACATTTATCTAGATAGAAAGCAACGAAGCTGTTAATCTCTCTTTACTTACATTTTTCTTATATATTATATTATATATAGTCTAAAATAAAATTGAGAATGGAAATGGGGAATGTGTCAAAGAGACAACAACCCGCCCAAATAAAAAAACAACAGCAGAGGGTCACCAACAGGTCTTCAATGTAGCGAGAAATTCCCGCACCCGGAGGCGTCCTTCAGCTGGCCCCTAAACAAATATATACTAGTCCAGTGATAATAAAAGTCAGGATGTCAGTCAGTGTCCTCTTTCATTTTCATTTATCATAACCAATGATGATTTGTTACCAAAAGTATAATTTTAAAGCCTCCTTGTCCTCAAACCCAGCCTTCTTAGTAAGTGGTCAATTCAATACTGACAGGTCATTGATATATATATATATAAGTAACAAGACTGGAACCAAGATAGTACATTGAGGAACAACAGATGTGCCAGGCACTGTGAATGATGTCTTTCATTTATGACTACAGTAACACTGAACCATAGAGGAAGCCGGCGCCGCAGCAGACAAAAAGAAAACTTTTGCAAGTTTATCAGGAAATCCCATGAGCTTTATGTTGAATGCAGACGCTAAGAATACATGAAGGCTAATGCAACAATCAATGAAGTTGTTAAAAAAAATATGGAAATTTTCAATAAAATGTAAAAAGCCTCTTTATAAAATCATTCTTGCAAAATCATTAACGTTCTCGGTCAAAACGTTATATCGAACTGTTAACTTAGATTATATTGACTCTCGGACTTTGTAAAGTTTCTAAAGAGGCAGGTGGCGACACACTACGTGTCGAAAGTAAATTCATACCATTTGCATGGTTTCGCTCCCCTGTACGATAGTTCTCCGGAAAATTGTTCCAGAAAATGCAAAAATATGAAAAATTAGAGAAAATAGGAGAAGGTTCGTAAAATTTATGAATAATATGGACGAGAACGTTGGAAATATAGTAGATAATTTGATAGTTCGATTTTTTTCTACTTCAAAGAAGAAACTATAATCTTACGTCTATGTTGTAAACAACTGAATAAATCAATAATTTATGACAGCTATAAATGGCAATAATGCTATAAGAGACAAACTGTATAATTTGCATATACTGAATTAAGATTGTATCTATGCCATTGCAACCTGAGGCACCTTAATTTGAATAAAAACACATATTGTATTGGAGTCATTAGAATAAGAATAAAATATTTTGAGATTCAGCATCAACAACACAACCCACAAGCTTTTGTCAAGTTTTGACCAAATAATTAAATGCAGTCTCACATCCCAGTAGCCAGGATTGTTACCTTTGGCTAACATAGATAGCTGTCTCACTGCCCTAGCGAAATGCTACTTAAATGTAACCTGACGTTTGAAGCCTGAATTTATATTTTTTTTGACAGGTTACTTTATCAATGGAAAAACATTCTGGTACTCAGTAAGATAAGAGCAACATAAAGAATTAAATAAAGCTTACAATCATTACAATGTTTAAGGAAACAGTTTCATGTTTTATATGCACAATTTTAAAATTACATAATGCAAAGTCAAAATTAGTAGTACGAAAACAATTAGCCCCACAGGACGCAATTACGACTGGACACAATTACGAACGATTTCCAATGTTTGCCCTCCGAGATCATATTTGTTTATATTTATCAATAAATGTTTTTATAAATAAAAACCCTATTAAAAATCCCTTGTTTTCATGATAATACAATTTATGTGCACTTGGTGAATGTTGATGACGATGACAAAATCATTCTGAAAATATTATAAGAACGGCAATCTGACCTGGAAGTTATATAAAAAAAATACATAAAGGTAAGTGCATATTGCCTTCTTTTGTTAATATATAGAAAGAAAAATATCTCCTGATTCTGTTCATATGCGTGATGCCTTTTATCATGCCCATATAACCCCACAATTGACGTTTTTAAGACTCTTGTGAACCTATTTATGGCCAAAAGAAAATATGTTAATTTTATTGAAAAGTCCAGACAACTCCGAAAGAAATGTTGACCAATATAAAAAAAATTATAGATGAATGATAAGTACACCACCGAAATGGATAAACTTGAATTTAGTGCTCCTTTAAAGGAGGAACTTACACAAAAACAAAAAAAATCAAAAATCTTTCCTTTACACATGACCGACATTTCGTCTGCAACCACTGCTGAAGTAATTGAAGTAAAAAACAAACTTGTGCTTTTTATTTTCCTATGAAAATGTGTTTGAGATAAAGATTAATGTATGCTTTATCAATATAGACTGTTGTCATTGATTTCTTCTGCAAGATATATCAATATAGTGCTGTTCGGAATTGCGTCCATATGTGGCTCTCTTGACCCGTAAAACGAAGTCACGCAAATCTTACTAAAGTATCCCAACATGCATAAAAATTTATGTGGGATATGATGCAAAATAGAAAGCCTTCATACATCTTAAATTCTATGGTATAAAAAATTCAAGAAAAGTAGTCTACATAAAAAAAATATTAATCACAGTTCAAAAATCGTTCGTAATTGTGTCCGGTGAGGCTAGTATTGCAAAATTGAATGGACAGAAATGATTAAGAAATATTCATGCATGAATCGTTCAATAATTATTAAGTTTAAACAATATTGAATTGAAATTGTTAGTTACCAGCTGGTTACCATGGTAACATGTTTCACTGGGAAAAAAGTTAGAGAAATAATTTATGTAGAATTACAAAAAAACACAAATTTCCACTGAAAAAATATGAAGTGTTTGTAAGTTTTTACATTTCTATATTATAGTTTAAGAACAGAATATGGGTATGTTAGGTACATTTATCATATACTTAGTATAAAATACAGCAATTTTGTATATCTAATAAAGGGTCTTTTTTCCAGTCTGTATCACATACCCTGTATCGAGTTCAAACTAACAAAAATGTCCTAGCATTTCAAATAAAATCAATATTTTCCAAAAAAAAATAGTACCAGTGACTTCACGAGCGATTTTCATCTATATAAAAAAAAGACACAATAAGATGGAAATATCTGAAGTTTTATTGTTTAGTCTTATTTTTTATGAAGTCTCTTTTCATTACCTGATGGGTTAAACACAAATGAAATTTTTTACGATTTTAATTTGATTAGAAAAGATAGTAAACTTTCCAATAAATATTTTTCTTGGTGTTCACTTCGCCAGAAGTTAAAATGAACCAGATCATGAATAATATCATCGCCAAATAAACAATAAAACTTTAAACATTCTACATCTTACGATATTTATTTTTTTAATATTAATTTTTGTTGAAATATTAGGATAGTATCGTTGGTGGATGCATTTTAATACATTGTCTTAAACATATAGTGAGAATTAAATTTGGTTATAGGGGATATTACGATGTGGATATTAAGCAAATAAGGAAGTCTATAAAAAAAAATCAGCTGGGAAAATACAGCACAATCACAATGTTCTTTTCTTGCTTATAATTTCGGACGATTTAAAAAAAATGGATATCCCATGAATATGATTCCATTAAAATATATGATAAACAGAATAATACATGGCAAAATCTGTATCACATGCCGTATCACCCTCGACCAATATCATCCCTTGGGAATAGAGGCCCTCGGGCTGATATTGATATCTCGGGATGATACGGCATATGATACGGATTTTGCCATGTATTATTCTCTATATATGTAACACATGATTTACTAAACATATTTACGGTAATTAGATTTTCTTTATAGGAACATATGGTACAGTTTTCAAGGCTAAGAATCGTGACACACATGAAGTTGTAGCTTTAAAAAGAGTACGACTAGATGATGATGACGAAGTAAGATAAACTAGACTTCTATATTCAGTAAAAATAGATTCTGGTAATACAAAATTAAGGAGATGTGGTTTGATTGCCAATGAGACAATTTTCAACCATGCTGAGTCCATTGATTGACCAAAAAAAGTGAATGTATGCAGTGTAGGTCACCATATGACCTTCAACAATGAGCATTGAGCAAAACCCATACCATATCATAATTGATTAAAGTTCCTGGCATGAAAAAATGTGAAACAATTCAAACAAGAAAACAACTTACAATGCTTGAAAAAACTCTTTTTTTTTTAAAGGAGGGAGTGGGGGTGGGGGCCTGGGGGGCGGGGGGATGTATACATATAAATCATACAAATTATGTTCGTTTTACAAGTATCTGCTCAGGATATGATATATAGCATGTATAGAATGTAGTGCCTGTAGTGCCTGTAGATATGAGAAGATGTGGTATGAGTGCCAATGAGACAACTCTCCATCCAAGTGACAATTTGTAGAAGTAAACCATTATAGGTAAAAGAACAGCCTTCAACCCAGAGCCTTGGCTCACACCCAACATCAAGATATAAAGGGCTCCAAAAGTGACTAGTGTAAAACCATTCAAACAGGAAAACTAACGGTCATATCTATATAAAAAACAAGAAACTATAAACACTTATGAACCACATCTACAATCAACAACCACTAAACAACAGGTTCCTGATATGTGCAAACAAATGCAGCAGGTTTAAATGTTGTTTCTTTATAAGTAAGAAAAGATCAAATTAATTTCTTTTCATTTTCATTCAATACAAGTACAGTACATTTGAAACAATTTGTATTACAAAAGTGCTATAACATTATACATGAACATAATGCACTTAATAATTATATTTACAGGGTGTTCCAAGTTCAGCTTTAAGAGAAATTTGTTTATTGAAAGAATTAAAGCACAAGAATATAGTCAGGTAAAAACAACTTTTGTGTTGTCTGTATACTTTGCTGTTATTAGGATAATTTGTCTATTGTGAATTCATTTTTAAAAGCATTTGCTTTTATGTTCATTGTGTAAATGCCACTTTGTTTTCATGAAATAAAGTGCTCATATTTTTCACTGTACAGTTCTTTCAAAAATCATGTAAAAGTATGTGTTTGCTTGACTTTTGTATTGCAAAATTAAGCTTATTTAATTAAGCATTCTTAAAATGAAAGTTAAATAGTTAACCCTTTTACATAGAAGTTGTGATCCGCTAAAGGCTACATATAACAGACTACTTTTTCAAACACAGTGACGATGAGTGTTATATACCAAAAGGTTAATTTGACCTTTTTACAAATAAAATTTTGATGCTTTATTAAAAAAAATAGGGGCTCTCTTGTTTAAATATCAAAATAATTTTGTAAATATAATTGGGGTATCGTATTGGTAAACCTTACTGTGTTTGCAAATCTGCAACAAGTCATATTTATTTCCACTGGGTAATTTGTTGTTATAAAAAAAGCATTATCAGACTGGTTTACAATGACCAGGATTTCATATGGAAACAGTTGAAAACAAACGATCTATTTTGATATTTTCTGTAACATGTACAGCAAATACTTTTACCAGTTCTATCACACTTTGATTATTCATGGAATACAAACTTTCAGGTGAACCCCTAATGTAAATGCTCAATGCACAAGAAATATTATGTTGGGTTGTAAGCAGACTTTGGCAAAACCATGAAGTCATAAACTCATTAAAAATGCAAGATTTTATCAATCTACAAAATTTGGTACCCATGACTATACATGTACATGTATATGAATCCACACAAATATAGCCTACTTTTGCATAGGTACTATTTCTGTACTAAAAAAATGCAGTACTGGAAATTTACTTTTAATATTTAGTACTAATTCTTTACTTTAAAACTATTGTAATATTTAGGTACTTGTATTTTACAGTACTTGATTGGTACTGAATATTTTAGTACAGAAATAATACAATATTCCATGTTTGAAAATCATAACTTTAAGAGATTTGAAATAGAAAAACTTTCAAAATGCTGAAAATGTAACCTTAGTAACCAAAAATCTGTAGTACCTAAATTTCAAGTACAAATAAAGTACTGTAAAATACAGGTACCTAAATATTACAATAATTTTAGAGTAACAAAATAGTACTGAATTTTAAAAGTAGATTTCCAGTACTACAAATTTTTAGTACAGAAATAGAACCTATTCAAAAGTAGCTGTGTATACACAAATCTTGGTAAAACCATGAAATGAAATATACATGAACACATGATTTTCCCTCGATTCACAAAAACTAATACCCATGTAAATAAAAGAATCTTCAGTAGCAGTTACAACATATATATTTGGATATAATATTTTAGATACAATATGTACCTTTTCATTTAGAAAGAAAACTAAGTATTTATACAAACAGATCATACATGTTTTTTATATGTCAAGAAAACAATTGACCCCGTATAAAACTTTTTCAGACTGCATGATGTGTTACACAGTGAAAAGAAGTTAACACTAGTATTTGAATACTGTGATCAGGATCTGAAAAAATACTTTGACAGCTGTAATGGAGAGATCGACCAGGATACAGTTCAGGTACTACTATAATCTCTTTGTAGTATGTCAGTCTCTAATTGATATCTCATGTTTGGAAAGGCTTTATCATAGTTGCATGTCCTCATGTTGAAATGCTGAAGATTATATCCAAGCAAAGCAGAGCTATCCCCTACACTTATCAAATGATTATCTGTGTAATTTATTGCAGAAATAAAATACTCAATCAGTGGTGGATCCAAGGGCATAGAAGGTATACACTTTTTCTATTGCCCAGAACAATCTTTTTAAATCTTATGTCTCACAATTTATATGATTTTTGTCCAGCCTTTGACTTTAGTCGAAAAAGCAAGACTTAGCGATCCTACATTCCGTCGTCGTCGTCGGCAGCGTCCACAAATATTCACTCTGTGGTTAAAGTTTTTGAAATTTTAACAACTTTCTTAAACTATACTGGATTTCTACCAAACTTGGACAGAAGCTTTGTTTAGGATCATAAGATAGTATCCAGAAGTAAATTTTGTAAAAATAAAATTCCATTTTTTCTTTATTTTATATATAAATGGACTTAGTTTTTCTGCGGGGAAACATTACATTCACTATCTGTGGTTAAAGTTTTTAAAATTTGAATAACTTTCTTAAACTATACTGGATTTCTACCAAACTTGGACAGAAGCTTGTTTATGATCATAAGATAGTATCCAGAAGTAAAGTTTGCAAAAATAAAATTCCTTTTTTCTGTATTTTACTTATAAATGGACTTAGTTTTTCTGCAGGGAAACATTACATTAACTCTGTGGATAATGTTTTTAAAATTTTAATAACTTTCTCAAACTATCCTGGGTTTGCACCAAACTTGGACAGAAGCTTGTGTATGATCATAAGATAGTATCCAGGAGTAAATTTTGTAAAAAAATAAATCCATTTTTTCCGTATTTTACTTTTAAATGGACTTAGATTTTCTGCCAGGAAACAACACATTCATGCACTCTGTGGTTAAATTTAAAAAATAATTAATAACTTAATTTCGTATACTATTTTAAATTTGTACCAAACATGGACAGAAGCTTGTTTATGATCAAAAGCTAGTATCTAGAAGGAAAATTTGTTAATATTTTGTACCTGTGTATCTGTATTTTACTTATAAATGGACTAAGTTTTGTCTTCCAGTTAACATTACATACAGTCTGCAGTTAAAGTTTTTAAAACATTTATTAAATTCATAAACTATCCTGGATTTTTACCAAACTTGGACAGAAGCTTCTTACAATCAAAAGATAGTATCAAGAGGAATATTATTATTGATTTTTGTCCTCATTTTTGTTAAGCCTGCGATTTACAGCAAAAGTAGGCAAGCCACTGGGTTCCGCAGAACCCTTACAAATTTTTAGCATTAAATCATCCAATATTTTTTCTCATTTTTTTGGAATTATCATATGTCTCATGAAGTGCACTAAATTCTGCTTATAATTATAGATATATTGTACTTATTTATGTATTATTTATATATATATTAAGTATGTCCTTACTTTCTTTTATTAAGAAAAAGGTCTATTCCTGTAACATTTACTCCTTTATTTTTTATCTTTTCAGTCGTTTTTGTACCAGCTGTTAAGAGGTTTAGCATTCTGTCATTCTAACAATGTACTCCATCGTGATCTCAAACCTCAGAATTTACTCATTAATAAGGTAGGTATGATACCAGTTATAGCATTTCTAAGAATTATATATTGTATTGAAGGATGTTACTAGAAAATTAGTATAATTATGAAGGCAAACTGGTCTGAAAAAAGAACCCCATTGTTATTGAGATTAATTAAGCTTGTGAGAGACAGAATATGAATCACTGTACTTTACCATATGTAGAGTTCTCATTAATTTATTTTTTTATTTGTAAAAGAAGGTTTCTTGCATGCTAAAGACTTTTGTACTGCTGATCTACTACCTGAACCTTTTATGAAAACTTAACTATAAAATCTTTCAGAGGAAAAAAATCACACTTATTTAAAAAAAAAAAAAACACAAAAAAAAATTGAATTTTTCTCTTAAGAACAAATTGTATAACTAATTTGAATGATGCTTTTTACAGAATGGTGAATTGAAACTTGCAGACTTTGGATTAGCCAGAGCATTTGGAATACCAGTGAGATTTTATTCTGCAGAGGTAAACTAGGGATGAACCTATGATATTTATTGTGTCAATACAGAAACTTGTTAAAGTAAAATTCATTAATTTCTTAAATGTCATAGGAAAAACTTTTTATTGTTTATATATGTTTCATCTATCAGTTATTGGGCAATATGTTCAGAATTAAATGTGTGCTGCAATTCATACATTTGAAAAACAATAACATTACTTGTTTATATACAGATATATCAGTGTCTCTTATCATAAACAAACTGTAGTGTAGATAATTGCATTTTCCAAAATATAATTGTTTCATTACATCAGTACACAACACAAACAAGTAGCTGGTACGGTGATAGAGCAGTCAGTTTCGCCTCAGTTGACAACATTTTTATGAGGGGTAACAATCTGCTCTATTACCTTCTCAGTTATGTGTTATTTAATAAATTATGCTGAATGTTGTCACGTGTGATTGAGCAGTGTTCACCTCAGTTGACAACATTTTTATGAGGGGTAACAATCTGCTCTATCACCTTCTTAGCTATGTGTTATTTAATAAATTATGCTGAATGTTGTCACGTGTGATTGAGCAGTGTTCGCCTCAGTTGACAACATTTTTATGAGGGGTAACAATCTGCTCTATCACCTTCTCAGCTATGTGTTATTTAATTCATTATGCTGAATGTTGTCACTTGTGATTGAGCAGTGTTTCACCTCAGTTGACAATGTTGTTGAAAGTAAAAACAATGACATCATGTACATAACAACTATTTTATTTAATAAATCACACAAACGATCATGCATCTCAGTGAATGGTTATAAATTATAACAAGCCATGGGATAGAATAGAATGTTTCCCTACTATAATCCAATGAAAATCTGGCATTTTATGTATGGTGAAAAATAATGGATAAAAATTGTTGAAGAAATGAACTTCTAATAACATTCAAAGTTAGTGTAAACAGTTTATATTTGTATAGGTGGTGACACTGTGGTATAGACCTCCAGATGTACTTTTTGGTGCTAAGATGTATTCAACATCAATAGACATGTGGTCAGCTGGATGTATATTTGCAGGTAAAAATATATTAATTTGGATTCATTTTTATTCGTCAAATACTAATTGTCTGTTGATACCAAGATGATAGGTAAACCACAAATTTAAATGTTAAAAAAGTTAAGGCCTGTAAATAGACTTTTGCAAGTCCAGGAAATAAGCATTTGCAAAATCAATAAAAATAAATATGGTACCAATGAAAAAAAATGAATCCACTTAATAACAATATGTTAGGACATGTTATGATGCTGTTTGTTGATAACAATATGTTAGGACATGTTATGATGCTGTTTGTTGATAACAATATGTTAGGACATGTTATGATGCTGTTTGTTGAGAAGTTTTGAGTTATGATCTGTACAAAGAGGAACACATTTGAGTTGACCTGATTGTTATAAACTACTGTTTGGACTAAAAACATTCATAACTTTTCTAAACAAAAACTGTACAGTATCAGTTTCATTTAAAATATGTTTGATGTTTATATTTAGACCGAAGATCAATGCGTCAATGACACTATATACTGCAACTAGAACATATTTTTTTGTTGTTATCTAACAAATGTAGTAAGAAAGGAATTCTTCATGTAATGTCTTCATGTCACTTCACTTTTCTTTAAAATCAAGGTTAATCTTTGCCCTTCCACTGTTTTGTAAGCCTCATATGCAAAACTGTTATTTTTCTGTGATTAGCCTAAATTGTATATACATACTAGAACACACCCGTGATATCACGGGTCCGTGACTGAATTATAATATATAACTATGCGCAAGCCTTATTTTAGTATTAGTATTGTCATCTGATAAAGTCATGCCGATTATAAGATACACAGTTTTTCTCTGCTTTCAAGTCTTTCTGTTTGAACCCGTCGAACTGAAACAATAATATTAATTATTTGAAAAACAAAAGGTCCTGGAATGGAGTATTTTTTAATCAACAGCATTGTCCTATATAAGTTATAAATAAAGTTGAATTCTTTGCTTCGCTGTTTTACGTCATGCCCACTAACAAATTGAAAACTGTACCTATACGCCTTATTTTTAGTCCAGATTTTTAGTATTCGTATTGTTATCTTAGAAAGTTTTACTGATTAAAATACTACAATAGGTTACAATTTGACAATTTAGAAGTGTCAACTCTGTGGTTATGACCCGTGTATATAGCATATTAATCCTGAATACAACGTTTGGTGGTGTGCCTGTCAGATGCGGAACGTACAGATAAGGTAATAGGTAACAGGTGAATATACTATTGGTATCGGTAGCGGACTCGACCCGGAACTTCTTAATTATTGGCAATATTAATTACATGGAAAACAAAAGGGCCTGGAGTGGTGTAATTTTTAATCTACACCTTTGTACTATATTAGTTATATATAAAGTTGAATTCTGTGATTCGTCGTTTTTACGTGATGACGGCTGACAAATTGGACCTCGTAATTTTAGTATTATAGATGATTGTGATTTTCAGAACTTGCCAATGCAGGAAGGCCATTGTTTCCTGGTAATGATGTTGATGATCAACTCAAAAGAATATTCAAGTATCCTTTATGACAGACTGTGTAAAGTCAAAACCTTGTAATATTTTGAAAAAGAAGAAGAGTAGTTACGTATGGCCTATTTTGGCCTAAAAAATAAAATAAAGTGGGTGCAAACTCATTGAAGGTCTTCACTAAAGCTTAATAGTGAATAAATGAACTAGATTTTAATGGTCCAAAAAGGACAAAATTTTCATTTTCGTTAATTTTTTTTAGAATCAAAGGGAAATATGGGCCACATGCTAGAAGCCTAGAAGCACATTCATACCTTCACAAAAGAGATGTCATTCATAGATACAAAACACATGTAATAAATTATATCTAATTGGTTCTTGTGTTACAGTTTATGCAAGTCTGATCACACTTGAAAACAAACTGTATTTCATTCATTTTAAAGAGGTTGCTATAAAGTTGTCTTTCTATGAGGTCATAATAATACATTCAGAGATGCTAAGACTCCTGTACTAAATATTTTTTATTTCATATTATAATCATATGTATTGATGCCCCTTTCTTGAGGATATTCCTGAAACTTTTATTATTGAGAAATGGCAAAACAGTGATCATTGCTTCACAAACTGTACAATGATTTATTGGACCTTAACATACAACAGATTACTAGGTACCCCTACAGATGATACCTGGTCAGGAATGTCTCAATTACCTGAATATAAGGTATAAATATTACTTTTACACATAACTCTTCATGGAGTCTGTTTTTGGGGAAGACGGCTTCAAGCCGTCAATCCCCAATGGGGTTGACCAGAGTGACATTCCCTCACATCATTCATTTTGTTTTTATAGTGTGGAAAACCCCCGAACAAATCTTACTGAGAATGATGAGATGGGGAGACACAAATGAATAAATTGACTTTAAACACTTTTTTACACATTTCCCTTCTGTTTCTCTCGAAATTATCGTATATTGAGCTCTCCTTTACACTATTTACGTTTCTTTAACAATCCCGAAAAATCAGTATGATGTGATATTCTAAATATATCCAACCTACATTATATTTTATAGTGACGTCATTGTTGGATTACCACACTACGCATAAGCAGGGATATCCTCCACTGGTTATTTAAATCATTCTCAAAGATTGTGCACTTATTAAAAAATAGTACTTGTTAAATTTAAACATAATGATGTTTGCTGAAGATGATTCAAACATCAACATGCAATACTTTAATTTGTAGGTCAACAACTTTCAAAGTAAACAGGAAGTCCGAGGGGCTACATGAGATCGGGGAGAGAAATGATCTTTTCCATTTTTAGCTCACCTGGCCCGAAGGGCCAAGTGAGCTTTTCTCATCACTTGGCGTCCGTCGTCCGTCGGCGTCCGTCGGCGTCCGTCGTCGTCGTCCGTCGTCGTTAACTTTTACAAAAATCTTCTCCTCTGAAACTACTGGGCCAAATCAAAGCAAACTTGGCCACAATCATCATTGGGGTATCTAGTTTAAAAAATGTGTGGTGTGACCCGGTCAACCAACCAAGATGGCCGCCACGGCTAAAAATAGAACATAGGGGTAAAATGCAGTTTTTGGCTTATAACTCAAAAACCAAAGCATTTAGAGCAAATCTGACATGGGGGTAAAAATGTTTATCAGGTCAAGATCTATCTTCCCTGAAATTTTCAGATGAATCGGTCAATCGGTTGTTGGGTTGCTGCCCCTGAATTGGTAATTTTGAAGAAATTTTGCTGTTTTTGGTTATTATCTTGAATATTATTATAGTTAGAGATAAACTGTAAACAGCAATAATGTTCAGCAAAGTAAGATCTACAAATAAGTCAACATGACCAAAATGGTCAGTTGACCCGTTTAGGAGTTATTGCCCTTTATAGTCAATTTTTAACCATTTTTCGTTAATTAATCTTTTACAAAAATCTTCTCCTCTGAAACTACTTGGCCAAATTAATCCAAACTTGGCCACAATCATCTTTGGGGTATCTAGTTTAAAAAATGTGTGGCGTGACCTGGTCAACCAACCAAGATGGCCGCCACGGCTAAAAATAGAACAAAGGGGTAAAATGCAGTTTTTGGCTTATAACTCAAAAACCAAAGCATTTTGAGGAAATCTGACATGGATAAAAATGTTTATCAGGTCAAGATCTATCTGCCCTAAAATTTTCAGATGAATCGGTCAATCGGTTGTTGGGTTGCTGCCCCTGAATTGCTAATTTTGAGGAAATTTTGCTGTTTTTGGTTATTATCTTGAATATTATTATAGATAGAGATAAACTGTAAACAGCAATAATGTTCAGCAAAGTAAGATCTACAAATAAGTCAACATGACCAAAATGGTCAGTTGACCCCTTTAGGAGTTATTGCCCTTTATAGTCAATCTTTAACCATTTTTCATAAATCTAAGTTATCTTTTACAAAATCTCCACTGAAACTACTAGGCCACAATCATCTTTGGGGTATCTAGTTTGAAAAATGTGTCCGATGACCTGGCCATTCAATCAAGATGGCCGCCACGGCTAAAAATAGAACATAGGGGTAAAATGCAGTTTTTTGCTTATAACTATGAAACCAAAGCATCTAGAGCAAATCTGACAAGAAGTTAAATTGTTAATCAAGTCAATATCTATCTGCCCTGAATTTTTCAGATGAATTGGACAACTGGTTGTTGGGTTGCTGCCCTCCAATTGGTAATTTTTAAAGAAATTTTGCCGTTTTTGGTTATCTTGAATACTATTATAGATAGCGATAAACTGTAAACAGCAATAATGTTCAGCAAAGTAAGATCTACAAATAAGTCAACATGACCTAAATGGTCAATTGACCCCTTAAGGAGTTATTGCCCTTTATAGTCAATTTTTAACAATTTTCATTAATTTGGTAAATTTATGTAAATTTTTACCAAATATAGTTCTCTGTTACTAATGGGCAAAGTTCATGATAGATATAATTGTAAGAAGCAAAATCGTTCAGTAAAGTAAGAACTTCAAACACATCACCATCACCAAAATACAATTTTGTCATGAATCCATTTGTGTCCTTTGTTTAATATGCACATAGACCAAGGTGAGCGACACAGGCTCTTTAGAGCCTCTAGTTTTCTGTAAAACTCTGTTTTGAGAATCTTCCTCCAATTCAGGAGCACCTCAATTTATCAGCTAATTATCCACTAAAATAAACACTTAAAATGTGACATTTAGTATATAAGTAGTCTTCCATTAAAACTAAATTTTGTGTACCAACATAATCATTGTAATAGTTACAAAAAAATTTACAAATGTTGCATTTTGTAGTTAAAACCTATTTATTCATGAAATTTTACAAATATTTCAAAATGTAGGATTTGGAAACAAGCTTCACACAGTTAACATCAATCATATTGTTATTTTTATTAGTACCTGCATCCCTGTGATGAGAAATGTAACTGGGAACTTTATCAATGGAAATTCAAAACTGAATAGATTTTTCAGTCCTAACTTTCTTAAGAAAAAAATTTTAAATCTTAAGAGTACTGTCACAAAAAATGGAAAATGGCCCTAGCCTGCAGTTCAATCGTATACTATTAAGATTTCAAAAATAATTGTAGTTGTTGTTAAATGACAGAATTCAACTAGTTGAATTTTAGATAATTAACTATCAACTTTAATTGAATGTTTAGATTTAGTAGATGCAGATCTCTTCCATTGGTCTAAATTGAATCCTAAACTAAAGAAACGAAATTACATTAAACAACAATTGATTCCAATAGTGTCATTCTTCCACTTTTTCAACTGTTCTTTTTTTTTTTCATTCTTTATATGAAGACTATCAAAAGATACCCCCCCCCCCCCCCCCAAAAAAAAAATGAAATAGAAACAAGGGCCATCTTTCCCCTCAGAGCTATTCAGCTTTTTGATTTACTGATATGGTCACAGATAGAAGGCACACCATTTGCAGTTGTTAAGTACTATAAATTCAGAAATTGTTGCGAAAAATGCAACAGGGTTATAATCGCAATTACTTAAACGCGCATTTTAGATTTTTTTTATATGAATAAAACAGGATTATTCTCAATACATTTGTATCGCAAAGATAAAAATCGCATTTTAGTCTAAAATGACAAATCACAATAATAAATGCACGCAATAATTTCTGAATTTACAGTATTAGTGTTTTCCATGATGTTGAGAAGTGAAAGTTGAGTAAAGTTCACTCAGTGTCCATAAATCCAAATTGAACATATCAGGATGTTTTATTAATCCAAATTTCAGTTTTACAATTTTTGATTAATGTGAAAGGTATGATGAAATGTGATATGCATTTTTACAAAAATGTTTTAATTTCTTAAGGCATCATAAGATTATTAAACAGAATTTTCATGAAAATATTTGTATAAAGACTTCCCTTCACACAAATACATTAAAAAAGAAGCAATATTTTAAGAATTGTAGGTTGTTGGATCATTTACTGTAAACCAACTAATTTTTTGGTGAGCAATAAATTTTTGTGACTTTTGCACATAGAAAAATAAAGCTGATATAAATTGTCTTGAAATTTTAAACTTTGACCTTTCCTGATCTAACTTCATCAAGTAAATTTAAAAAAAGTGAAATTAAATTGCTGTGTAGTGGGCTAGAAATACCAGTAGCTAAACATGAAATAAAATATTCATGAAATAAATTAATTTACAGAAGCTTATGATTAGCTTAATAAAATTTACAGAATACTTTAAAATGCTGAATTATTTAAATTTGCTCTTTCTTTGGTTTTTTTTTGGGGATGTATTTTCTAGTGGGTGACTATCTGTTACTTAATCAATTTGATGATAAGAATTAGTTTAACATTACATTTATTCTATAGTTTACCTTGATTGTTAGTTCTGCTGCCTATGATCATTGGATCTTTCTGTGTGCTACAACTTCCTCCCCATACACTACAACTTCCTCCCCATACAGTGATGCTAACTGACCCCATGTTATAGCAAATTGGCCTTTTCAGAGTCTAAAGGACTATGGGTAATATCATTGTTCGTACACCAAAATAAAAATAACTTTACCTCATTCTTTGAATTTTCATTGTTAACAACGTTTTATATCCATTATTAATGTTTTGGCATACACTTTTGTAATATTACCCAGAATGCATTAGATTCTGAAACGGTGAACTGTGATGAAAGTGGCATTAAACACAAATAGTCAATCAATCAATCTGTATTGTCTTATATTTCAGCCTTTTCCATTATATCAAGTAACTACTATATGGCAACAAGTTGTTCCCAAACTCAGTGCCAAAGGTCGTGACCTTTTACAGGTTTGTGTTCATTTTTTAAATTCATACTTTAGGTTCTTGATAAAAATTAGTTTTCTTTATTCTTGACATTAAGATATTTCTTCATTATTGAAAATAAAAAAAACTGGTAAAATACTGCTACCTGATTTGAAAGTCATTCCATATTTATGTGCATTGAATTTTAATTCAAGGTTCGAATAAAAAGAAAAGTAATCAAAATGCTTAAACTATAGTACCTTTTGAATTCAGACTCTTCCTTCTGACATTATTGTTAAGTTATTGATTACTGGTACTAACATTTCTGCCTCTTGAAATTCGAATAATTTTTAGGCATTTCTATACAATAACCTTCTTTTTTTCATATGACATTTACCAGCAAGTAATTAAGTTATCTTTGGTTTGATAAAAATGATGACATGGGAGACAATTACCTGACAGTTGAAAAAAACAGGAAATTCATATAAATGACAGTAACTCAGAGAACTGCAGGAAGGGAACATTAAAAAAATAATTTAAAACTGTTCATTCAATTTTCTGCCTAAAATTCATATTGCTATAGGATTAGATTAATAACAAATGTGGGGTATAAGGCAATTGTGTAGCAATCGAACAACTTCTAGATTGCAAAAAGTCGAATACCAAAAATACCAAACTCCAAGAAAAATTCAAAACGGAAAGTACCTAATCCAATGGCAACCAAGTCCTCATACACATCAAAGGAATGAATAACAACTGTCATATTACTGACTTGGTACAGGCATTTTCTTATATAGAAAACATTGGATTAAACCTTGTTTTAACCTACAGTCTTCAAAAGTAGAATATCAAGCTTTAAATTATTATTATTTACTGGCTTTGACACTTATTTTTATTTGCAATCTTTGTTCTGACTTTAACTGATAATATATGGTAATGTTGATTTTTATGCCGCCGCAACTAAAAATTGTTTACCCCTGTCCGTCCCTCAACATATCAAATATTAATTAAAAAAAACCCATTTGGATGAAACTTTGGTGAATTGTTAATACCCATTGACATAAGCTCCTTTTTATTTTTTATAAAGTTTAGATTTTACGGTTCCAAGGTTTTGGGGTTTTGTTCATTTCAAAAAGACGGGTTTTTCCAGTGTTCTGCCAATGACACAAAAATGCTTTCACCAACTTTCAAGAAACTTTGGTGAATTGTTTATATATTGAGCTCCCTTTTCAATTTTTATAAATTTTAGATTTGACATTTCCGAGTTATGGCCCATTTAACTTATTTTATTCATTACATAAAGACGGCTTTTCCAGTTTTGGAACAATATCTCAAAAAAGCTTTGAGCTGGTTTTTTTTATATATACATGTAATAAAGTTGTTTATATCTATTGTTGTAAGCTCCCATTTGATTTTTATAAATTTTAGATTTTTCGTTTCTGAGTTATAGGATTTTATTCATATACAAAAATGTGTCCATAGTACACAGATGCCCCAATCACACTATCATTTTTTATGTTCAGTGGACGGTGAAATTGTGGCCAAAACTCTTATTAGGCATTAAAATTACAAAAATTAAAGCATAAGAAACATGTGTACTAAGTTTCAAGTTGATAGGACTTCAACTTCATCAAAAACTTCCTTGACCAAAAACTCTAACATGTTTAACCTGAAGTGGGACAGACGAACGGACGAACAGACAGACAAACAGATGCAATGACCAGAAAACATAATGTCCATAAATGGGGCATAAAAAGGGGTAATTTTCAAGTTTTCAGATAATATCCCTTAAGTGCTATGACAAGTTTTCATTAAAATTTGGTAACTGATTTATATCTATTAGGTTAATCTCCCTTTGGATTTTTATAAATTTCTGATATGACATTGAGAAGTTATTGAACTTTATTCTTTGAAAACATGACAGGCATATCATGTGCTCATTGCACAGCTGTTTATCAATTAAAGTTAAAGGATAAAATTTAAAACCATTTTTTTTTGTTTTTCCAGAGATTATTGGTTTGCAACCCTCCAGGAAGATTATCAGCAGAAGAGGGACTACAGCATGCTTATTTCCATGACCTTGACCCAGCAGTGAAAAATGATTCTAATGTCTTATCTCATGGCAGATAACATTAAACCTAATTTTAATTTTGATATTGCCCCTAGATGTCAGTACAAGTGTGTTTGATGTCTAACAGATGGATAGTAATGGCTCTGTCCAACAATTTCTGTTGTGATCTCGTTGTAACCATGGAAACTGCAAGAAAACTGAAGAAAAAAAATTGTGCATTTGAAATGCCTTTGAATTAGAAATAAACTGGAAAGAATGATATTATCATGTGCAGTATTAAGCTATAAAATGTTTTTAACAAGTGGTAATCCAATATTTATTTGTTTTTTTATTAGGGGCAATATTTGATTTTCAGAGTGGGGAAGGGTTTGAAAATGAATATGAACTCCTAACGGGAAGGATTGTGCCTGATGTTCATATGATGAAATCATAATCTTTCAGTCAGTTTAATTGAAGTCTGGAGCTGGCATGTCAGTTAACTGCTAGTAGTCTGTTGTTATTTATATTATTGTCATTTTGTTTATTTTCTTTGGTTACATCTTCTGACATCAGACTCAGACTTCTCTTGAACTGAATTTTAATGTGCGTATTGTTATGCGTTTACTTTTCTACATTGGCTAGAGGTATAGGGGGAGGGTTGAGATCTCACAAACATGTTAAACCCCGTCACTTTTTTGCGCCTGTCCCAAGTCAGGAGCCTCTGGCCTTTGTTAGTCTTGTATTATTTTAATTTTAGTTTCTTGTGTACAATTTGGAAATTAGTATGGCGTTCATTATCACTGAACTAGTATATATTTGTTTAGGGGCCAGTTTAAGGACGCCTCCGGGTGCGGTAATTTCTTGCTACATTGAAGACCTGTTGGTGACCTTCTGCTATTGTTTTTTTTTCTATGGTCGGGTTGTTGTCTCTTTGGCACATTCCCCATTTCCATTCTCAATTTTATCCTGGCCAGGTAAGAGCTCAAAATGAATTACCATGCATAAGACTGGATGAAAATGAAAAAAAAACACAAAATGCAGAAAACATTTGTGTACAAAAGTGAAAATAAATTTTCTCACAGCTAAGCCATGAAATTAAAAGAAAGCAAGCATACAAACAGGTGAACACAAATAGTCAATCTTCAACCCCTTTGCTAAGCATTTGTCCAATCTCTATAACAAGTATGTTGTCCCTGCCAGTTAAAATCCCCAAAGAACAACTTTATGTGTGTAATTCAAATAACATCAACTGTTTGATAAATAAATTTGGAATTGACAATGCACATGGAAACTCAACATATACCACCAAGCACTAAATAGCTCTTAGTTCCTCTGAACTTCAACCAAAGACTAAGAACTGGATCTTCCTTCACTTCATTGGACACCTAAATTACATACTAACTGTCCTAAACAGCAATGTTATATTTCTAGGTCTTGAAAAGACTCCACTAAAAAGTTTCTAAACTAAAACATTAATTCTATCAGCAATCCAAAGTTATTGTGAAAGTTCAATGTACTTACTCTAGAGGCAATATGAATCAGATCTGGATACTTAAAAATTCCAAATATCAGTTAGAGTACATACAAAGTCTATTTCCTCTTGTAATAG
The DNA here is from genome assembly GCF_963676685.1 of Mytilus edulis. NCBI lineage: Eukaryota > Metazoa > Mollusca > Bivalvia > Mytilida > Mytilidae > Mytilus > Mytilus edulis. The sequence continues at coordinate 21,264,337 of NC_092345.1, forward strand.
CTTAACACATTTGACCTATATACCCTTCACACAAATATTCTCAATTCCTAACGTAAAGACATTCCCAATTCAAAACTTAAAAGGCTTGGATTTAGGGAGAAAAAAATACTTTGTAAAGAACAATGCTGATTTAAACAGTAAATACTCTAAAACTGACATTATGAAGATGCTTGATTTTCTTGATTGTCAACATATTTGTTATACTTTGAGTATTTTTTCTACAAACAATTAGCATTCCCATAGGAAACAACTGTGCACCTCTGCTCCTCTGCTTGTCGATTTGTTACTTTATTCATTTGAGGCATACTTCATACAGGAGTCTCTTAGAAAAAATGAAAAGAAGCTAGAATTATCCTTTACTTCGTCTTCCACTTCATAGGTGATGTCCTCTCCCAAAATAATTATAAGTTTGGTGACTCCCTTGAGTGCATCTATCCCGTCGAATTTAAAATAAAGATACAACAGATGCATTTAAGTCTGCATCATATTCTGATATTCATTAAGAAATTCACAATAATGATTGATCGAAAACAAAACTTTACAACAAAAGGGATGATTTCAGTTTTAAATGGATTTGACATCAGTGAGGTCATTGATTTAGATAAGAGTTAGTAAGCTTAAAGGGTCAATGAGCACCAAAGCTCCTTCCATCTTTAAAGACCCTCAGGTGATAGAGGAGTTGTCTTGCCTCCATGACAAATATGTTGTCTTTCCAGCTGACAAAGCCTTAAACAATATTGTTTTTGTTTGCGAGAAACACTACATTGACTGCCTAATTAAGGAACTCGGGATTATTGTGCCATTCGCAATTGCTAGTTTTAATTGTGGGAGTAAGCCTGAGTGTCTGGGGAGAACCTGTCAATACGAAAACTGACAATCTATTTCTATTACAATTGGAGTCGAGTGCACCTGTCATGACTTGGATATATTAATATTTTTGATTTTGAGATCAATATCCTAAAGGTCATAGTCACAATTATTAGAAAAGAAGAAAAAATGTACATATAACTTGTTAGTTGATGCTTGATCAAATATCATTTGATGGAGATTCTTAATCAGATAGTACATATTGGATTTAAACCTTGCTTCAGAATCAGATGTGAATACAAAAGAAAGAAAAACATTTAAAATCTCTACTATTTACATCAGTATTTCTTATTCTGAAGATTGAATTATTGAGTCAAATCTTGTACAAAAAAAACCCAAATTATGTAGATAGAAAAATCTTGTTTAAGGAAGGGATAAAAGAGGGACGAAAGATACCAAAGGGATAGTCAAACTCATAAATCTAAAACAAACTGACAACGCCATGGCTAAAAATGAAAAAGACAAACAGAAAAACAATAGTACACATGACACAACATAGAAAACTTAAGAATAAACAACACGAACCCCAAATCATACTTTGTTAAAATAAAACACCACGCATATTAAAAATTATTTTTTCTGAAACTAATACAAGGAATATACTTAGATCGGTACTTTGTTTCTATCATTTTTGTATTTTTTTTAATTAATCTTTCAATAGTCACGATTTTACATCACCCTTTCAGCACCATCTGACTAAGGTTAAAGGGTTTGAAGAATATAAAAACAGGACTATTGTTATACCAAGAAATATATATATATATATATATATCATTTGAAAATGTTATATCTGTGAGTTGTCTAGTGTGCTTCGGATCGATCTGAGAAGACTGACGTTTTTCTACTGAATGTTATACGTTTACTTGTTTTACTATTACATCACTGTCAAGGTTCAGGGATTGTTGTTGACTTGTTGTTGACATTACGTCAGTGCCTGTCCAAAGTAATTTGGTCTGTTGGATAGATGTTTCATTGGCTGTCATAGCTTTATATTTTAAATATTAATGAGGTGCTTTATTTTTTAATAGAACAAAATATCTGTTACTTTTTGAAGGCGTGTTTTAACAGGCAATCGGCATTACGCTGTTAACCAACTGTGCTTCTTGTCGACTTGGTCCTTAATTCGTGTGTGGTAGAAGGAAATCGAAAATAAACAAACAGTTATCTTTTGATTTCATGGTCCGATATTTAAATGGTTTTCTCTCAATAAATAATTTAATAACTATAAGCATGTCGAAACGTACTCTTGTATTGTTTATTTGTGTATTTCTCTGTCCTGAATGGTCTTGCATTTATTTGTACTGTAGTCCTGTCATGTAATGTTGTCATTTTATTGTTATATTTAACCTTGCCATAAAGCGCGAGATAAAGCTAGCCAGAAAAATAGGTTCAACGCACCATTTCTTCTTAAAATGCCCTGTACCAAGTGAGGAAAATGGCAGTTGTTATCTTTTAGTTCGTTTCGGTGTTTTGCATTGTCGTTTTATTATTTTTTGTTACACTTCAGTGTTTTTTCTGTTGTTTCGTTGTTTTCCTGTTGTAGTTGATGTGCTTCCTTCGGATTTAGTTTGTAACCCGGATTTGTTTTCTCTCAATCGACGTATGACCTTATTACAGTGGTATACTACTGTTGCCCTTATTTAACTAATCTATCTATTCATCTTGAAATTGGCAACGCGAGTATTGAACAAAGCCTTAAAAAAGCCTTTGCTCATTGTTGAAGGCTGTACGGTGACCTATATAGTTGTTAATGTCTGTGTCATTTTGGTCTTTTGTGGATAGTTGTCTCATTGGCAATCATATCACATCTTTTTTATACTTAAGACAAAAGAGATTATTTCAGGTATCCAATTGTGAACTTTCCATTTCTATGTAGGTACATTCCAGCAGCGTCTGTATATGGAGTATATATATATCTTGCAGTTGAAACGATATTCCAGAGCGTGCGTTCTTTTGTTATTTTCTTGATGGAGGTTTTCATTTAACTAGGAAGCTAGTAAACCAATTAAGGATTCCTAGTGGTAAATTTGAAGTCATCATTATATTATGAGTGGCCGTGATAGTTTTAAATAAGTATCTATAGTTACTATGACTAACTATCTAGATGGAAATAGTTAAAATGAATACACATACTTTTCAATTTGCTTTGAAGAGATACTTCAACAAAGCATCCAGATACTAACACGAACCATCTAGATACTTGTGCGAAGCATCTAGATAGTTATGCCAAATATCTAGACAGTTATGCAAAGTATTTAGATAGTTATGCGAAGTATCTAGATGGAAAATGCATCTAGGTGGAACCATCGCTATTTCAACATGAACGGCCACTCATACCCTTGTATAGAATACTTTTAGCAGAACTTTTTCAAATTAAAGGTATATGAATATAGTATATAAGCACTGTACAAAATGAGGTAAAAACTACTATTAAAATACAAACGAATTTAATGACGAAACCTATGTTTTTAATTTCTTTGAGTTGGAAATGTTCGGTAATTAGTATTTCCAGTTCAATTAAAATCATAAGTTTTAATGCATGCACAGATACAAACGACATCTATAAAAATTAGTTGAAAAATATTTTTTATGAAAAAAAGCCATCCACAAATTCAAAATCGTTGAATGTAATGTAATAACGCTACAAAAATGATGATGAGTTCAGTCTCCTTGTCAGTTATCTGGTAACATCCTAGTAAAATCCTGAAAGATAAACTGATGTCAACACGGAAAATAATATCTAATTTGAACTCTAATTAAAACAGATACTTTAAAAAAAAAATTGGAAGCAGGTACGGAGATATACTAACAAAGAAACATTTTTTTCTCCATAGAAGCCGGATCCTACTAATTTTGCGTTGTCGTTTTTATTTTCGAAGACAAAAGGGTAGAAAAGCGAAAAACACTATATTATAACGCGAAAACGTAAAATGAACTTGATTTTTTTTTTGCATTGTTATACTCTTTTAAATGCACCTGGTTATCCAATTATATGATTTATATGATTTTTGTCATATTCAATGTGACAATTGATATCCATTCGTTTGATGTGTTTGAGCTTTTGATTTTGCCATTTGATTAGGAACTTTCCGTTTTGAATTTCTTCGGAGTTCTCTCATCTGAAAATGTAAGCAGACATATTGTATATATATATACATCTGCGTCTTGATAAGTATGTACGTTGCCTGTTGGATTTCGTTTCGTTTTGTTTTTATATTTAATACATTTTCATTATCTTTAAACTATTGATCCTCTAATTTTACCTTTCATCTAACGTATCCTTTTTTCTTTGTTTTTATGACGAGAACATCCATTGGTTTACCAGCTTTGTAGATAGTCTGTGTCAGATTTACTGTTTTCTTAAATGACATGGCTGCAATGCAAAAGTGAAAAATCCTAAAATATTCAGATCCAACCTGTTTTTTGGCTAAAGAAAGACGGCAAAAATATGTTCTGCTTTAATACATGTTCCCGTTTTACCAAATGATTAGGGTTAATACCCCCACCCACTTACATCAATTCAAAGATAAGAGCGAAAGTAATTATACATTTAGCTTAACGTATACGTTTTACTTTTCAAGGAAAACTATTAAAATTGTTGTCTTTTTTATGACTAAATAAATACAAACCATTTGATATCGGTTCATCTTCTTGTATTTCCAGGTTTTCATTCGAGTTTTCATTACTCGACGGTGGAATGTCATCGCAGTCTTCGTCATCTGAAACGACATGTTTTCATTTTAAATGCGCATTTATGGTGACTTGAGTAACACCGGTATCACTCATTACAATTCTATCTTGACAGGTAAGTTTGTATTTAGCCTATAAAATACTTATTTAGCCTTGAGAATTGAAGGTCAGTTTATCCCATTCATACAATAGAAGTTGATAAATTTGGCTTCATGCCATTTACCTTGTCCAAAATTAAGGTCACTTTATTGTTATTGTGATATTGTTAATAGTTCGGTGACCGAGTAAGGAAAAGTCGCTTATTTAAGGAGTTTAATTGTCATTCGGACTATACGGCTATAAATCACAGTATTGGTAATTCAAAGGTTAAACTTAACATTTTGACTTGTCGTCAAAAGATCGTACGGTGCAATTTTCGTAAAACGGGCTTTGAAGTACGTTAATTAACTTGAACGAAAAATCGACTAAGAAAAGTTTTGAGGTCAACATTGTAAAATAACATCCGTGATTTCTGTTATTATATACATTGTTGTTACACCTTATTCATATTATTTAAACGATTTCAAAGAAAGTTTAGCAAAATTAATTCGTTATTAAAGAGTTTTTGTAAAAGTTTAACACTACGAATACTTTGCATTTAATAGAGTACGTACCAATTTAATTTCATGATTTTTTTAACGCAAAATGTAAAATAATTAACATTTATATGTTATTTCACACATTTGTACCTTTATTAATCAATAATATCAAATTCATTTGTCTCAAAAGCACTGTTTCAGCAATTCAAGCGAGACAAAATTCATAACGCTCATATGACGGAGCTATTCGAAGCTCATATACAGCCTCTTATAGATACATATACGCTATTGGGATGTGATGTATTACTTATATTTACATACTGGGATATGTTCCCTGAAGCAGTAGACAGTTAGCAGTCAAATGTTAGAGCAGAACGAGAGGGAAATTGGTCTCTTCCTTGAGATCGTCATCTCAAATGTAAAATTATATTTTTGTAACCAACCGTACTCCACGAAGGTGGATGCCACTTTACATACTCGATATGCTTCAATTTTCTTTGAACATTTGATCACCTTTTATAGGTGGCTACTTTGCTTTTTAGACAGATTCCTGGACATTTTAAAAGTACTATGACATGGCAACAGAAAAGACCGTTATAAAAGCCTCAAGGGGATTAGGTGGCACTGTAGGCATAACAATTCAAAAGTCTGCGCTTGTTAGATGGGCCTTTACTAGACATTTCATAGAATCCATTAGTCATGTACTACTGAAAAGGATGGAAAGGCTGAAAATTATGCAAATTCACAGTAAGAAACAAAGCCAACAGCAATGAACAGAGATGAAGAACATGTTATTGCCATTGTGAACCATCTAAATGATCCATGACTGATCCCTTTGGTGTGGAATCCCACCCTCAATGTCTTATCAATATCTCTTCTTAAATGCATGCTCAAGATATATTCGAGGTTCTTTGCTCACAGTTGTCGAGGAAGGCTTGAAAATGTCTAAACATTTTATCATTAGTGCTCTTTCTTAAGATCACAAGGAGTTTTTATAGTCCAATATCAAAGTCAAACACAAACCTGAAAAATAAATCGGGGGAAATACTTTCAGGTCGCATAAATCCATAACTTGTAATTAGACGTGCACTAATTTCGGCAAAATGTAGAGATGATGTTATCATAGAACATGCATGTGTTGTCGCACCCATTCCATTATCCCCTTTTCAAAATGACGGCACCATGAGAAAATCATGCAAGTCGGATTTTGTGAAGCAATTCGAATCTTAAGTCTCTTGTGCACTTTCCCTACCTTCCTTTATATCATCGGTCACAACTTACATAAGAGATGGTATGGCATTGGTTCAATTTATTAATGCTAAGAAAGGTAAAACATGCGGCGACCTTGCAGCTTACTATTAAAAAATGAATTTCTATGGCGCACATAGTAGCACATGTTTTTGACCGCTACGACACGAACAACTCTATAAAGTCTGCCGAAAGGGAAGCCCGCACAGAGACTACAGCTTCCATCAAAGTGTATCAGATTATAGAGCGGAGAAGTATTCCTGACTGGAAAACCTTGACAAATCCGATAAGATTCCACCTAATGTGAGCTTTACATAGTCAGAACGTTTGAAACTTAGTTATTTATACCAACACTGTTCATGGCTGTCGTAACTTGTTCAGCATTTAAGAGAAGGCCTATACCCAATGCCTTAAACTTTGACACGGAGTAAAGGGAAATGTGAAAGAGTGGAAGAACAATTATACAGACCTCTTATACAATTGTAATTGTTTTGTGTGTTCGCTACTATAAAAATAGGACACATACAAGCGAGTTGTGGTTGCAGATGTGGAACATTAGCAGTGTAAATGATGGGCGGAGATTTTTACCCATTCAATAACTATGTGTCTGTCTTTCCCCAACAATTTGTAAACTATTGCCTGCTGCACATGTACTTACCGGATGCGACGCAACTTCGTCTCTGTTTGGAGTAGGTATACAAACTGTCTACAAGACTTCGAAGGACACGCACGACTATTTCAGTTGTGTTTAGAGTTTCGGTAATATTGACAATGATAAAGCCCTTGTTTTGGCATGAAAGATAATTTCAAAGGTTTTATGATCAGAGCTATCTCTTTAAAACCACTCCATCATAATAATTATTCAAGTTTACCACAAGTAAGATGTAAGTTTAATCAGGTTACCTTCCTGCGAGACGGCACTGAAACAGTATGTTTTACGTACTTCGTTTCAAACTAAAAATTTGAAACGCATTACACATTGCTAAACTCCTATCCGGTCACCTTTAGAATACGGTTGGCGAGAGTAAAATGATTCATTACACCCCGTGTATTTTAAAAGGCATATTTCAGCAGAGTTCTTGCAGGATCTTGTGTCTTCATTGAAGGAAAATCTGCATGTGAAAGAGTCATGTGTTTGTTCATTACAAAACCTTACATGTCCGGGGCTTTGGTCCTGTAAAGGGTCAGAATTATGTAGAAATTTCAAATTATGTTCCTTGATAATTAACCAGAAGATATAATTCTGTTGTGTGGATCTCTTTGATTGGAATGTTGAATTGTAACTATTTTCGAATAATTGAGTGCTTTTTAGTTTTAATGAATTTCATGAATGGTCTTATGCAAAATATGCCTTCATGACAGAAGGATGCAGGTAAAAATAATATTCATCATTTATTGATGAGGTTGGATTTTAGCCGGCAAGGTAACTACAGTAATTTAAACTGAATATGTGTTGATCTTGTGTAATAGAACAAATATTTGAAAAACGCCAATTTCCAGAATAAATCGATTTCTTGTTCATTTTTTTTAACATTTTCGAGATGATTCATTGAAAATTGATATAAGAAAATGTATGTATCTAGAATTAAACCTAAATTGTTGTATATTTCTTCAAATTTTGAAAGTACAGAAGAACAAAAAATAAAAACAGAATTTGATCTTTGACCTCATTTTATGCAAAACTGTTACCACATTTCCTTTTGACGACATCGATATTTCAATAGTACTCATTTTTCCGAATCCAATGATATATAATATAGCCATATAGTATGTTTGACGATTAAATCTAAAAAATATTGGGTCTGGTCACCGTACTATAAAGTACAAAAGAACCCTATATTCTGACCAATACTTAAAACTTTGTGCATCTTGATTTAATTGTTAAAAATCTGTTAATGTTGAATTTTTGGGGTTATTTCGGCCTTTTAATTACATATTTCTTTACATGGTAGTTTTTTTTTCAGATATAAAAAAACTATCTGCTTGACTTTATAGAAATAGGCTATGCTTGCAGGTTATATATTAAACGGTCTTGCTTTTTGTTTACACCAAATCTGACAGATTATTATATAGTTGCAAAATATTTTAAATGAGAGCTGATTTTTTTTCTATCTTTAAATGTGCATTAAAGGTTAAAATAATCATAATGTGAACAAGAATGAAGAAAACATCTTGGTCCCCAAAAAAACATCAACCAGGATATAACATTCCAAATATTAATTTATTATACTAATATCAGTTGAAATTTCAAGGCAATGTTTTGCATGTTAACAATGTAGGTCATGTTCCAACAGAAAATCAATAAATATGACAGTACAATGTACTCTTAGCACAAACACATAAGGTCACGGTGAAATAAACATCTAGGGCAAGAAACAGTCAGTTATACCAAACCAGTTTGACTACATGTCTAGTTTAAAACCAGTTTGACAAGATGTGTCTTATTTTTTGACAATGTAAATGACATGAGGACCTGCATGGGTTTTTTTAATATCTGTATTCTTTAAATTTTAGGTCATTTTTCTTTTAATAGCCTTAAAAATAACTCTCATTCTGTAAAATTCTCATGAAAATGATTTTACTATTTAGTCTTTCTGTTACAAGATTATTTATCAATTCTGTACATTGATCATTATTTTATCAGTATTGCATTACAGTTACCTAAGTTACCTTTTTATTTTGCACAGTTATTCTTTATACTTTTGAACATTAAATTATTCTCTATTCCTTATTTTGTTGTTCATTTTCTCTATTCTCTATTTTTTGTTGCTATTACATGTGTTCTCTATTCTGTAAACCCCATTCTGACCCTTATAGGTAAACTTCTATTGTATGAATGGGATAAACTGACCTTTCAATTCTCAAGGCTATATAAGTATTTTATAGGCTAAATACAAACTTACCTGTCAAGGTAGAATTGTGATCTGAGTGATACCGGTGTTACTCAAGTCACCATAAACATTATCTTTACTCAAACAAACACATTGTACGAATACATATAATGTCAATGTACAGGACTGTCCTATTTCGAGACATGTCCGAATAAAACATATGTTTGGTTGGTCTCTTTAATTTAAAAGTAAACAAACTTTTCCAAAATACAACATTTTATGAAAAAATAAAAGCAACATTTAGTATACCGCTGTCCAAAGTCATAAATCGATTATAAGAAAACAGATTCGGGTTGCGAACTAAAATTGAGGAAAACACATCAACTATAAGAGGAAAACAATGGAACAACAGCAACAAAAACAAACGCCAATGCAACATACATCGAAAATAGAAATCATCAATTTTGAATTTGAAGAAAACTCTATAGATGCTTACATCTACGCTTTTTAAAGCGTCTGAAATGGCGAATAATTGTCTAATTGGGAATCCGATACCACATCTTTATATTTTTGCCGTATCAACGTACCAACAAGGGTTCGTTAGGTCGGTGACTTTTAGAGTTAACATGTTCTTTTTACATCGAATATGACATAAATGAACGTGACCTACCATCGAATGTAAAAGTACTATGAGAAATCTGACGAATATAAAAAGTTGGTCAGGTTCTGCGTACCTTACGAAGCACTACAAGAACACCCGAAATATGTATTATTATTTTATTAATTATTTGTTGTTTTGGGGAGAGATGCTTATGCTTAACAAAGACTAACAGGGAAAACCAATGGTGGAATGGCACCTTTAGGGGGAAATGTTATATTTTATACATACCTGAGGGTACCTCCGGCTTTTCTTCTGCTATAACTGTAATAAAAGTAATAAAAGATGAATAATGAAAAGGTATGATAGAGTCGTTATTTGACCCTTTAAATATCTAAGCTACTTTTTCGGGGAAAAGATTTCTGAGTTCACACTCATTAGAACATAGGAGAATTTTGACAAGGAAGTAAAAGTACAAGAATTCTAAATTGGCTTCATATAGGGAAGGGTTGAGCTCTTACAACACATGCATTTTTGCGCCTGTCCCAAGTCAGAAATCTCTGTCACGCCTTTGTTAGTTTTGTATGTATGTGTGTTTGTGTGTTTGTTTGTTTGTTTTGGTTCATTTGTATGTTTTGGAGTTAAGTGTGAAGTCAATTTACGCTGAAGTAGTACACATTTGTGTTTAGGGCCAGGGTGTGGGATTTTCTTTCTGCGTTGAAGACCCTTGGTGGCCTTGGGCTGGTTTCTTTTCGTTTCTTTGACACATTCCTCGTTTCCATTCTTAATTTTATTCATTAGTGAATTTTCAATTTAGTCAATTATGACGAAGCCATCTTACCGATGGAGCTTACGTAATTGTTCTTCGAACCTATTACCTATTAAATAAAACAATCCAAACAATTCAACAAAAGAACATTGTATATTCTATTTGCGACCGGAAAGTTTAAAAACTGAGAGGATATTAATTGTCATACAAGAAACATAATGAGGACAGGCGTACTAAATGAACTACCTGGTTTTTCTGGAATTTTTATATTCATTTTCAAAATACTTTCTACAACAACGTTTGCAACATGTGGTTTGGGTACAACTGCCGAAGTGCACCACATTGACTTTGAATGTACAGTTGGTACTTCTTTAGGCTCTTCATCAGTTTCTTTTTGTTGAAATATTTCAAGCTCGCCCTCTGCTGGTTGTTGGTCCCTTCCATTAACTCCGATGTTAAACACACGTAAATTATTCCTATTACTTTGCAGTGTTATACACTTTGTGTCCTCGTCTGCCATGTCGGTCACGTTTCCATTTAGCTTGAGCTACATATAGAGAAAACCCCAAAAACATAAATTCAAATAGATCAAGTAAAGTTCAAAACCACCTTGTATATTTATATTACAGCAGATTCCAACGAGTATGAAGCTAAATGTAGATTCTTTGGTTAGCTTCCTTGCTAGCTCAACCATGAAATCATTATTAGGTAAGGAACACAAGCATTTGGGTGGAGTCAATAGTTAAACAGATAGCCAATCAGAACTAGTGACAGAATATAAACATTGTAAAACTTGTTTTACAAGTCAGTTTAAAAATAAGTTTTCAATCTAAATTTAAAATTTATAATCCACAAGCATGATGTAGGTGTGTTTGATTTGCCAATTTTATTTCAATCAATTACTCAGTTCATTTATAAATCCAGTTATGTGTATGTATAAGGTTAATGACCCCTTCTGTAGCCTTTGAATTACGAATGTTTCAAACTGCAATAATATAAAAACAGCAAAGATAATGAATAATAGAGATGGGCCATTTTGTACATTTACAATGAGGAAACTTCGATTAAGCATTATCATTTGTAGTTTTATTGCATTTAAAAGTTAAACGGGATTTTGTGGCAAATAAACCAAGATTATTGTAGAAAATCCGCAGATATTTTTGTTATAAAATTTTAAGCATAGATTACTCACTTGATTTTCTATGATGTGCTAGCGTTTATTGTTTACAAAAAGTCCTAGATTTATAAACTTGTTTCAATGAAATCATTGCTAGCACTGCTTGCAAAAATCCTCAATATATCAAGTACTAAATTGCCAACTATGAAAGTGCAAGGGGAAATGCTGTGGATTTTCTATAAAATGTCCATTTGTTTAGCATTGAATCAACACAAGGGTACATCATCCTTGAACAAAAAAATAAACCGTAACTCCGCTTCTAATTTATTGTAATACATAGAATTTTTTAATTCAATCAAAAACTAAAAAGAAATGAAATTTAATTTGCAAAGTTGTTTAGGGAAACCTGTTTGTATGAAACATACATATTATAAATAGGCCATTGATATGAGTGTTTTCATTGGATGATGAATTGGTGCTATTTTCCTCCCAATTTTGAGGTAATAATCATTTCATGGTTGAGCTAACAAGGAAGCTAACCAAAGAATCTACCTGTAAACTCATACTCGTTGGAATCTGCTGTAACACCCAGCAAATTCGTACAAATGGTAGTAGGATTTAAAAAATGAGTCAAATGCCAACAATTCGGTTTTCAATGCTGTTATAACAACTTGCATAAGACAGTTATCCATTTGTTTGATGTCTTTGAGCGTGTTTGATTTTGCCATTTTATTTGCCCCTTAAGGTACTTTCCTTATTGAATTTTCCTTGGAGTTCAGTATTTTTGTGATTTTACTTTTTATATGTTTATTCACGAAGTTTCATGAATAAGTTACATCCATGCATGCTGTTTGATAGTTGTCTAAGTAGCAATCAAACCAAATTACTGTATACGCTCACATTTTAAGTAGCAAACAAATTATCATGTTAACTTCTTTAAGACAATCTTACATTGAAATTCTGACCGAGTTGTGCATGGTAAACTTCGCTTTTCTGTAATGTAGAAACATCATAGCCATTGGTTGTCCAGTGTTCGATTCTTTGATCTAACTGCCTCAGTCCGGCACATTCCAGGACGAGATCAGATGACTCACTGTTTATCCATTTGGTCAGCAGGAAAAAGACGACCCGTTTCTTTCTGGTAATTGAGCGTTCAATTGCACTTACCACTTCCAACAGATCAGTATCAACCTTTTTCTTTCTTGATACAGAATAACTAGGAAAAAAAAAACGTATAACTTTTTACTGTCCTGATATTATGTTGACACCCATTTTTTTATATAAATATACCTTAGGGATTCAGTTAATGAATACAAACTATAATAACAGACCAGGTTAGTAAGTCAGTCATATGGCAAAGTTCGTAAATCCAAGAATAAACTCATCAATGATACCCGAGGAAATTAGGCTAAAAATTGTGTACGCATACGCACGTTTCGTATACTTATGACTCATCATTAATTGACACTCGAATAAAAAAAGGTAACCCGACCGAAGAAAGTACGAAGAAAAATAGTTGAATAGGATAACAATCAAAAGCGAAATACTGACAACAAAAGCAACAAGTAGAACATCAAGTGTAATCCACTTACAAAGAAAAATGGTTGACATAAAAGAATGCTGACTTTCCGTCCGGATTAATCGTTGCATCTCTAATTTCCCAGTCTAATTCCGAGTCTTCCGGTTGGTCAGTTGTTGAGGTCAGCACGACGATATCATCGGACAAAGCCATCTGGTCATGTATTGGTATGACTACACGTATTGGTTCCTTTGGTTGCTGTCCATTGTTTACGGTCAGTTCTAAGACATTGGTCAGTAATATAGCTGTGCCATTTTCTTCTTCTTTGTTGACTTCTTTCGTTTCTACAAACTAAGACGGAATGGCAAAAATATATGTTAAAATATTATATAATCTCAGCAGCCAGACCACGGCACATATGGACACTTCCACTTTTAAAGAAAATATCTCGATATTGTACAACTACATGTATAATCAGTGTATTCCTGGCAAAACAGATTTTTTTTTAAATCCTCACGGATTGAATATTTTATCTTTTACACATCATGATCATTACTTTAATAGGTTTTACATATACTCTAGTCTGTTTTCATGAATATTAAATTGCGTGTATTCATGAAAGACGGGGATTAACTACTTCGTTATTCTTTATGTGTAAATATGTCAGTTTAATAATTTTGCCTAAAATTCTAGCTACAAACTTTTGATTTTTAAAAGTTTAAGCTCGGATAAATCCAGTCGTTCTTTCTTATGGGAAGTTAAGAGTACACCCTTTTTAAATTCTATAATTTAAAATAACATATGATTAACAAAATCCAAAATCCAATTAATCATTCGCAATAGTCTTTTGAAGTAACTGTTATCAAAGCTTACATTTACTGCCATTTCACTTGGTTGCTCAAAAGTACCTCTCGGTATATCAATTTCTGCGTCAGGTTCCATCTGTGGAATAATCGTTGTCGTTTGTTCGTTTGATATAGCGAATATTTCTGGCGCAGAGTGCTTTACAATAGAAAATCTTGACAATTTTCTTTCTTCTAGTGACACGCTGACTAAAACTTCTGTGAACTGAAATATCAGTTTTTTACAATTTATTCTTGAAATCCATATCAAAGAGGTAAACAAATTATTCAAAGTTTGTTCTTCTCAGTATAAAAAGTGCAAAAGTTCTATAATTGCATCAGTAAATTTATATGGGCAATAATAATATAATTGCAGGTAAGACAACTACCCACAAAGCATTTCTGCTAAGCAGGAGAATATTCAAGATTTTTTTGGCGTCAAAGCTCAATTTCTTACCAAACGAAAGAAAATAAAAAAATTTGAGAGGAAAACTTTACAATACGAATTAAAATACTGGTAAGCTTAACAAGACCATAAACAAATATATAATATATCTTAAGTTTTATCTTCGAACATTTTCAAACTTGTCCATATATTTGCTTCAACATTTGTTTTGGGATTTGCAAAGTTTCACTGATACTTTATTGTACTTACATCTTCTTCTACGCCAGTCTCCTCAGCCAGGTGTCTATAGACGTTTGTTACAGAAACAGGCTTTCCTTCGAGTGTAATGGCAAACAACTTTTCACTACATTGTGTCACACCAGGCACCGTTAATATAAGTTTCAAATTTTGACTTGAACAACCCCAAATGCAAAGTTCGTATGTGTCCCCATATGTTTCTTGTTCGTCTGTTAGTTTACTCCGAATGTCAGAATATTCTGTCTGCATTTTACTGCAATAAAAGTAAAACGGCGAAGACGTATCAAATTTCATTACGTCCACTCTTATGTTGTCAAGTCTTATTTCATCTTCAGGTGAAACATATAACACTGTATGAAGAATTGATCTGAAACAAACGATTTTCATTTTATAAACTATAAATAATCAGTGCTCAAACGCCTAAGGCACTCCCATCACTATGCAAGTTGCATTATAGATGTGTACCCCAAATAAATTTATGATTTAACAGTTATTACATTAACGTACTTCGTTTTAGCTCACCTGGCCCTATGGCCAAGTGAGCTTTTCTCATCACTTGGCGTCCGTCGTCGTCCGTCGTCGCGGCGTCGTTAACTTTTACAAAAAACTTCTCCTCTGAAACTACTGGGCCAAATTTAACCAAACTTGGCCACAATTGTCATTGGGGTATCTAGTTTTTAAAAAAAAGTGTCCGGTGACCCGGCCAACCAACCAAGATGGCCGCCATGGCTAAAAATAGAACATAGGGGTAAAATGTCGATTTTGACTTATAACTCTGAAACCAAAGCATTTAGAGCAAATCTGACATGGATAAAATTGTTTATCAAGTCATGATCTATGTGCCCTGAAATAATCAGACGAATCGGACAACCAGTTGTTGGGTTGCTGCCCCTTAATTGGTAATTTTAAGGAAATTTTGCCGTTTTTGGTTATTATCTGGAATATTATTATAGATAGAGATAAACTGTAAAAAGCAATAATGTTCAGCAAAATTAGATCTACAAATAAGTCAACATGACCAAAATGGTCAGTTGATCCCTTCAGCAGTTATTGTCCTTTTATAGTCTCTTTTTACCAATTTTTCGTAAATTTTTGTAATCTTTTACAAAAATCTTCTCCTCTGAAACTACTTTATAAAATTTAACCAAATTTATCCACAATCATTATTAGATTATATAGTTTTAAAAAATGTGTGCAATGACCCAGCCAACCAATCAAGATGGCCACCATGGCTAAAAATAGAACATAGGGTTAAAATGTAGATTTTTGCTTATAACTCTAAAACTAAAGCATTTAGAGCAAATCTGAAAGAGATTATTTGTTCATCAAGTCAATTTCTATCTGCCATGAAATTTTCAGATGAATTGGACAACTGGTTGTTGGGTTGATGCCCCCTAATTGGTAATTTTTAAAGAATTTTTCGGTGTTCGGTTATTATCTTGAATACTATTATAGATAGAGACAAACTGTAAACAGCAATAATGTTCAGCAAAGTAAGATCTAATAATAAGTCAACATAACCACAATGGTCAGTTGACCCCTTAAAGAGTTGTTGCCCTTTATAGTCAATTTTTAACAATTTTTATTAATTTGGTAATATTTGTAAATTTTTACAAAATATGTTCCTCTGTATCTAAAGGGCCAAGTCTATATAGATAGAGAAAATTCTAAGTAGCAAGAACGTTCAGTAAAAGTAAGATCTACAAACACATCACCATCACCAAAACACAATTGTGTCATGAATCCATCTATGTCCTTTGTTTAATATGCACTTAGACCAAGGTGAGCGACACAGGCTCTTTAGAGCCTCTAGTTTTAACTACACAATTTAAAACAGTAGATGTAAGAGACCTTTTAACACGATTATGTCTACCCTTCAGAAGCACCTGAGAAAACCAACAGGTTTTTTTCTTTTTTTGTGGGGATCGTATTACTCATTCTTTAATTTTTCTATTTTGGGGTTTTATAAGATCTTATTAACTACTATCTGGCTTCCATCATTTGTTCGTTTTATGACATAGCATTGATTTTCTTTTTTTCGACTTGTGATTTTGATTATCACAATGGTATAATTCGCCTTTCTTTAATAAGCCTTAAAAAGGGAGCAATGAGCAATGGAGAAAAACAACAAGATAATAAATTGTTTGATAGCATTGAGTAACTAGTTCTCAAGCAGTATATTAACTTTTTACTGATTGCACATCTTCCTTTCTTACAAGTGCGTGTTCGCCATAGAATAAACGCTCGTCTCTCACTTCGTGCGATGGTTCGTACTAATTGAGCCAAACACTATAAATCGGCTGTGGTCAAGGAAGTTGCGGTGTCGGTGTTAATATCACTTTTATAACAAGTGTGGACACATATCAGTGTAAATAGTACTTGTTATCTTATTTTATAATAAACACACCCATATTTATAACCTGGCATACGTCCATGTTGGCTAACAAGCAGTTCTAATATCTGATTTTCTTTTTGATCAAGTTCTTCCATTGTCCAAGACTACAAGTACAAATTACAGTATACTCAAATATTTGGTTATCAATTGGGTCATTTTTTATTTCAAAGTTCATCTTTTATTCTTTTATTTCATAAAATACCACATCTTGTTTTTTCTATAATTCACTGGTTTTCTATGATTTAAATCACAATTGTCAAATAAAGATTTAGGTTTTAAATAGATAAGTCACGGTTGGCAATTTCCTATATATATACCAATAAGTTTTCAGACACGAATAATACAACAAAAGTTACACAAGCCTTGTATTTGTATGTTTTTGAAATGAACATGCATTTAGCTTTTTTTTTCTATCAGAACAGAAGAAGCTCCATGCGCACTATTGACAATGTCATAATATTTAATACCATTCGCTTGTGGTCATGTTTTGTCGTAGTCAAACTCTCAATCTAATTTAAAACCGATCGCTCATCGCTCCCGTTTTCTGATCATATCAGAAAACTGGAGCGATTAGAGATCGGTTTTTAATTAGATTGTCAAACTCTAAGCAGCTGTTTATAATATTTAACAAAATTTACAGGTAGTTTACAGGTAACTATAGGTTAATCTTAAGTTTCCTTACCCAGTCCTGTAATGAAGGTTCAGCACCAAACAAACAGAACAGCTTGACCATTTCAACATTTCTAGATTTTACAGCTACCTCCAGAGGTGTCTGACCATGCTGCATGAGAGGTATTCTATTATATGTTGAATTGTTCTAATATCGTTGCGTATAAGAATTACATTTGTGTTACATATACTTGTACGATTAAATGTGTATGATACTTCCACGATTTCGTTTTAGTTATACTTGTTCGATGTATTCATTCATCAGAGTCAGAACAGAAACAACTACTTAGTAATCGATTAAAAAAAATCTTAAATAATCAAAAAAATAACATTACTTTTTAGAATTATCTATAATGTGAAAATTTATTTTTAGACTGAAGAATAATGCATTACAAACCTTGTCGTATTTTGAAATATCTGCACCAAGTGTTACAAGAGAAACAGCACATATGATATGTCCGCGTCTAGAACATTTATGTAGTGGGGTCTCTCCATTCTAAAAAAAAATTAATTATTCACCAAATGAGAATGGGTGTGAATTACATTACAAGTTTAAGAAATCAAGAACTGCTTGCTTTTTACATATGGAACTTGCACTCCTTTCTTAAATATGCTTTTAAAGAATCTGATATTTTTTGTTTTTAACAATTATTGTATCTGTTTATTGACTTGTGTCCTAATAATATATAGGTCTTCATCTTCTAAAAATTTATTCAGTTGAAGCTAAAGCTCAAATTGAAATGTGCCTACTTAAATGAGGAGAAACCCAAATACACATAGAATGTTGTAATAGAAAATATTTTGTTAGATGTTTTCATATTAATCCTATATCCTAACATTTCTACTTTTGATATCTTACACGATCTTTCTTATTGACACGGACTCCTTTCTTTACCAATGTTTTTACCAAGTCTGTATATCCACCGGCAGCAGCATAATGTATTACATTCCAACCAGCCTAGATATAAATAAGCTACATGTAATTTAACTTTAAAATTGATAAAAAAAAAGTTTGAGAATTTTAATGTGACTTTCTAAAAATTGATTTGATACAATGATAAAGATTAACTGGTAAACGTTTGTGGACAAACACATTTTCTTTTCTTCAAAAGACTTTTTTGAGTTATTGAAATTGACAATGACTTCATTTCTAAACATTTAAAATAAGTAGAGATTTGACAAACAATTTTCTAAAAATAAATATTTACAAACATTGTAAACGAAAAAAGAACGAAGAAAATAAAAGTGACTATCTCTTGTATCGTCATCTGTCACTACCTTTCGAAAAGTGATAACAGTACACTAATTTTGTATTCAACTACGTTTGTTTGATTAAATATGTGAGAAATTCTATGAACATTTCAGTAATGATGTAAATATAAGTAAAACTCTCGCTATATATGTTGTAAGTTCTGTTTACGCCAGCTTTCATTTTTGGTATATCTGTCAGGGCCATAACTGCATTGAGGCAAATGAGGCAAATGCCTCATGTTTTAATTAAAAAAAAAAAAAAAAAAAAAAAAAAAGATTGTCTTCATATGATTGTTTTCATATCAAATTGTTTTCACTGAAAGTGTCTTGCAAGGAGCAAGTTCTCTTCACTCTCTGATGTCGCATTTGCATATTGTTTTCGAAATCCATGTTTCTATTTTACTTTTGGTTTTTAGAGTAGATGGTCTATTGTTTGTACTTCTGTGTCACGGGTTTGTCTTTTGTTCAATTATTGTCCTACTTAATGACTAGTCTGAGTGCTGATTTTCATTTGTAAACGTGTCACACTGTGTAATATTAGTTACATAGTGTGCTAGTGACCTAATACGGTATATATGGGGTCAGTAAATTCCATATGGGGTGAGAGCGAAGCTCGAATCCCCATATGGAATTTACTGACCCCATATATACCGTATTACGCTCTCACCCCATATGGAATTTACTGACCCCATATATACCGTATTAGGTCACTAGCACACTATGTAACGAATTTATCTTACCGACTATCTTAACGTGTGAAATTAAGACTAGTGATTCTCAAAATGAGAAACTGTGTAATGTAGCATGTCCACCGATGTCCAGGCATTCTCGCTACATTGAAGACCTGTTGGTGACCTTCTGCTGTTGTTTTTTCTATGGTCGAGTTGTTGTCTCTTTGACACATTCCCCATTTTCATTCTCAATTTTAATTTTATCATGCGAGAAAAATTTTAAGAATATACGATGCTACTGGACACAGAAAAAAGTAGTCGTTTCTGCATAGAGAATTGAACTTGATATCAAAGAATACGAAACTGCCTTTCTTGTATATAAAACCATACCCAATTTTTCTTAGTATGGATTGCAAAATTAGGTATTTTCTGTAGGTGGGATATGCACAGAAGTGATAGATATGTATTATAAATATAGAAAATTGAATATCTAAATCAACAAAAAAAATTAAAAAAATAACTGTATCATATACCCAAACGCCTGTGGATAAAACTAGATAGCTGACATGGTTTAAATTAAAGTAAGACCACCAATTCCCGGTATCAAATCATTTGTTGAAAAAAACATCAATGTATTGCCATATGACCTTTTACATTCAAGGGTTAAATTTGCATTAAGTCGTGTTCAGACCCTTTAACAGAAAATAAAGAAATATGAAGTACACGTGCATGGGAGCTAATCGCACACAATGTCAATGTATAGAAAAAATACAAATGATCAATGGTAAAAGTTTTTAATCGTTTTCTTCATTTTGATAGTTGCTGGAGGGTCTTCAATAATGAAAGAATCATAAATACCGTAAAACAAGGTCAATATGGTCCGTAATGTCGACTTGAGCAGTACTAGTATTTAACGTATATTACTACACTAATGACTGTCACTACATTTAAATCTAGTCATAAAAAATCTCAAGTAAGCACAATACAAGACAAGAACAGACAGACAGATCCGGTATTAATGATTATGAGAATTTCGATTTTTGCTTTATCCTACATATCGGTCTTTTAATGTTTTGAATTTTCCTAAAACTTTGAAGTCTTAAATAACAATGAATCTATGTTTTTGCTTTGAGACCAGAACATTGTCGAAAAAATAGCTAAAAATGATTTGCGTTTCTATATAAGAAAGAGTCCGGGAAACGCTCAAAATACACGATTTTGCGTTATTTTTCTCAGAGCTTCTGGGGACTTTAAGCGGCCCCTAGACCCCTCGCCAAATTTTTTTCGCCTCGTTACGCTCGGCGAATATATTTTGCCTTAGTATTAAAAGGGGCTAGTTACGGCCCTGTCTGTACTGATATTTAACAGTATTTAGAAAGTGCCTTTCTGTCAATACGATTATTTTGGGAGTGTTTTATTAATTGCCAAATAAAAAAAAATGGACGAAGTTCTTATAAAATATTCAAATACCTCATCTTTACAGTTTAAGTCTACTTCTTCTTCCAATAAGGATTTCGCTTCTTTCAGCTGTTTGTTCTTGGTCAACCAAATAAGCTTTAGTCCACGTGTTCGCTGAAATAATATTAAAATATATACATATCAAGAAAAGATCTAGATATATTGTCAATGTTGTACACTTTTGATGTTCGTTGGCTATAGTTGAACACTCTGGGGTTTTCTGTTTTACTGTATATACAAAACATATTTTAATTATTCGAAATACTAAGGATTTTCTTATCCCAGGCATAGATTACCCTTAGCTGTATTTGGAACAACTTTTTGCAATTTTGTGTCCTCATTAGTCAATGCTCTTCAACTTTATACTGAACGTCACTTATGAATCTTGGGTATTTAAAAATAAGACGCTTGGTACTTTTGATAACTATAATAAAATACTTACAGTCAAATCTGCTGACTTGTCATCTTCAATCTCCGCCATGTTTCATTGTTGTCATCAGTTCTGTTTATGAGAATAAGACTTAATTGCACATTTCACCTTAACAAATATATCAATTCGAATAAGTTGCTGACTTGAAAAATGTAGATATTTATTTGTAGTCCTAACTAATCGGAATTAAATTTGATCTATTCATTAATTTGGAACCATCACAATATTATGAAAATATTCACGACAAAACTCTTCCTGATATTCATTTAAATTTACCCTTTCATTACAAAATCATTTAGCAAAAGTCAATGCTCTATTAAATTGCTTTGTTGATTTCTATAAGTCTTTCGCATGCATATTAAATGACAGCTATTTGTTTTAATCAATAGTGTTTGATTTAGTACGGTTATCAATCAAAGCCTGAATGTATTGTTAAATATCATAACGGGTGATGCCAGGTATGGGTCAATGGAGACAGCAACCTAACGAGTACAAACAATAAAAAGTCATTCAGAGATCAACAGACAGTTTTACATAAAATAAAATTCTGTTATGGGGAATACCAAGGATTTGTATAGTATACTATACAAATCCTTGGAATACTAACTTTTTGTCAATATGAAATAATAATATGCAATTTGACGGCCAATGACACAAATGTCAAACAGAGTCCAAATTAAGCGGAGTTTAGAAATTATAGGTCCCCATGAAGCTTCAAAGGTGAGCAAAAGTCATAAGTATAGAAAGATATAAATGGCTACTTATTTTATGACTGATCCGTTTAATAGTGTTTTTTTTGGTTTCGTGTTTGTAATTGTGTTTATGTCATTAATCTTTACTGAAAAATAAAAGAATGAGTACTACGATAATTGAGCCGAAAAAAACTCCTTAAGGTAAATTTCTACTGTATCCCTTTCTTCGATATTATGAAGACATTATGGCAAGTGGATGTCTTAATGGGTTGGCTGATTCTTTATTTTACTTAGAGATTGTCGGGCAAGTTAATGCTAGAAGTTGTTAACCTTATTTGTACGCTATTAACTAATCTAAAACTATTTCAGCTTTCCTGCCCACAGTGCTTTGAACAATGCGCAGATCTAACGTTTTCGACGTTGAACATTGCAGTCTAATGATGCCACTCCAGAATACATACCGGTACGTTGTGTTTATTGAAACACTTTTTGATATTCAAATACATGTAGGTCACAGTGGCGCAATATTTTTTTGATGATCAAAAGACATTTTAGCTGTCTAAAGAAAAGCTTGTTTTTCGTGAACTTTTCTTTTTCTTTGTCTGTCTGTGTTTTGCCGGGTAGCTCCATTTTCAATGTTCAATGTTGTACTGAAAGAACTCGAACAAAAAGTGTTTCATAGGTTGTTAAAATGCAAACCAGCAACGACATTTTGAAAAAAGGGTAATTATTCTTCGATTTCAGTTAAGCTTTAATTCTCTGTAATGTAATTAAATTAATGTAAATTGCCTCGAATAGTGTTTTACTTTTGTTTATGGTCCATGATGGGGACACGCTACGTTTCTTATCCATCACCAAAGTTAGCTTTATGTTTGTATATTTTAGTTTGTACGTTTGTTTTTATCATTAGAAAATTTAATTCTATCCTATTTATATGCGTATATGTTACTTGTGTTGTCCATCCCTTTTTACATCGCGATGACCTTGAGGTCATTCCGATGTATTGTTATCGCCTAGATTTCCATTATGTTAATTTTAGTTTTGGGATGTAACCGATCTATAAACAGATAAACATGATAAATACGCGCACATAAACGAGTTCAAAATAACATTCCTTATCGTTTGATATAAATACATCTCTTCAATGAATACTGATAAAAATATTTTTGTTTACAACATTAATTATTTAATAATATGAAAATGTTTTGTAGTTAGATATATATATATAAGTAAAAAAATCATTGATAATATCAATACACACGTACCGATAAATTGTGTTAAAGCATGCGGAAGAATATCTCAAGAACGTTTTGCGACCATACCGGCAAGGACTGGTAACTCTGTATTTGTGTTTGCGGGAAAAGATGAATGTCTACTCGTATCCAATCCGGCTTTAAGAAAACATTCGATTTTTTACAGCATTGCACTATTATTATATAGTAGATAGAATGATATACAAATGGATGGAAATCATATATACATGTAACTGTTATTTTAATATTATATACAACAACACACGGCGAATCAGTCACGGTATACTGATTTATATCACGATGAAGTTGAATTTTCTGTCATTTATTCGCCATCCACGCATGAACTTGTCTCAGAAAAAAAATATAAATATCTGTACATTGCCTTCAGTTTCATGTAAAGAGAAATGTGATTTTTTTTCTGAGACAAGTGCATTTGACCATCTACAAGAACTTGTGGTCATCCTAATATGCATGTTCAGTACTTCAGTACTTGTATTAATAATTGCCAAGATAAAGATGTAATGTTGTAATATTAAAACAATTAAAAATAATTAAACAGTGACTTTTTAACATGAATACATATTATATACATGTACTATTTGAAGAAGTTTTGATAAAGTATAGCCTAATTTTCTGTAATTTTCTGTCTCTGCAATGTTATGCAAGAAACCTGTGGGTCTTTGGGACGAGATAACTTTGGTACGATAAAAGCTTAAGTGACGGAAGTCAACTGTTGAAGCTCTCTAAAATAGAAGACACATTTGATTGAAAAGGGGAAAGCGAGAAATCCAGGTGCCCTTTTTTGCGTCCTAAATACTTAAACTGCTCTTGATTTTCATACTTATAAACGCATTTCATATAGCAAACATTCCCAAATCACTCAGGCTATATTTTCAATCGGTCAATGTATGATTAATTTTGAGAAAAAGTCCATTTTGGAATATGTCGTAGGAAGGCGTCCCTAACCAGCTAATAAAAACTTTTACCAGTACAATTTTCTGTACTAGCTGTTTAAAGATTTCTTTCGATCAAACCATTTTCGTTGCTGATCTTCATCTTGATGGAGGATGGAATGCCCAATCATTAAGTTGTTATAATTTATACATTACATTCCTAAATAATATGAGGCAGGCATTACCTGTAAATGGGGACGAAGTCTGTATGAATTATTTTTTTGTAACTTAAATATTTGTTAAAAAAAAGAAACGGAAATACCG
Source organism: Mytilus edulis (assembly GCF_963676685.1). Taxonomy (NCBI): domain Eukaryota; kingdom Metazoa; phylum Mollusca; class Bivalvia; order Mytilida; family Mytilidae; genus Mytilus; species Mytilus edulis. The sequence goes on from NC_092345.1 coordinate 21,289,075, forward strand.
TAACGTTTCCGATTTTGGTTCTGTTGTTAGGGATTTTAGTTGTGACGTTATTTTAGTTATGACGTCATATCAATGTAAACAAAGAACGTTTTTTCATATCAAGGAATTTTTAAAAATGAAATTGGTATTGCGTTCCTTTCTATTTATACTAGACTGATAAATATATATTTTACTCAAAGATTCATACAAACAAAACCGGAAAAAGGAAGTTCATTGTAGATTTCTGCGCAGGTCGGGGATTTTAAAACGCGACAAAAAAAATTCGAACGATTTTGAGTTCATTAGTACAATGAAAAATTCGGGAAATTTTCCCGAATTTTTTTTTTTTATTGAATTTTCTACTGTTATTGGGGACTTCGTCCCCATATTAAACTTTGTACATGTACAAAATGACTCAAAATTTGCTCAAAAATATTACTTTATTGATTACTTTTTGTAAATAGGCATGACATTTTAATAGTAATAAATAACCAGCCTTCATGGCATATTGTATCTACATTTACATATAAATATTAAAGTCATATGAAACCTCAAATTAAAAAAAATATGCATATGTTTTTCAAAACTAAATGGATAGTTTTCATTATACAACTTATGTACATATACTTTTTTCTGAGGAAAATTCTTTAATTTGTCCACATTTAGAAGAAGTATACTTATTTTTAATGCTTGCTGCCAGGAAGCAATTCGCTGACATATTTTCCGTATGAATAGTGACCTAAGCATGACCCTCCTCGTAAAAATCTGGTGATAGCAATACGCATGAATCTGTCATTAAAATAAACTATTACCTGATTGTATATGTTAAACACGTGCTCAATACCCATGCATTTTGTTGATTATTTACCATAAGGTGACAATCAGTTAACTTCAGCTTCAAAACATGGCATTTAATGAGTAGCCATATGTGTTAAATCATAACAAACAGATAGAAAAAAAATTGACGATTATACGATATATTTGCGTAAAAAATGATAAAATCGATCATAGAGGACTAAGTTTATGATATATACATGCATTGGTTCAAGAATTGGATGAACATTATTTTTCACCAGTCACTCGTTTCTTATGACTTTAAAGAAAGAACAAACATTTATGTTGTCAGATGTCAGTCAGGGGTACTACTTGTACAAGTAATTTTATTTACTTGAAGAGATAAAAAAATATATATATACTTATATAAGTGAATTATAATGTTTGAATAATCTCCCCTTAATTTAAAAAAAAATTTACTTGTATAAGTAAAAAAAATTTACAATCCCACAAAAATTCTCAAGTTTTGAAATGTAAAAACATGCATTTAATGATTTTTCTGAAGTTAGCTCATAATTTTTTATAAGAGTTCAATGTTTCATCTCATTTAAAATTCAACAAAGAAACTGATTGCGTAAAGATCTTAAGCATTTGTGCAAGGCCTTCAAAAATTGCTCCTTGGGGGCTCGTAAATGATCAGTGTTCTGAAGATAAAGGACTAATGAGATTTGCATTGTCCATGAAATTACACATAAATAATTAGTAAAGACATCTGCAAAGCATGCAAAGGGCAGACAATTTAAAATTCGATTAGAGCAAAGAAATCTTAAGAATTTAAGAAAAGAAGATAGGATGATTTTTTTACTTGCATAAGTAAAAAAAATCTTAATGTCTAAGGGACATAACTTAGCCATTTTTTTCCCATTACAAGTAAATAAATTTCACTTGTATAAGTATCCTACAAATTTACTTAAATAAGTGTCCTACAAATTTACTTAAATAAGTATATTAAAATTTACTTCTTCAAGTAAATAAAAATTACTGGTACAAGTAGTACCGCTGACTGGATGTATTATTAAACGTTATTGCTTTTTAAAATGCCTAATCATTAAAAATTAGCATTCAAACATTCATCTCAATTGGAATAAGCTTTTAACATGTTTGATTTATTCTTTGGATAACTTTGATTATAGCCAACTGATCAGTGGCGGATCCAGAACTTTTGATAAGGGGGGCCTATGCTGATAAGCTCTCTCCTAAAGATTCGATTATAGTAATGTACCAACTGGTCATTTCAATATATGCACTTTTGTTACATTCATATTAATGCAAAGGACATACTTTAAACAGGAAGAAGTTTTTGTTGCTCATGATGGATGCTCAATTTAGGAACTGAAAGTCATTGTCTTCAATTAAGATTTTTCCTGAAGATGCATATGATAAATTAAGATCAATAATCATGTATATGGCAGTAACAACTAACTGAGAAGTGGTGAAATGTCTTTTTTATCATTTGGTTTTACAGAATATGAGGCTGGTTTTATTAGGATTGTTTGTTTTGGTGGTAGGAATTGTTTCAGCTGGTAATCAACATGGTGCAGACATAGATGACAATGAGTTTGCTGAATTTGAGGAGCTTGATGAAGGTACCTTTTGTACATTATTGTATTAGATTAAAAAAAAGAAAAGTAGCTTGATACATTAACTGATTTTATAATTATTTTTTCAGTGTACAGTAGGGTGCATTGATTAGTTTGATATTAGGGTGTTGTTTGAGATCCACTAAATGTAATAAGTTTTTGCAAACAATAATGTACAAAATTCTTCAAGGTAAATGTACTTTAAAAAACTAAAGACTGAACTACAAAAAAACAACCAAAAACTCAATGTTATTGTTTGTCTTATTCAGTCTATATTCATCAAAATAAAAAAATGACAAAATTTATGAAAAACAAATAAGGCTGACTTGAACGAAGATGACTACTGAACTACAGGGTCCTTGTCTTGGGACAGGCACATATAAGAATTTGTTGGGGTTAAACATGTTTGTGAGCACTTAACCCTCCCCTAGCTGGGACAGTGGTGTAACTGGTGTTACATAGTTATAGAACAGTTTATCAAATAATTCAAGTATAGAAAAATATTTAACAAGTGACCAAATGACACATTAATTCAAGAATATGCATAGTTCACAACAAAAACAAGCTTTCCTTTAGATAGCTTAAATTTATTTTGATGATCAGAAAAATATTATGCCACCTACCAAAAAATGTTTCAATAAACTGATTAATAATTATCAGTGTTGATCGGTCATGAGTTATTCTTTTTATTACATTGGCAAATGACTTTAAAATGTGAGGTTCGGTCATGAGTTATTCTTTTTATTACATTGGCAAATGACTTTAAAATGTGAGGTTCGGTCATGAGTTATTCTTTTTATTACATTGGCAAATGACTTTAAAATGTCAGGTTCGGTCATGAGTTATTCTTTTTATTACATTGGCAAATGACTTTAAAATGTGAGGTTCGGTCATGAGTTATTCTTTTTATTACATTGGCAAATGACTTTAAAATGTCAGGTTCGGTCATGAGTTATTCTTTTTATTACATTGGCAAATGACTTTAAAATGTGAGGTTCGGTCATGAGTTATTCTTTTTATTACATTGGCAAATGACTTTAAAATGTCAGGTTCGGTCATGAGTTATTCTTTTTATTACATTGGCAAATGACTTTAAAATGTGAGGTTCGGTCATGAGTTATTCTTTTTATTACATTGGCAAATGACTTTAAAATGTCAGGTTCGGTCATGAGTTATTCTTTTTATTACATTGGCAAATGACTTTAAAATGTCAGGTTCGGTCATGAGTTATTCTTTTTATTACATTGGCAAATGACTTTAAAATGTGAGGTTCGGTCATGAGTTATTCTTTTTATTACATTGGCAAATGACTTTAAAATGTCAGGTTCGGTCATGAGTTATTCTTTTTATTACATTGGCAAATGACTTTAAAATGTCAGGTTCGGTCATGAGTTATTCTTTTTATTACATTGGCAAATGACTTTAAAATGTGAGGTTCGGTCATGAGTTATTCTTTTTATTACATTGGCAAATGACTTTAAAATGTAAGGAATTATATCTTTTTCTTTTCATTCACAATTAGTTTTGATCCAACATCATCTACAACGTCTTGGCAACACCTATTGTACAATGACTTTAGAGGAGTGAAATAACCACGTTTATTTCAAATACATTGTATGAAATCATCGGTTTTTATTTCACTGGGAAATCAATTTAATTCATTGCAACTAATGTAATTATTTGTGTTACTCATTTTCGTTCAACATTAAAACTTTTCAGTGTGCTTACACACAAATGATGATGCTGCTAACAACTATAGAAAAAAAGCATAATGTATGATTATGAATTTAGGAAATTATTTTCAGATGAGGTAATGTTTGAAGATACAAAACAAGATGAAGTAAAAGAACAGAGAGTTGAGAGGAAAGTAGATGAAACTGTTGCAGAGGAAGATGAAGATGATGATGCTACAGTGGAGGTACATGTTTATACAAATAAGGAGATGGTGTATACACTACAGCTTTAAGAGGTGGAGTTTGCTTTGTCCACCTGCCCACAGTGGAAGAGGGAACCACATGAGCAAAATTTCTAGCTTGCCCACTCTGCCCACCCATAGAAGTGGGCATGTAATTTCTTTTGATAAATCAAAAGATTTGCAAGAACAATCAATTGAAAAAGTACATAAGCATTTTTAATCAATATTTTTACCCCAAAAAAAGAATATAGCTAGAGTGGGCACAGGTGGAAAAAGAGAAATCCACAACTGCTGAATTGTATATAGACAGGTTTCTACATATGTACCAAGAAAACAAGATGAGTAGATGTAAACGAATATAGGCCACTGTACAGACTTCAACAATGAACAAGACCCATAAATCTAATGGCTAATAAATATAACATTAATTGAAAAACAATTATGACGGCAACCTATGACAATCACTTGACTTACAAGCTCTTGTATAGAAAACAACAACATTTGTATGTATGAATACCATTTATAGTATAAATCTATGCAGAATTGTGCATTCTGACAAACATGTGTTTGTGAGCTTGTCTATTTACCAATTCGCTAGAAATTAGAAGATGTCGTAGTAGTTCAAATGAGACAAAACTTCATCCAAGTCACAATGTGTAGAAAAGTAAACAGTTATAGGTCAATGTACTGCCTTCAACACAGACTTAGGACAGTTGCATACACATAAAAAAATGAAGATATGGTATGATTGCCAACGAGTCAACTCTCCACAAGAGACCAAAATGACACAGAAATAAACAACTATAGGTCATCGTACGCCTTCAACAATGAACAAAGCCCATACCCCATAGTGAGCTATAAAATAGGCTACATGCCTATTTAATGTATTGAAAAAAAATCCAATTTATGAACGCACATTAATAATAAAGATTTAACATATCATTTGATCATATTTAAATGTTTATTAAACTAACTGTATTAATAACCTTTGCTTCAGACAGAAGATGATGAATTTGAACATTTCAATGATGAGGAAGAGTTTGTTGGCTTTGATAAAGACCGTGAATCAACAAAACCAAAGGAAAAGATACCAGAATTAAAAATTAATCAGGTAAGTACAAATTTAATGCATACACTCCCGCCAAGATGATTCCCGCAAAGTCCATCTAAAGACGCGGACTATAGCGACGGGGAAATTCAATTTTTACCGATAATATGCCGCGAAAAGTCCATTATGGTCGCGGACAAGTCAATTTTTTATCGTGGACCTTCGTGGAAATCAATAGAATATATATTGTAATAACGCAGAATTTGATGTTATCGATAATGTTTAATTTTTGTTACAATGAATGTGCTTGAGAATTAATTATGGCGGTAAAAGCTGGTAGCGAAAATTTGTCAGTTTATTGGTTGTGTATTGTTATTTAAAATCACATTGACCAGTAATTACTCCTCTTGTCCTGTTGTTAGTTCTATTCAAGCTCAGGTAAAGTTTGATTGACATTGGGCGGTCTTTCGTTTGTACTTTTGTCTGAAAGGTAATGCATACCAGGAAAATACTAAAAAAAGCCAATGAACAGGTGATCAGGTAATAATCGATTGTGGAAGGAGGAGCTACATTAATTTGTGTGGTGAGGCATACCTGCAGGAAAATACACAAAAGTCATACGAGAAGTTTAAACCAATGAACGGGTGTTCAGGTAATAATCGAATGTAGAAGGAGGAGCTACATTATGTTCACTGATTTTGAACTCATTATCTTTAGAAATTTGTAAATTGAAAATTGTTTGAGATTCATACAATCATAAATGTTACAAGTTATTAATTATCAATAAAAAAAATAGTTTAAAATCCTGCGACTAATTATTTTTTTTCTTTTATGAGGGGGTTAGGAGGGGTCCTGGTCCCGTTATCCCGGGCTTAAAAAGACGAAATCCCGTGGTTCCGAATTTAAATAAATTTAAATCCTGACATCCCGAAATTCGAACAAAGATTTTTCCGATCCCGAAAGGGTCAATCTTGAAATCCCGAGCTTAAAAACACCCGATCCCGTTGTCCCGATAAAGATCCTACCCCCCTTTCTTTTATTGTTACCGTAGAGAAAAAAAATCGTAATTTTTAAAATGTGATATTCATTTTATCATTAAAATGATACTTGTCTTACAAATTGGGCTTATTGAATTGTTGAATGGTTTTTGTTTAGGTTTTTACTGGGAACAGTATATCATAATATTTAGTCTTTATGTCAATTGACAAATGATTCAGTTCATATTTTTGAAAAACACTACTACGTAATAGTACGGAAGAGGCTGACATCTGGTGATTTTTAAGTGAATTGTTTTATCGTGGAGAAACATCTTTTTGTTTTGTTGTAACTGATGATTGTATGGTGCATATATGTTTAAAAAATCGAAAAGGACATCAGTAAACTTGAAAAATATCAAGCCATAAAACCCTGTTGCACAATATACCAGCAAATGACATTAAACTGCCCCCGGGAATAAACGAACTGGTCAACGGATTTCAACCAGGTAAATGTACATGTACAGGTATTCAGTTTATCAATACCCGAATATGTCATCGTAAACAATTTCCAAAATAAATTCTCACGGTTGTAAGAATATTATAAATACCCGTAAATGTAACAATTGGCAACACATATAAAATACAGATTTATTTTCGGCAGAATTTACTTACCATTTTTTTTAATTGAAAACGTTTAAATTCTTGTACACATCTTTGTCGGAATTTATTTAATTTTTTTTTTTTTTTATTAATTTGATCTTTACGCTTCTTATACAACTTACTTTTTTACAAAGATAATCATTCTCTTATTTATTAAATGACGAAACTGAAAGAAAACTTCCTTTTGCAAATAACTTTATCGGAAGAGAATTCTATGAAACCTTTTGAAAATAGCAGGTGTCAATAGATGGTCAGTTGTAAATTCTTACCAAACAACATATATGTACTCTCATTTTCACGCCAATTTAAACATCTAGCCTTTAATTCCGATTACCCTGCATATATATTGTATCAATAGTGGTTTTTTTTCATTCGCAGAATATGTATTTTGATATTTGTCTCTGAAGGTTAAACGAGCAACCATAATTCAATCAATCGATAAAAATCAACATCTTTTAAATACATATTTTAGTCAATACGGACCTTGAATAGGAAATCCAGTTTGACAGAAAACTAATGAAGTAATAAATTTATTTTGGAATATTATTGTTGTGAAGATGAAAGAGAAAATTTGTTTTGATATAGAACAGTCGTAGACGACCAACAGGTACCTGCCATACCAGACTTGTACAACATTCCAAATGAGGAGCTGACAAGAATCAAGGTTTCGGCAAAGAGCTCTGGTAATTTTGCGGCTGCCTTAACAAAAAGGTTTTTTCCAGAATTGTACGGCATGGACAACCTGCGCTTCTTCTACAACTGGAATGGTGGTGGGAAGCATGGCAAGCGTGAACTGGACCCAGCCAGGCGAGAAATAATTCGTCAATTCACAATTCGGATGTACCCTGAGGTCCGTCAGGAAGACATCTTCCGGACGAATGTCATCAATGCTGTCAATGAGATGCTGCGTCGGAAGCCTAAGAAGCAAAGACCTGCACTTGCTGCTGTCCAGATTGAGAACAATCCACCAGAAGCTGACCCCCATTATCAAGAGCTAGACTTCAACGCCCTTTGAGGTGTATACAGTTTACACAAAGATTACAACGGTCCTTTTAAGAACCACACAAATCTTTCAAAAAGATATTTCACATTGTTGCATTAAATTAAATACAATAAACTTAGCTCTTCTCCCAGTCCATCTCCTGTCTTTTTCTCTATGCTAAAGTACTACAAATTATGTCTTTTTGTTTGCCCAGCACTACATTTTCAATATATCCCAGTAAGTTTGATAAAGCTTAGGTTTTGGCAAATCATACGACAAACATGTTTTCCACCATTTTTTTAGCTCACCTGGCCCGAAGGGCCAAGTGAGCTTTTCCCATCACTTGGTGTCCGGCGTCCGTCGTCGTCCGTCGTCTGTCGTCCGTCGTCGTCCGTCGTCCGTCGTCGTTAACTTTTACAAAAATCTTCTCCTCTGAAACTACTGGGCCAAATTAAACCAAACTTGGCCACAATCATCATTGGGGTATCTAGTTTAAAAAATGTGTGGCGTGACCCGGCCAACCAACCAAGATGGCCGCCATGGCTAAAAATAGAACATAGGGGTAAAATGCAGTTTTTGGCTTATAACTCAAAAACCGAAGCATTTAGAGCAAATCTGACATGGGGTAAAATTGTTTATCAGGTCAAGATCTATCTGCCCTCAAATTTTCAGATGAATCCGACAACCCGTTATTGGGTTGCTGCCCCTGAACTGGTAATTTTAGGGAATTTTTGCTGTTTTTGGCTATTATCTTGAATATTATTATAAATAGAGATAAACTGTAGACAGCAATAATGTTCAGCAAAGTAAGATTTACAAATAAGTCAACATGACCAAAATGGTCAGTTGACCCCTTTAGGAGTTATTGACCTTTATAGTCAATTTTTAACCATTTTTCGTAAATCTTAGTAATCTTTTACCAAAATCTTCTCCTCTGAAACTACTGGGCCAAATTAATCCATACTTGGCCACAATCATCTTTGGGATATCTAGTTTAAAAAATGTGTGGTGTGACCCGGCCAACCAACCAAGATGGCCGCCATGGCTAAAAATAGAACATAGGGGTAAAATGCAGTTTTTGGCTTATAACTCAAAAATCAAAGCATTTAGAGCAAATCTGACATGCGGTAAAAGTGTTTATCAGGTCAAGATCTACCTGTCCTGAAATTTTCAGATGAATCGGATAACCTGTTGTTGGGTTGCTGCCCCTGAATTGGTAATTTTAAGGAAATTTTGCTGTTTTTGGTTATTATCTTGAATATTATTATAGATAGAGATAAACGGTAAACAGCATTAATGTTCAGCAAAGTAAGATTTACAAATAAGTCAGCATGACCAAAATGGTCAGTTGACCCCTGAAGGAGTTATTGCCCTTTATAGTCAATTTTTAACCATTTTTTTGTAAATCTTAGTAATCTTTTACAAAAATCTTCTTCTCTGAAACTACTGGGCCAAATTAAACTAAGCTTTGCCACAATCATCATTGGGGTAATTTGTTTAAAAAATGTGTGGCGTGACCTGGCCAATCAACCAAAATGGCTGCCACGGCTAATAATAGAACATAGGTGTAAAATGCAGTTTTTGGCTTATAACTCAAAAACCGAAGCATTAAGAGAAAATCTGACAGGGTTTAATTGTTTATCAGGTCAAGATCTATCTGCCCTGATGTTTTCACATGGATCGGACAACCCGTTGTTAGGTTACTGTCCTTAATTGGTAATTTTAAGGAAATTTTGCCGTTTTTTGTTATTATCTTGAATATTATTATAGATAGAGATAAACTGTATACAGCAATAACGTTCAGCAAAATAAGATCTACAAATAAGTTTACATGACCAAAATAGTCAATTGACCCCTTAAGGAGTTATTGCCCTTTATAGTTAATTTTTAACATTTTTCATAAATTTTTGTAAATTTGTAGAAAATATTTTCCACTGTAATTACTGGGCCAAGTTCATTATAGACAAGAGATATTTGTAGCAACAAGAATGTTCAGTAAAGTAAGATCTACAAACACATCACTATCACCAAAACACAATTATGTCATGAATTTATCTGTGTCCATTATTTAATATGCACAAGACCAAGGTGAGCGACACAGGCTCTTTAGAGCCTCTAGTTCTTATTATTTACATAATGTTCCAACCGTTATCTTCAAAAATGACATGCACTAATTAATGCAGAAAATAGGCTTCCGAGTTTACAGTCTGTCCTTTGCATCATATAAGTACATGTATAAACCCCGGGTCTTAACCATGTCTTGTAGTGCTCAATGTTGAATGTATACTAAATGCCATTAAAACTCTATTTGATAACTGTCCTGTTGTCTAACAGTCCCAGGGATTTAAAGACGAGTATATTGACCGGGGAATTAATTAAATAAACGCGCTAACCAGCAACAGCTTAAAGAAATTGCACGACAATATACAAGATATTTGTCACTGGGCATTTTACAAACAACTTCCAACCAGTCCAAAATGAGTAAAAAAGATTGTGTTTAATAATTTGGTCAAATTTTTATAATTATAGAATTAAAATGCTGAAAATTTTGTAACAAATAAAACCAGCATTTGTTTTTTATTGCAAAAAGATTGAAAGTGTATAAATGGATTAAATTTTGTACTTTATTCAAACGAAATCAAAGACAATAATCAGACAATCCAAGTGACGTATTATCCTCCTGAAATAAATGTTTGCATAAAAGACTCAATTAAGAACATGTGAAGCTTGGTTTAAACTATCATTCAACAATTTAATAAAAACACCTATCAATTTCTGTTAACTAACTTCTGTTTACCTGTTGAAATATAAACCGGACACATACTTGTTTATAACAGCAGGTGTCTGTTGGCCGACGCAGGTCATGCGTTTATTAACCTTTATTGGGGTAATGATTGACAGGCATTGTAATCTTTGTAACTTCCAAATTGGGGTACAAAAAAGGTAGCATGTTTTAAATTTATTAAACAATTTACCACTTTTTATTGGAGGATTAAATTAAAATTATTTTTTTAATCAGAATAAAAAGAAATGAGTTATCACATCATACATATTTTTATGAATGCGTAAGCCTTTAAAAAAACAAATGTATTTTTTATTCTAAATGTACACCCAGTTAGACCTTGTTGCTTACCTATTGAACTCACAATAAGATCCAAATTAAGGTACGACAAAGGTAGCGTGTTTCAAATTTGATAAACAAATTAAAGCTTTTTTTCGGGAGGATGAAATTAAAATATTTTATCTTAATTCAGAATAAAAAGTATTTAGTAATCACATATCATACATTTGCTTAATGAATAAAAAAACCCTTTAAACATTTTTTTGTTATTATTCTGCACGTAGACCCAATTACACCTCGTTGTCTTATCTCATTGCACTCACATTAAGACAGCTTACATTGTATCAGCTACAAAATGTAGCATCACTAAAGGAATTGTTTTATCCTGTAAATCAACCGTCATCGTGGACTTCGCGGACCAGATTTGGATATTATTTAGGTAAAAGGTCGCGATCTTTTAAATGCGTCCATCACGGAAATCCGCGATCTTTAATTAATTTCCATCGTGGAATCGCGGGCTTTGGTGAATCCGCGATAGCTGGACTGTATATGATTGATGTCGTTTAGATTTGGTATATTTTGTTCAAAGTCTATTTCAAACCAAAAACAACTAGATCATCAACTTTTTATACATGAATAAGCATATTGAAATGAAAATGAAACCATTTCAAATAGTCCTAGCAAATAAATGTTTTTAAAATAACTTGAAATACACCTTATTGTGTAGAGGGGCGTAAAGGGGGGGTATCTGCACGGAAGAACGCGAAATAAAATTGCCATTTCACGATGAACGAACAATCAAAAATTTCTTGCACGTTGATCTTTTTACCGATTTCACGAAACACGGTGAATAACGAACCTTTTTCACAGCTGCACGCGATATAAAAATTGCAAAACACGTTGCACGAAAATAAACCTTTACCACCCTCTGTGTAGACCTCAAGAAATGTTACATAAAACATTATTTGTCATGTCATGATAATGTATAAATATGTAATGATTAGTCATGATAATGTATAAATATGTAATGATTAGTCATGTATAAATATGTAATGATTAGAATTACATATTTCAACTAGATGGTTTCCTTATTATGAAAATATTGATAGAACATGTGTGGCAGAGCAAACAGCGTCAAAATAAAAACTTTATTTGTAACTTTTCACACACAAATAAACACACATATAAATAAAAACTGATGTATTAGAAATTCATTGCTGACCTAAATTCCAGTAGAACAGGCAGATTTGAATAGAATATATAATGTAAAAACTTCTTTCCAACCAAATAGTTTTTGTATAAATGATTAAAGAGAGACTAAAAAATAAAAAAGACCCATAGACAAACAATAGTACACAAAACACAACATAGAAAACTAAAGACTGAGCAACAGGAACCCAACCAAAGGTGCTCCGGAAGTGTAAGCAGATCTTGCTCCAAATATGTTGTATCTTGTACTTATGAAGCTGAACTGGTATTAAAATTATATGAGGTGAACACATTTGCTGACTGTACCATGAATTTATGGTGACTAATGATAATATAGTTATTGATTCATATGAATTTTAATAGGTTCCACAACATCTTCGAACAAACTGGGATAGTTTTGTAATAGAAATACTCATGTTAGCTGGACTTGGTGTGTATTTATTAAACTTCCTTCATGGGAAGAATACCAATCACAAACTTGCTCAAGCTTGGTTGAATTCACACAGACAGATACTAGAGGAACAATTCAGTATTGTTGGTAAGTTTTGGCCTTAGTTAAAATTTCAAATTACTAGTTCCGTGGATTTGTTAATTTTCATGGGAACCAATTTTTGTGGAATGAGTAACTTTGTATTTTTTTTTATATTTGATTTTTGTGGTTTTACTAAGGTCTATCTGCATACAAGCCTATAGAAAAGTTATACACATTGAACCTTTAAATTTGTGGTAAATCTTATACCACATAATCATCAAATATTGGTATCCCATGAATAATAAATCAAATAATGAATCCACAATAATTGTAAGTTTTAAGAAAACTTTTGTCAGAAGGACAAGGCTGTATTTGGTTTAAAAGTCATTTGATCATTCAGTCCAGACTATTTGAAGTTACACATCTTCTTCAGGAATTGTTCCATATTTTTCCAGAACTTTGTTTGAAGTCGAGTATTACTGGTATAGTGGTATTGGATTGTTTTATCCTGTTTTAGATTACAACATAAAGAGACAAATATGAAATACCTAAAATATTGATCACTATAACAGACTGCAGCAGCTATCAACAATCAACATCTCAGAAAAAAATATATACCGGTATACTAACCGAACACCACCAAACAACACATGGCCAGATAGCCGTAATTGGTGCAGAAACACAAAAATGGTGGTGTTATACAACTTTCATGTGTGAAATCTCCTTGTAACTTATTAAACTCATTTATCATAAATGTAAAACACACAATAATAAACAAAACTAGTATCTCAATTGTTTGTAAAATAATTGAAAGGTCTTTCCTGTAAAATTGATGTTTTCGTTATGTACTTTGTACGACCTTTCGTTTGATATACGACAAGCATACCTTCTGAAACTTTTCGCTTTTTACACTTAATGACCTCATCAGCCTACATTTTTGAGATCAGAATTATGATATATGGAACAGAGTAGATGAGCTTTCATTTGATATGCAACAACACCATGTTCTAGAAAGTTTGAAAATTTTTTGCACTTAATTACCCTATCCAACTTATTTTTGGAGGTCGGGAATTTGATATTTCAAATGTAAACATCATGACCTTTCATTTGATATACAACAACCCTACCTTAAAAGAACATTTATTTTTTGGGGACGTCAATTTGAAATTTGAAATGTACGCTTTATGTTCTTTCATTTGATATGCGACAACCTTACCATCTGAGAAATTTGAATGTTTGCACTAAATGACCCCACCCGTCCCCCTGGGATAATAAGGGGGTTTAAAATTTTCATTTTTAAGTAGGGTTTATTAAGACCTTCAATTTGATATATCAGATGACCCCATTTGACAAAGTGCAAATAATGATGCAATATCAACTATATAAATAGAAGTTATGAAACTTACAAAGTCAATGCAAAACATGAAAATTTCAAAATGATTTTTTGGTGTTTTTTTTTAAATGGAATGTTTTTGGTATTTGGTCAAACATATAACTATGTTAACCTCTTCAATTTCTTAAACATTTTTAGTGGTAAGCTGTTGTTGATTCAGAAATACATGCCGCCGCTCGCAAAATTTCAAACTGCATTATCTCTAAAACGACATAAGATATTTCAAATCTGTTAAATGGTAAATGATCCACAGTTAAAGGACAACATTATAGAAAAAGAATTGGGACAATTTCAATGTTCACCAAGGTCACAATTTATCATCAAATATATGATGCAATACCAAACTTGAGAACCGGAAGTCGTAGAGACATGGGATTACCACCATTCAACTCAGGACCACTTAACCTTTCAAATATCACAAGGTCAAGGTCATAGTATAATGTGAAGGTCAAGGTGAAATTTCATCATGACCTGACATTGACCTCAAATTGAAGGTCTGGAATTACTGATCATCTTTGCAGTTTATAGTAGATTGATATCTGTTACCTTTAAAAAGATATACACAAAATACTATACTTTTAAGAATCATTCCGTTGTAACTTTTGAACAGACGGTCGGACATCTTTCGGCTTATTATATAAAATGTAGAGCTCGTCGAGAGGAACAAATTATACGCTGTATGTATGCAGCAAAGTCTTATCGTTTTCCTAATATGTAAGCTTGAAATTGCAGCGTAATTTTTTTTTGCACTCAGTGACCTTTGACCTTGACTGCATATTAAAGGTCACATGAATTTAAGATTATTGGTGAAGGTCCCAAGTCTTTACGACTTCCGGTTCTCGAAATACAATTTTTCTAAAATTATGTTCAATTTTTCAAGGGGAATAACTCCTTATAAGGGTTAATAACAAATGATTGTACATGTTCATTAACATTGCCATCTGTTCCTGTACATGTTGCAGTTTTCAAATCGATTCTATCTCTTATACTTTTTGAGAAAAATGCAAAGGAAAGAAATTGTTTCAAGGGGATATAACTCTCATAGGGGACGATGAAATCCTATTCAGCCACACATGGTAATACATCATGATGAGATCTACATTATGTCCAATTAAGGTCATGATATCTTTAAAACCAACGAGGGGGGGGCCATGTTGAAAAAGATCAATAAAAGGGAGATAACTCCTAAAGGGGATGATGAAATCCTTAACAGGGTCATTTGGTAATACATCTTGGTGAGGTCTAGCGATGGTCCATATTTGGTCTTAATAACTTCAACAGAAACAAGATGCGGGCATGTCAAAAAAATGTTGGAAGAAAAAAAAAAAAAAAAAAAAAAACTAGTATCTCAATTGTTTGTAAAACAATTGAAAGGTCTTTCCTGTTAAAGTGATGTTTTCGTAATGTACTTTGTACGACCTTTCGTTTGATATAAGACAAGCATACCTTCTCAAACTTTTCGCTTTTAACACTTAATGACCTCATCCGCCTACATGTTTGAGATCGGAAGTATGATATATGTAACATAGAGTAGATGAGCTTTTATTTGATATGCGACAACGCCATGTTCTAGAAAGTTTGATTTTTGCACTTAATAACCCTATCCAACTAATTTTGGAGGTCGGGAATTTGATATTTCAAATGTACACATCATGACCTTTCATTTGATATACATCAACCTTATCTTAAAAGAAAATTTATTTTTTGCACTCAATAACCCCATCCAACACATTTTTGGGAGGCGTCAATTTGAAATTTGAAATGTACGCTTTATGATCTTTCATTTGATATGCGACAACCTTACCATCTGAGAAATTTGAATGTTTGCACTAAATGACCCCACCCGTCCCCCTGGGATGGAAAGGGGGTTTACAATTTTCATTTTTAAGTAAAGTTTATCAAGACCTTCAATTTGATATATTAGTTGACCCCATTTGACAAAGTGCAAATAATGATGCAATATCAACTATATAAATAGAAGTTATGAAACTTACAAAGTCAATGCAAAACTTGAAAATTTCAAATTGAATTTTTGGTGTTTTTTTCCATGGAATGTTTATGGTATTTGGTCAAACATATAACTATGTTAACCTCTTCAATTTCTAAAACATTTTAAGTGGTAAGCTCTTGTTGATTAAGAAATACATGCCTCCGCTCGCAAAACTTCAAACTGCATTATCTTTAAAACGACAATAGATATCTCAAATCTGTTAAATGATAAATGATCTACAGTTGAAGGACAACATTATAGAAAAAGAATTGGGACAATTTCAAAGTTCACCAAGGTCACAATTAATCATCAAATATATGATGCAATATCAAACTTAAGAACCGGAAGTCGTAGAGACATGGGACTAGCAGCATTCAACTCAGGACCACTTGATATTACAAATATCACAAGGTCAAGGTCATAGTATACTGTGAAGGTCAAGGTGAAATTTCATCATGATCTGACATTGACCTCAAATGGAAGGTCTTGAATTACTGATCATCTTTGCAGTTTATAGTAGGTTGATATCTGTTGCCTTTAAAAAGATATACACAAAATACTATGCTTTTAAGAATCATCCCGTTGTAACTTTTGAACAGACAGTCGGACATTTTTGGACTTATCATATAAAATGTAGAACTCGTCCAGAAGACCATTTTATACGCTGTATGTATGCAGCAAAGTCTTATCGTTTTCCTAATATGTAAGCTTGAAATTTCAGCTTAATTTTATTTTGCACTCGGTGACCTTTGACCTTGGGTGCATATTAAAGGTCACATGAATTACAGATTATTGGTGAAGGTCTAAAGTCTCTACGACTTCCGGTTCTGGAAATACAATTTTTCTAAAATTGTTCACAATTTTTTAAGGGGAATAACTCCTTATAAGGGCTAATAACAAAATGACTGTATATGTTTATTAACATTGCCATCTGTTCTTGTACATGTTGCCGTTTTCAAATCGATTCTATCTCTTATACTTTTTGAGAAAAATGCAAAGGAAAGAAATTGTTTCAAGGGGATATAACTCTCACAGGGGACGATGGAATCCTATTCAGACTCACATGGTAATACATCATGATGAGTTCTACATTTTGTCACAAGGTCAAGGTCATAGTATAATGTGAAGGTCAAGGTGAAATATCATCATGACCTGACATTGACCTCAAATTGAAGGTCTTGAATTACTGATCATCTTTGTTGTTTATAGTAGGTTGATATCTGTTACCTTTAAAAAGATATACACAAAATACTATACTTTTAAGAATCATCCTGTTGTAACTTTTGAACAGACGGTCTGACATTTTTGGGCTTATCATATAAAATGTAGAGCTCGTCGAGAGGAACATTTTATACGCTGTATGTATGCAGCAAAGTCTTATCGTTTTCCTAATATGTTAGCTTGAAATTGCAGCGTAATTTTTTTTTGCACTCAGTGACCTTTGACCTTGACTGCATATTAAAGGTCACATGAATTAAAGATTATTGGTGAAGGTCCCAAGTCTCTACGACTTCTGGTTCTCGAAATACAATTGTTCTAAAATAATGTTCAATTTTTCAAGGGGAATAACTCCTTATAAGGGTTAATAACAAAATGATTGTACATCTTCATTAATATTGCCATCTGTTCTTGTACATGTTGCCGTTTTCAAATCGATTCTATCTTTTATACTTTTTGAGAAAAATGCAAAGGAAAGAAATTTTTTCAAGGGGATATAACTCTCATAGGGGACGATGAAATCCTATTCAGCCTCACATGGTAATACATCATGATGAGATCTACATTGTGTCCAATTAAGGTCATGATATCTTTAAAACCAACGAAGGGGGGCCATGTTGAAAAAAATCAATAAAAGGGAGATAACTCCTAAAGGGGATGATGAAATCCTTAACAGAGTCATTTGGTAATACATCTTGGTGAGGTCTAGTGATGGTCCATATTTGGTCTTAATAACTTCAACAGACATCATAAGCGGGCATGTCAAAAAAATGTTGGAAGAAAAAAAAGAAAAAGAAAAAAAAACATTAGAAAAACAATAAGGTCTTTCCCATGTAGGGGAAAGACCTTAAAAAAAAACATTAGAAAAACAATAAGGTCTTTCCTCACGTAGGGGAAAGACCTTAAAAAGAACTAGTATCTCAATTGTTTGTAAAACAATTGAAAGGTCTTTCCTGTAAAAGTGATGTTTTCGTATTGTACTTTGTACGACCTTTCGTTTGATATACGACAAGCATACCTTCTGAAACTTTTCGCTTTTTACAATTAATGACCTCATCCGCCTACATTTTTGAGATCGGAATTATGATATATGGAACAGAGTAGATGAGCTTTCATTTGATATGCGACAACACCATGTTCTAGAAAGTTTGATTTTTGCACTTAATAACCCTATCCAACTAATTTTTGGAGGTCGGGAATTTGATATTTCAAATGTACACATCATGACCTTTCATTTGATATACAACAACCCTACCTTAAAAGAACATTTATTTTTTGCACTCAATGACCCCATCCAACCCATTTTTGGGAGACATCAATTTGAAATTTGAAATGTATGCTTTATGTTCTTTCATTTGATATGCGACAACCTTACCATCTGAGAAATTTGAATGTTTGCACTAAATGACCCCACCCGTCCCCCTTGGGATGAAAAGGGGGTTTAAAATTTTCATTTTTAAGTAGAGTTTGTTAACACCTTCAATTTGATATATCAGATGACCCCATTTGACAAAGTGCAAATAATGATACAATATCAACTATATAAATAGAAGTTATGAAACTTACAAAGTCAATGCAAAACTTGAAAATTTCAAATTGATTTTTTGGCGTTTTTTTCCATGGAATGTTTTTGGTATTTGGTCAAACATATAACTATGTCAACCTCTTCAATTTCTAAAACATTTTAAGTGGTAAGCTCTTGATGATTCAGAAATACATGCCTCCGCTTGCAAAACTTCAAACTGCATTATCTCTCAAACAACAATAGATATCTCACATCTGTTAAATGATAAATGATCTACAGTTGAAGGACAACATTATATAAAAAGAATTGGGACAATTTCAAAGTTCACCAAGGTCACAATTAATCATCAAATATATGATGCAATACAAAACTTGAGAACCGGAAGTCGTAGAGACATGGGACTATCACCATTCAACTCAGGACCACTTGACCTTTCAAATATCACAAGGTCAAGGTCATAGTATAATGTGAATGTCAAGGTGAAATTTCATCATGACCTGACATTGACCTCAAATTGAAGGTCTTGAACTACTGATCATCTTTGCAGTTTATAGTAGGTTGATATCTGTTACCTTTAAAAAGATATACACAAAATACTATACTTTTAAGAATCATCCCGTCGTAACTTTTGAACAAAGAGTCGGACTCTTTTGAGCTCAGTGTATAAAATGTAGAGCTGGTCGAGAGGAACATTTTATACGCTGTAAGTATGCAGAAAACTCTTATCGTTTTCTTAATATGAAAGCTCGAAATTGCAGCGTAATTTTTATTTGCACTCGCTGACCTTTGACCTTGGGTGCAAATTAAAGGTCACATGAACTTAAGATTATTGGTGTAGGTCACAAGTCTTTACGACTTCCGGTTCTCGAGATACAATTTTTCAAAAATTGTGTATATTTTTTCAAGGGAAATAACTCCTTATAAGGGTTAACAACAAAATGATTGTATATGTTAATTAACATTGCCATCTGGTCTTGTACATATTTCCGTTTTCAAATGGATTCTATCTTGAATACTTTTTGAGAAAAATGTAAAAGAAATAAATTGTTTCAAGGGGACATAACTCTCATAGGGAATGATGAAATCCTTAGCAGCCTCATATGGTAACACATCATGATGAGATCTAACTATTGTCCAAATAAGGTCATGATATGTCGAAAAAAAAACAATAAAAGGGAGATAACTTCTAAAGGGGATGATGAAATCCTACACAGCCTCATCTGGTAATACTTCATGATGAGGTCTACCGATGGTCCATATTTGGTCTTGATTACTTCAACAGTAACGAAGGGAGGCCATGTCAAAGAAATGCTGGATGAAAAAAAAAAAAAAAAAAAAAAAAAAAAAAAAAAAAAAACAGGAGAAAAACAATAAGGTCTTTCCTCTCCGCGAGGAAAGACCTTATTGTTTTTCTCCTGTTTTTTTTTTTTTTTTTTTTTTTTTTTTTTTTTTTTAATTAGAAAAGCATTAATACTGTGGATTCATTATTAATCATGGGTAAAGGGAAACCACAAATTCAAAGGTTCAACGAAATGTAAAATGTTCTGTGGACTTGTGTGCAGACCATGCAATGTTTCTTCAATCCATGGAAATTGATACACATGAGAGAAAAAAACGAAACAAGAGCATGTAGAATTTATACAATGCCAAACTATAAGCATATATGTAAAAATTGAAAAATTATACCATGATGGTATGATAATGTGTAAAATATGTACTGTGAATTGTAAATACATTTAGAATCAGTACTGTTTGTTGATATTTTCATTTTTTATATAATGTTCAGGTGATGATGGAACAAGTAAAGAAGCTCAATCAGGCACTTTTATAAAAGAATCAGAGAATGTTTATGCTTTATGGTGTAGTGGTCGGTCATGTGTGGAGGGAATGTTGGTAGAATTAAAACTTATCAAAAGACAAGATCTCATTAGTACGATCGCAGGATTCATGAAACCAGTATCGGATCAAATTGTAAGTTATTAAAATGAATAACCAAAAGACATATGTACCCCATTGTAGTAAAAAAAATCTATATTTTCTCTGTGTAACAGTATAGATTATCAGGCAACATATTTGTTAAATAACTATTCCAGATTTGGTTGATAACTTGTTGATGCGGCAAATGAACCAATTTTTCAAGGGATTTATTTTCACAATTTGCGAGATTTTTTTTTTATGAAGATAAATCATTGTAAATATATATAATTTTGATCTTCCCTTGTAAATGGAAAATGATTGAAGAAATAAGAACACTTCAGAAACAAGTCCTGTGAAGTTGGTTTGAAGGGGCAAACTGGAAATTAAGTATCCACAGAGATAAGTTGGTTAAGTGTATTTTCCAATGATAAAATATTTAATGTAACTGTCTCAAATGGAGAAAAATTGTGACACACTTTGATTCCGTTGAGTTGTGGAATATATATATGTATGTGTTTGTCATCTCCTACTCTAATTAAAGTAAACTTATGATTAAACAAATTAGAAATATATTTAATTGTAGAACTGCAATTATGTTTCAAATTATTTTGTAAATTTGAGTGAGTTATCTAATCATTCTTTTAATTTCTCATTATTTATATTAGATGGTACAGATAGATATGGATCCCAAGGTGATGGATAAGTTTGTATTTGCTGTTGCCACCAAACGTTCCTGTGCCAAGATTCATAAAGATATGGTTGATCTTGTAAGATTTTATGTACTCTTAATTATGTAGATATTTGAGCATCTCAAAAGCATTTGCATTGCTGAAAGAATTGTTGAAACCAAACAACTATTGTCTTTTTTATAACAGACTGTCTAGTCCTTAAATTTTAAAACTTTGCCAACTTTAAATCATTGTAATGCTGAATAAAATAAAAAAAAGTTAGATGTACAACATTTGTATAGGGGCTGAGCTTTTCTCCTGTTTAGTAGTGAGTAAAAATAAATTTAATATCTTCCTCCACTGTTAGAATATTGCTTTAATCCTGCAATTTAACATTGAGCTTATATAAATAGTGATTTTACTTCCCAACTGTTAGTTTTGTTTTTGAATGAAATAGACATGACTCAAACACGAACAAAGATAAGGTCCTTAAATTGAACTGTGGCATAAACAGTAGTTTGAACATGACAATTCTTTAGCAACAGAAGTATTGTATCAGGAGACAGTAAACATATACAATAATTATATCACTTTGTATACTATGTGCACCTGTATTTGTATAGAAGAAAGGTCAATAACATGATAATGCCATGTTATTACTAACTTGGAAAAATAACAGGACTGTACATTTTAAAGAGAGTTTAAAGATCATATTATGATTGGATATTGCTTTAAAATCATGCCAACACAATTTAATACATGAGGGTCTTTGTTCTTATATTTCTTTTTATCATTTTTATTGATATTTTATTTTTTATGCCCCACCTACGATACCTACATTATGTTTTCTGGTCTGTTCATCCGTCCGTCTGTTGGTCTGTTCGTTCATTTGTCTGTCCCGCTTCAGGTTAAAGTTTTTGGTCAAGGTTGTTTTTGATGAAGTTGAAGTCCAATCAACTTGAAACTAAGTACACATGTTCCCAATGGTATGATCTTTCTAATTTTAATGCCAAATTAGATTTTTACCCAATTTCATGGTCCATTGAACATGGAAAATGATGGTGCGAGTAGGGCATCCATGTACTTTGGACACATTCTTGTTAGGGTCTGTTTTTTAACTATTCTTTCATTTTTTGTCCTTTATTCAGTACTTCTTGTCCGCTATTCTATATTCTGTAAACCCTATCCAGAACCTCATTCATTCTGTGCTTTTTGTTTTAGAGCCAGTTTACCGAAAAGAAGAATGGAGAGAAATATGATCTCAGTAGTTCTTATCAAATATTGAGTGAGATAGGGGAGGCAACTGTCACAGTTCTCGATAAAAAGGTAATGTACAGAAATATTATTGATTACATATGTACTTGAAGAATTTAAAAAAAAATGAGTCAGTTTCAATGTGTAGGGACATATTTTTAAGAGTATTTAAAAATTTTAAATTATGAGTCATCCTGGTAACAAAACATTTTTTATTGTGAAAACGTATTTTTAATTTTTAGAAAAATATAGATTATTGCTTAAAAACATAAAAATAAAAGAATAAGAATTCATATGCAATTTTATAAAAATGGCAGGAAATTACTTCCTAGGTCTTTTATGATCCAAAAAGCTTTCTTTTATCAAGGTTGAAGAGGACAAAAATGCTCAATTAAAAAAGTTCAACAATTTAACAATGCAAATAGTGCTTTAGTTACAACAGAAAATATGCATAAAATTCATATTTTTATATAACAGAGATATGCAGGCTGTTCTATGTAAAGTTTCTATTTCATTATAGGTGACAAGTGTTCTAAATAAATATGAGGGTCTGGTGGAGTTCATGCATTTTTCTGATCAATACAGTGGACCAAAAGCTCAGGAGTAAGTTAGAGTGAAAGATTTAACTGAAAATAGGGATTAGGCATATGTAATGTTTCTTGACTCTAAAAGTTATGAACGTTAACAAAATCGTATATTGAAAGTAGATGTTGACCTATAAATGAATTTCTAGAAATGTCTGTTATTTTATTGTAGCCTCAAGATTTTATTCAACTTAACCATAGTTTTACAACCTATCATTTAAATCACAAAAAAATTATTTTAATAGAAATGGTAATAAAATAATGATTTTTTTGTTAAATCTATTTAGAAAATTACATACTGAATTTGTGAAAAAATGGAAATTGGGAGTATTTTTTTTTTTATCATTATATTGTAAACCTTTTTTCAGCGATAGCCAAACGTCAAAACTTCCAGAGGTCAAGCCAGTACTGACTTTCTGTTTCAATGGTAAGTCAATTTTTCGAACTATTTCAGCAATATTTTAGACTACTGAAAAAATTTACATTTCAGCTTGTTTGTTAATGTACAACTATACAAATAATTATTACAAACACAAAAACAGAATAGGCATTATTTTAATACAAATTCATGTATCAATATTTGACATCAGAAAGTAATATAACTTTCTTCATTCTACTATGAATCCAAATCTTATTTTGTTCATTATTGTAAGTATAAGATAGTTTTATAGATATTCATCTAAGGACATATATTTAGGTGTTTTTTTTTAATACATTTGCAGTTCCTGGTAAAGGAAAATGTAAACCTACAGACATGGAGAATATGTTACCACTTCTTAAACTGGTTCTGTACTGTGTGGATAAAGTCAGCCGTCTTCAGTTGGGAAAAGAGGTAAGAAATTTATGATAGATAAATTAAATTTTGTAAATTGCATAGTATAGGCAATGCAATTTTGGTAATGGCAAAATATATTTGTTCACCTGGCTGAGTTCCTCTGCAAATTTTGTTAAAAACAATGCATAGTAACTGTAACGGTGTGAACAAATTCTCCACCCTATATTCTGTAAAAAACAAATATTGTTTTATTTGCATAGTAATATTTGTTCCAGTAGAAATGATATTACAGAATAGTTCTTCCAAATAGAACTTATATTATGAAGAAACTTAAATTATGACACATTATCTATTTGTGATAGGGGATTTTAACTTTGAACTGTGAAATAGCAAAGTTATTCTTTCTCATTTTAAGGCTAGGGCGAAAGCAGACAAGAAACGTCAGAAGATGCAAGAAGTTTTTGAAAAAGCAACTCATCAACAACGTCAGGAACAAGCTCAGCAAAGACGTGAAGAGAAAAGAAGAGTGGAGAAAGAAAGGTTGATGGCTGAAGAAGATCCTGACAAAGCTAGAAAATTGGAGGTAAACGCTTGTAGATTACCTTAGCCGTATTTGGCACAAGTCTTTGTTATATTGGATCCTCAATGCTCATCAACTTTGTACTTGTTTGACTTTGAACTATTTTGAACTGAGCGTTTCTGATTAAAGGATAATACTCAATGTTAATTTATTTTCATGGGTATCTATTTTTATGAATTAAGAAAACAATTTATTTTTGCGAATATTTGATTTTGTGGTTCTACAATAATCTACATACAAGCCTTTAGAAAACACTTTCCATGAAAATTTATATCCCAGGTGTTATAATGAATCAAAATTAATACTTTAATATTTTCTGGGAAAGTGCGGTTGATACTTTTCTGAGTAGTTTATTGTTACAAAATTATGTTTACACATATACTAAGGTCAAATATATGTAAATACTTTAGATGCATTCAGTTTATTGATTTATAATATTTTTGAATTTATGTAACTCTTAAATGTATAACTTTATATATAATGCAAAGACATAGCCCTGAATAGCATGTTTATTTGGAACAGTAAATATCATTTCCTTGATTCATTTAATAAATATTTTTTATGGTTAATCTTACTTAAAGTGTAATGGTTGAAACACTGGCTATTTAATATTTTTATAACATGTTAGAAAGAATATGCATCTATAATGAAAATGTCAAATACTGTGTTCACTAATGATATGCTTAAAAGAATATACTGGAAATTAAAAAAGTTGCCAGTGAATACGTTTGACAGTGACATTTATGGCAATGCCTTTTTAGCTCACCTGGCCCGAAGGGCCAAGTGAGCTTTTCTCATCACTTGGCGTCCGTCGTCCGTCGTCGTCCGTCGTCGTCGTCGTCCGTCGTCGTTAACTTTTACAAAAATCTTCTCCTCTGAAACTACTGGCCCAAATCAAACCAAACTTGGCCACAATCATCATTGGGGTATCTAGTTTAAAAAATGTGTGGCGTGACCCGGTCAACCAACCAAGATGGCCGCCACGGCTAAAAATAGAACATAGGGGTAAAATGCAGTTTTTGGCTTATAACTCAAAAACCAAAGCATTTAGAGCAAATCTGACATGGGGTAAAAATGTTTATCAGGTCAAGATCTATCTGCCCTGAAATTTTCAGATGAATCGGTCAATCGGTTGTTGGGTTGCTGCCCCTGAATTGGTAATTTTGAAGAAATTTTGCTGTTTTTGGTTATTATCTTGAATATTATTATAGTTAGAGATAAACTGTAAACAGCAATAATGTTCTGCAAAGTAAGATCTACAAATAAGTCAACATGACCAAAATGGTCAGTTGACCCTTTTAGGAGTTATTGCCCTTTATAGTCAATTTTTAACCATTTTTCGTTAATAAAAGTAATCTTTTACAAAAATCTTCTCCTCTGAAACTACTTGGCCAAATTAATCCAAACTTGGCCACAATCATCTTTGGGGTATCTAGTTTAAAAAATGTGTGGCGTGACCTGGTCAACCAACCAAGATGGCCGCCACGGCTAAAAATAGAACAAAGGGGGTAAAATGCAGTTTTTGGCTTATAACTCAAAAACCAAAGCATTTTGAGGAAATCTGACATGGGATAAAAATGTTTATCAGGTCAAGATCTATCTGCCCTAAAATTTTCAGATGAATCGGTCAATCGGTTGTTGGGTTGCTGCCCCTGAATTGGTAATTTTGAGGAAATTTTGCTGTTTTTGGTTATTATCTTGAATATTATTATAGATAGAGATAAATTGTAAACAGCAATAATGTTCAGCAAAGTAAGATCTACAAATAAGTCAACATGACCAAAATGGTCAGTTGACCCTTTTAGGAGTTATTGCCCTTTATAGTCAATTTTTAACCATTTTTCGTAAATTAAAGTAATCTTTTACAAAAATCTTCTCCTCTGAAACTACTTGGCCAAATTAATCCAAACTTGGCCACAATCATCTTTGGGGTATCTAGTTTAAAAAATGTGTGGCGTGACCTGGTCAACCAACCAAGATGGCCGCCACGGCTAAAAATAGAACAAAGGGGGTAAAATGCAGTTTTTGGCTTATAACTCAAAAACCAAAGCATTTTGAGGAAATCTGACATGGGATAAAAATGTTTATCAGGTCAAGATCTATCTGCCCTAAAATTTTCAGATGAATCGGTCAATCGGTTGTTGGGTTGCTGCCCCTGAATTGGTAATTTTTAGGAAATTTTGCTGTTTTTGGTTATTATCTTGAATATTATTATAGATAGAGATAAATTGTAAACAGCAATAATGTTCAGCAAAGTAAGATCTACAAATAAGTCAACATGACCAAAATGGTCAGTTGACCCGTTTAGGAGTTATTGCCCTTTATAGTCAATTTTTAACCATTTTTCGTAAATTAAAGTAATCTTTTACAAAAATCTTCTCCTCTGAAACTACTTGGCCAAATTAATCCAAACTTGGCCACAATCATCTTTGGGGTATCTAGTTTAAAAAATGTGTGGCGTGACCTGGTCAACCAACCAAGATGGCCGCCACCGCTAAAAATAGAACATAGGGGTAAAATGCAGTTTTTGGCTTATAACTCAAAAACCAAAGCATTTTGAGGAAATCTGACATGGGATAAAAATGTTTATCAGGTCAAGAACTATCTGCCCTGAAATTTTCAGATGAATCGGTCAATCGGTTGTTGGGTTGCTGCCCCTGAATTGGTAATTTTGAGGAAATTTTGCTGTTTTTGGTTATCTTGAATATTATTATAGATAGAGATAAATTGTAAACAGCAATAATGTTCAGCAAAGTAAGATCTACAAATAAGTCAGCATGACCAAAATGGTCAGTTGACCCCTTCAGGAGTTATTGCCCTTTATAGTCAATCTTTAACCATTTTTCATAAATCTAAGTAATCTTTTACAAAATCTCCACTGAAACTACTAGGCCACAATCATCTTTGGGGTATCTAGTTTGAAAAATGTGTCCGATGACCTGGCCATTCAACCAAGATGGCCGCCACGGCTAAAAATAGAACATAGGGGTAAAATGCAGTTTTTTGCTTATAACTATGAAACCAAAGCATCTAGAGCAAATCTGACAAGAAGTTAAATTGTTAATCAAGTCAATATCTATCTGCCCTGAATTTTTCAGATGAATTGGACAACTGGTTGTTGGGTTGCTGCCCTCCAATTAGTAATTTTTAAAGAAATTTTGCCGTTTTTGGTTATCTTGAATACTATTATAGATAGCGATAAACTGTAAACAGCAATAATGTTCAGCAAAGTAAGATCTACAAATAAGTCAACATGACCTAAATGGTCAATTGACCCCTTAAGGAGTTATTGCCCTTTATAGTCAATTTTTAACAATTTTCATTAATTTGGTAAATTTATGTAAATTTTTACCAAATATAGTTCTCTGTTACTAATGGGCAAAGTTCATGATAGATATAATTGTAAGAAGCAAAATCGTTCAGTAAAGTAAGAACTTCAAACACATCACCATCACCAAAATACAATTTTGTCATGAATCCATTTGTGTCCTTTGTTTAATATGCACATAGACCAAGGTGAGCGACACAGGCTCTTTAGAGCCTCTAGTTTCTTTTAAAAAAGTATTAACACAAAGACTGAACTCAAAGATAAATTGAAAAATGAGAAAGTCAGTAAAACCTGACAAAATCAGATGTCAACCAATTGAATGAATGTAAAAACCAACTGTCATTTCCTGACTTGGTACAAGCATTTTTTTTGTTTACAATTATCGAAAAAACTTTGAATAAAATCGTCACAGATATCAGCATTTAAATTTTGTACTGCAAAAACATTACCAATCACATTTGAATCAAAAATTTTTAAAGCCAAATAAGGTAAAATTTCAAAGACAAATGTTATCAATACCAAAACTTTGTCTGATCATTTACACATTCTAATAAATAAATTTTGTGTTTTTACTGTCTTCTGATTGGTTAAAATTATTCGTTTTATTTTCAATGTTGTCAATTTTGATGGCGACACGCCCACTTTGACCGTTGTGTATTCATACGCCAACATGTGTGTACGTTGTTATTGCTAATATAAATAATATAAAAAGTTCTTTTAGCTTTAGTTTTGATAGAAATTTATTTATAATGAATGGCAATAATTTATTTTGATTTTATTGAACCATAAAACTAATTTTTGACTCTTCACATTTTACATAATCCGCTTCGCGGATTATTCAATGTGAAGAGTCAAAAATTAGTTTTATGGTTCAATAAATTCAAAATAGATAATAGCCATTCATTAAATACTGCAATGGTTGTAGAATGATGTAAGCATAAGGATATTTTTCTATCTTTTCAATATTTTTTGTAGGAGAGAGATAGTAGAAGAGAAGCCAAAAGGAAACAGCCGAAAATGAAGATGATGAAAGTCAAGGCCATGTAAAAATGTCATGTGACATAGTGTATGGCCTTGTAGAAATGTCATTGTGACATACTGTATGGCTATGTAGAAATATCTCTGAGACATAGTGTATAGCTATGAAGTAAAATCATTAGCTTATTTGTTGTCCCCCTACTACCTACACACATATTTTTATTCTGTTTCATATTGCTTTCTATTCATATTATGAACATAGTTTTATTTCTAATCAGTGAAATTTCATTTCATTGCAGCTACAATTTTTGCATTTTGACTGTTTTATCATAGACACATATATTACATAAACACACTTAAAAAGTGATGCGAGTTAGGTGTTCTTGTAATAATCAGAACTGATTGTAAGTGTTATTATAATATATGTATGTGCTTTTGTATATAGTTTACATTTAAATGTGATCAGAGATTTTAAATAAAATATTTTACATGTGTTCATTTATTGACTTTTTGAATGCATCAATCGTTATTGAACATCAACAATGTATTAATTTGTGATTAGATCAGTTTATAGGAAACTACTATTGGTAGGTCAGTGATATTTGGTATTCAATTGTTTTAGCATTGGCACATCTCAATACCATAGAAATTGTTTGGCTTACTACACAGTATAGATTTTGCTTATTGTTGAAGGCTGTGCAATGCTCTGCAGTTGCTAACATCTAAATCATTACTTTCTGGTGGAAATTTTTCTCACTGGTAATCATACCACATCTTATTTGTATAGTTATTAAGTATAAAAGGGTTTGAGATAAGTCATTGTTCATAATCCCATATATCAAGGTGAGCGACAAAGCCTTGTGGTATAAAGAATATTTATTCTTATTGCTTTAAGAGAGATAGCAGAAGATACTTGAGGGACATTCAAAGTCAAAAGTAGAAAATTAACTGTCAACACCATGACAAAAAATCGAAGAGACATATTGGCAAGCAACAGTGTACAAAACACAATATAGAAAGCTAAAGACTAAGTAACATGAACATTACCAAAATACTGGTGGTCCAAGCACATGTGGCAACCATAGTTTTGCTCATGAAAGAACACACCTGGTTTTAAGTCTATAAGATGGGCCTATTTTGAGGATACGAGAATGAAATTGAGGTTGGAAGAATTGCAACATATCTGTTGTCATCTGTAAAACAATAATGGATAACAAACTCAAAAGGTAGTTTTACTGTTTCAAATATCTACTATGTTGCAAGTGAAATTTCCTTTCCTATCTCGAGTACAAAATTGACAGCAATTTAGACATTTCTTCAACTTCATTATTGATATCCTTGAAATAACTTGCTAATGAATTAGTTTGGTTATTGGACTTGTCAACGTGACTAGAAATATAATATTTTATATGTAACTAGCAATTACATCCAAAATGTACCATGATTTTATTTTAAAGGAGATATAGTTGAATATTTAATTTAAATGAATCAGATATTGATCTCCCGACGAAAATTTGCTTATGAAAGGAAAATGTAGTGCAAATGAAAAAGGATTACAGTAACCACGTTGTAGACACAAATAATTGTGTAACCATGACCTATAAAGGCAACAGTAGTATACCGCTGTTCAAAACTCATAAATCCATGGACAAAAAACAAAATCGGTGTAACAAACTAAAACCGCTGGTTTTTGCTGTGATATTCAGTTGTTAACATATTAAGAAACTCGATTCTTAGTGGATTTATATAAAGATCATTGTATCAGTATTGTCACAAGAACATATTTTGTGCTATGAAATTATTCGAAGCCTGTCATATATTAGCCCCGTAGTATGATGACAATTATAAATTAACTTTACAATTTTTTAATTCCTCCAAATACTAAGTATTTGATATCTCAGAAAAATACTTTAATTCCTTAGCTGGATTTGGCAAAACCTTTTAGAATTTTGGGTTCTCCGTACATCTGCATACGCTTCAACCTCGTACTTTATTTCGCCTTTGTACTTTTTGATGAGTCTCCCATAGAAGAAGCACGCATCTGGCATATACAATTAATAGCCTGGTATCTGGTGAATTTTATTGCAACCTGTGTCCTCGGGGTCGATGCCACTTTTATAATATTTTTGTTTACTGCCCTTAGCAACCAAATTTGGACATTAAGACATGGTTCGGATAAAAATCAAATCTATGGATTTTAATACTTACATACATATGCACATTTATGACAAGCAGTTGGCTAAATAAAGGCAACAGTAGTATATCGCTGTTCGAAATTCATACATCTATTGAGAAAAAAAATGAAATCCGGCTAAGAAACTAAAACTGAGGGAAACACATTAAATATAAGAGAACTACGACAAAACAGAAACACTACATTAAAATGTAACACACACAGAAACGATCTATGATATAACAACGGCCATTTTCCTGACTTGGTACAGGACATTTAAAAAAAAAAAAAAATGATGGGTTGAACCTGGTTTTGTAGTATGCCAAACCTCCCGCTTTAATGGCAATGTTAAATATAACATTAAGATGACAACATTACATGACAGGACTACAATACAAATAAATAGGAGAAAATATAGGACAGAGAAACACACGAATGATAGCTAACAAAAGGTACCAGGTTTAAAATTTAATACGCCAGACATGCGTTTCGTGCACAATCAGTGACGCTGAGATGAACAAATATTGAAATCCAAAACAAGTACAAAGTTGAAGTGCCCTGAGGCCAAAAGTTCCAAACAGTTGTGACCAATACGGCTAGGGTTTTTTGCCTGGGATAAGAACCTCCTTATTATTTATAATAATTCATACTTTTGCAAACAGTGAATTTTATAAAATGACTATATGATAGATAAACATGATAAAACCCAAGTGGTGACTAACTACACAATAAAAATGGATACATTACATAACACAACCTAAATACCAGTACATAAAAACGTATTACAAAGGAGTACACATTTGTGTTTTCAGATATAACTTCGGGTTGCCAACTTATACTATTTCCCACCGTGGCGAAGTATGTCTGATGTTTCCGTTCACCATCTTTTGCTTACCTCAGCCAAATATTTTGCAACTGATACATAGAGATTAATACATGGCCTTTTCCATATCAGCCTGGGTATCATCCCGAGACCCCCATCTCAGCCCAAGACGGAGTCGAGGTGCTGAGATATGGGTCGAGGGATGATACCCAGGCTGATATGGAAAAGGCCATGTATTAATCGCTTTATCATATACTTCCGACAATAGTTTCATGTAAGGCAAATAAACAAATGCAATAACTAAAACAGCCAAAAACTTTATAAAGAAGTTAAATTAATTATGAATCAAATATACTATAAAGGCAACAGTAGTATACCGCTGTTCAAAACTCATAAATATATGGATAAAAAACAAAATCGGGGTAACAAACTAAAACTGAGAGAAACATTAAGTATTAGAGGGGAACAACGACACAGCATTAAAATGTAACACACACAGCAACGGACTAAGCATTAGACAAAATCCGATGAGAATAACAAATATAACATCAAAACCAAATACATGAATTTGGGATAGAAAAGTACCGTGACACGTCCTATATTACACTAAAATATAGGAGAAAACAAACGACACAACGGAAACACAACGTAAAAATGTTACACACACAGAAACGAACCATGATATAACAATGGCCATTTTCCTGACTTGGTACAGGACATTTTTAAAGAAAAAAATGGTGGGTTGAACCTGGTTTTGTGGCATGCCAAACATCGCACTTTGATGGCATTGTTAAATAAAACATCAAAATGACAACATAATAATACGTACAGGACCACAATACAAAAAATTAGGAGAACGTATTAGAAACACACGAACAACAGATAACAAAAGGCATCAGGTTTAAAATATTACGTCAAAAACGCGCCTCGTCCAAACAAGAATTACCAGTGACGCCCAGATATAAAAGTTCGAAAGTCAAAAAAGGGTTGGGTACAAAGTTGTACAGCTCTGAGGATCAGAAGTTGAAAAAGGTTGTGCCAAATACGGCTAGGGTTTTCTGCTTGTGATAAGAACATCCTTATTATATAGAACAAATTATGCTATTGCAAACAGTAAATTTAATCAAATGAATATAAAAGATTTACATCATAAAACTGACGTCAACTAATTACAGAAAACAAAACCCGAATACATAATACATTGAAGACCAACACAGAAAATAGACACGCCCGACTCAGTGAAAAACCAGGCCTGAACGCAAAAAGTTATAACCATGACGTCACATACGAACGAAATGGTGAAAAGGCACAATATTACGACATGCAGACATTTGAATTTCTGAAACAGCACAAATATGACGTCATATTTGAAAAATTATGTCTAAAAAATAAGATAGAAATAGGATTGATATAAGATTATAATAGAACTAAATACTGATATTACATTTAAACACAATGCACATTGCAATACTAATTAATAGCAATTAACTATATTATATATATGTCCGGTTTGTTTTGAATCTAACTTCAAACATAAAAATACAGATTACGTTGAACAAAATCAAAACTAATAAATGAAGGCGGTGAATAATTTTCTTTACCATAACACATGAATTTAATAGAAAAGAGGTCAACCAATTTGACAAAATCCGATGAAAATTACAAATATAACATCAAACTAACTATGATAGTCCAACACCACGCATCACTACCTCCATATATATGTATGGTAACATTTCCTATAGAGGCATTTTGAAACATTGGAAATTTGGAAGAGTTTTATGATCATTATTACTCCATGTTTATTGTACTATAAAATTATTTTTAATTATCAATGGCATTTGTTAGCAAGTACTAAACTATCCCCACAAAAGTTCCCGTAAATTTTGACGTCGTCATAAAAAATATCTGACGTCACAATGGAAAAGAAAACAATCGATACCGGAAACACAGGAAGTAACTTGCACGAGAAGCACTGTTATGGGTTTTTGCACGAGACGCCCCTGATATGGGTTATCAGCCCGGGTGGGAAATTATGGCTTGTGTACTTCCGCTCATTACACATATGCAAAAGCTATCATATCAATGCTAAGTATGTGATAAATAATTGTTATTACCATCGAACACATATCAATTTGAATTTTCGGTTTCCGCAATTTACTTAACTTTGACCTCAACAAAATTTGGTTAACTTATACACAATGCTTTTTAATACAAATCAGAAATCAAGTTTGAATTTGTTTGGCGTCACTTTCATCGTTCTCGAGTTATGTCAATTTATAATTGAAAAAAAACCCGTCTAATTTGAAAGAGTTTTTTTTTAAACGGGGGCATCTGTGTCCCACTGACACATTCTTCTTTTATTTGAATAGAGTGTCACAAAATTAATTAATTCTTTCCTCCCCGACGGTATCACTAGCCCTGTACCTAACACTTCTATGTAGACATGAACTATCAATGAAATGGAAATATTCACAAATTAACTGTTGACAAAACTATGAGGTGTTCGAAATACTTATGATTTTATGCCACCGCCGTATCGTAGGGGACATAAAGCTTTTAACGTTCTTCAGTTATGCGTCGTTATAAATGGAAAAATGGCTAAATCGGTCGTATCCGTTATCTAACTTTAGTTTGCCTCAACCAAATGTTATGAAACTTATACAATGTTTATAATCACAATCGGTCTTAAATACGTGAATCCTTTATCTGTATGTGGAAGTTGACTCATGCATATTTACAAGTGGGGACGGGGCATCTGTGTCCTATATACACATTCTCCATGTAATTAACCAATGCATTGATTACCTAAACTGTATTTGACATATAAATGTTTTAAACATTTGGTCGATACCTGTGCTGATGAACTTTCATAAGGAGATCATCAGCGCAATAGTCAATCGCACTGTAGTACAGACATGATTTATGCTATTCAATTATTAGATTGTTCGTTTATAAACTTAAAGGCTATAAAGAAATGAAGAAATAATTAAAATGTCAATTGTTCTTGAACAATTGAGAGGTCTTTCCTTTTGTAATGTAAAATACATGTTCCAATAGACGTAGAATGTATCGAAAAGTTCTTACACTCAAAAAACGTTAAATATAAAAATCAACAAATTCGCTTTTTAGATGACCTTGACCTTTGTGAAGATCACCAGTCCACAATGTCATTGCAAGAAGGCCCCATGGGTATAGGACCTTTGATTCAAGAATTAAAGGTCATTTTATCTTTTCGGAACCATTAACAGGAGTTATGCCCCTTCAGAATATGTCAAATCTCTTCGTTCAAAATTTAAAAAAGTTGTGCCTCAGTCACCTAAACGTACTAAAAAGTACAATCGTTTTTGAGATATTGACTAAAAATCCTAAAAATTTGTAAGGTCAAAGGTCAAGGTCAACCTTAAAAAGCTTTAAAACACACTGAAAATCTTTTAAATAAGCTCAAAAACACATCATTCGCTATATGGGACATGACCTTGACCTATGACCTTTTGACCTTGATCAAGGTCATTAGTCCCCAATGTCATTGCTGAAGACCCCATGGGTCTAGGACCTTTGATCATACATTAAAAGCTGATTTTGCCTTTTCAGAAACCTAAAACAAGAGTTATGCCCCTTACAGAAAGGTCAAATCTCTTCGGTCAAAATGTAACAAAGTTGCGCATTAATGACCCAAACATTTTCCACTATACAACACCTCTGAAAGTATTAAGGTTGCTGAGATTATCCCATAACAAGGTGTTAGGTCAAAGGTCAAGGTCAACATACACATTTGACCTTGAGGTATTTTTTAAAATTACATGAATTGATGATGAATGGTGAAGATCCTAGGTGTCTACGACTTACGGTTTCTGAGTTTTGGTGGCCAACCGACACCGGTTAATTTTAATAGGGACATACCCTACCAATGAGTCGTTGAATCTTTTCGATCCAAATGTAACGAAGAACCAGGGTCTGGTCCTGAACAAATTTCACCCTTCGTTTTTTTTCTAAATAGAACTAGAGGAAATAATGCTATATTATAAATCGAAAGTTTTTAATCATGAATAAAAGTTAAAGGAAAGACAAAATATAAACATGAGTTAAAAATTGAATTGTATTACAAAGGACAAATAAAAACTTTGTAATGAAAAAGCGAAATACTGTACCGAAAATGTTTTTTTTTTGTATCTTTGGCAACTGACCAATTACATTAATTGTAAAATAATGAAAGGTTTATAGATTTCTTTTAATTTCTGCAGATAAAAGTCTACCATGTTTCAATGAATACTTACAATGAAAGTATCCGATACAATAAGTAAAAGTATACATTCTGATCTGAAAAGAATCGTGTCATGTTCCATTTAAACTTTTGTAGAAACTTCGAGGGTCAATCAATATTCACAAAGAAAAGAGAACTAAACGAAGTTTACCATTCTACTTCCTAATTGAACAAAAAAATGAGCACTAAAGGTAAGCTTTTAAGATTCTGTTATGCATTACAGCTTTCAATGACTACACATGATAACTCTTTTGTAAATGAATGGCAATTAAATTATACAAGAAAGCTCTAATAATGACGTTTATTTGATATTATTGATGTGAAATTCAAAGTATAAACATTTATCAATTTAATCTGTTTTTTACTTTAAAAATCCGTGCAGTTACCACTACAGGCGTGACTCTGAAAACAGCACCATCTGTTAGTGGAACCCAACCCCATTCTGGAGCAAAACGAGTGCACCCTTTGAATGAACCAACTGCTGTCAAAATATTTGTAACTCCCACAGACAATAAAGAGTTTGTAAGTGTTCATCAGTTAATCAATGTTCATAATGATTTGGTAGATGTTTATGACCATGCATATACAAGTCATTGAAACGTTAGGCAAATTATACACTAATACAATATATAAAAGTAAAATCACAATTAATACTGAACTCAGAAATTCCAAACGGAAAGCTCTAATCAAATGGCAAAATCAAAAGCTCAAACACATCTAACGAATGGATAACAACTGTCATATTCCTGACTTGGTACAGGCATTTTCTCATGTAGAAAAGTATGTATAAAGCAGTTAAGTAAAAAGACAAAAGTTTGTATCTTAAAGACCACGGAAATCATTAAAAAATCCCAAGGTTTTTAAAATATTTATTTGAAATATATATGTATATATACGCACATATGAGTATTACTCTCTTAAATTATAATGTCTGCAAAACTTTTTTAAAGGTCTACAAAAAAATATATACATATGCAATTAATGTGTCATGTTTTTTTAAGAATTAATTTGAAAGTGAGTGACAGTTTTA
The DNA here is from genome assembly GCF_963676685.1 of Mytilus edulis. Taxonomy (NCBI): domain Eukaryota; kingdom Metazoa; phylum Mollusca; class Bivalvia; order Mytilida; family Mytilidae; genus Mytilus; species Mytilus edulis. The sequence continues at coordinate 21,326,292 of NC_092345.1, forward strand.
CTCTTAAAAAGTTTGTTGTTAATATATTTAAATAAAATTTAATTTATCAGGATCAAAATATGAACAAGGTAAATTAATATAATTTGTGATTAACGATACTGTTAAGTATATTAATAACAAAGCCAAGACAAAAAGCTTATAGAGTAATATTAAGTAATGCAAATTCTTTCTGGACAGTTTATCATTTTTATAAATTTCATGTTAACAAAACTTTTAATTTTTAAAAAAACTAACGATTTTCTTATCCCAGGCATAGATAACTTAGCCGTATATGTCACAACATTTTGGAATTTTTGATCCGCAATGCTCTTCAACTTTGTACTTGTTTGGCTTTATAACTTTTTTGATCTGAGCGTCACTGATGAGTCTTATGAAGACTAAACGCGCGTCTGGCGTACTAAATTATAATCCTAGTACCTTTGATAACTATTGTAAGTATTCTAATGTCAATTTGACGAATTAATTTTTGTTTTACTTGATAAAAAATACCCCATTGACATTCAAGCAGACATTTTTCTTTGATTTTAAAATGTTATAAGACTGGTGTTAAACAAGGTTTTGTGGATCAAGACAGAACCCTTTTGTTTTACAATTTTAAATGCAACTTTAGTTCGGCTACACATTTAAATGTTTATATTTATGATAGTTCAACATTGACAAGAACTGTATAGTATATATAAAGTTGATGCGTATGAATTAAATAACTTGGACATAGCAATAACGCAAGAGGTACTAAGAAAATACATTCTACCATGATTGTTTTCATTTGTATCATTTTGTAGAATCGCCTGGGAATACAGTTGTTGCAAGTGATACGTAATGGGAATGTAAAACAAGCATTAGAACTGATTGGTCAAAATGCAGATGTATCTTTTTGCGACCAGGTGAGAATTATATGTACGATTATTTGTCAAGCCTGCGAATTTTGTCGCAAAAACGAGACATATCGATCATACAGTCCTTCGTCATCATCGTCGGTGGCGTTCACAAATATTCACTGTGTGGTAAAAAATTTTGAAATTTCAACAACTTTCTTAAAGGATCCAGGATTTCTCACAACTTGGGGAGAAGCTTGTTTGTGGTCATAAGATAGTATCTAGAAGTAAATTTTGTAAAATAATAATCTGTTTATTCATCGTTTACTTATAAATGGACTGGTTTTCTGCCAGTTTAAATTATATTTATCCTGTGTTTAATTTTGTTTTAATAACTTTCTTAAACTACTAGTATCCTGGATTTGTACTAACTTGGACAGAAGCTTGTTTATTATCAAAAGCTTGTATTTAGAATATTTCTTTTTAAAAATTATTTCCTGTTTTTTTCTATCCGTATGTCACTTATAAATGAACTTAGTTTGTCTTCCATTTAACATTACATACAGTCTGCAGTTAAAGTTTAAAAAAAAATATATTAGAATCTTAAACCATAAAACTTGGACAGAAGCTTCTTATAATCAAAAGATAGAAACTGAATGAAAACTATTGATACCTTTTTCTCCGTTTTTGTTGATCCTGTGACTAAAAGCAAAAGTAGGCGAGACATTTGGTTCCGCGGAACCCTTACCTTTTTCTTTTGCTGATTAGTCGTACAAATGCTTTTTGTATCTTTTGGTTGCCTTTGTTTCATTAGCGTATACATCTGGGCCTACGTTTGTCTTTAATCGTATTTGGCTTTTAAAAAGTAAAAAAAAAAAAAAATACCGAATTCCGAGCAAAAGATGGTATGTGAATTACCAACTATTTTTAAATTCCTTATTTTTGTATTTTGCTTTCAAAGTATTTTGGTAATGTAAAGCCCATGTTCAACTGATGAATAAAACATGTCTTCCAAAATACCATATCAAACAGTTATCGTAACACGGATTTTATGTAACGACGTCATAAGTCATAATGATGTTAGTTCTTCTGAAATGCTAAAATATAAGTATGATACAGTATCGACAGGCTGTTGGGAAATAAGTGCTCCTCAATGTATAGAAGTACATAATTATGTATCAAACTGTTAAAAATAAAATCAATATTAATACCATTCAAAAATCGTACTATAATGTAAACTTTGTAATCATGAGATAGATAGATACTTTATTCTCTAAAAACTAAATACAAGTTTACAGAGAAATATACAATATAATTAAAGATATAATAGTTCAGGTAAACAAATACAGTATTACCAAGATATTTAAAAGTACTAAATTATGATGGCATACATGTTTAGTAACATGTACAAGTAAAGGTTGAACTTAATAGAAAGAGAAAAAAAATCAGTAAGATGCTTATGCGATTACATTTACATGGAAAGACACCTTTTGTTTTTTTTATATATAATACCCTTAATAAATAAACACAGTTTTCTGAAGACAGATTGTTTTTTACTATTAAATAGTGAGCAAAATGAAATTATATTTGGGCTATTTGAAAATTTAGTTTGTAGAAATAATTGTCTTTCGTTCTTCACATGCGAACAGCAAAACAAATAATGAAATTCGTCGCCTATCTCACCGGAACTACATAACGAGCATGTCCTTTCATTTCGGGTAATGTTTTGCCATCTTCCCTTTTATATTGGTAACGCATGGTTACCTGCTCTGAATTTACATAATGTAAACACATGTTTGTCTTCAAGAATATTCAGGTAGTTCTCACCCTCCAATGAGAGAATAGAATTATTCAAAGGACTAATAATCCCCAAAATCAAATATAAGTGATTGAGTGAATATTTTCAGTAGTTTGTGTTATCACATTCCTTGACTTGATAATTATCAGTTAAACACGTATTGCATTCATTGGTATCTAAAACACTTCCCTTCAGGTACATGCATAACGAACAAGTTGTGAAAAAAATAATCAAAAGAACAATACAGTCATAAAAAGGAACATAATTATCAGTCAATGTAAAATTACCTCTTTAATTATAATTTCTTATATGGAACTTAAATCTATTCTTGTTCTGATGTCCATTAACCATTGGTTCTGACTACACCCGATACATGTGAAATATGTGTGTTTAAACTCAATTTTTTAAAATAACGTTTAATAATTAATTCTTGATATTTGTATTTTTTTTTAAAGATGCAAAACGCTTTTTAAAAAAAACAACATTTCCTTATTATAGGCTGGATGGAGCGCAATGCATCATGCAGCTTGTTACGGCTTTGTAGAACTAATAATACAGCTGAGAGAGAAAGGAGCTTCAGTTGACGCCTTAGATTGTGTAAGTATTGATTGACAAAAATAGAGCTTTTTCATATGTAAATATTGGACCAACCCTAATGTAGTCTTACGAGAAGCAGTTGAATTAAAGTTTTACTTTTAAAAATGATAAATACAATTTTCATTCCGTAAAAGATATTCTACTCGTTAAAAATTCACATAGTTGGTTAAATAAATCAACTATATTTTAAATGACGTTTGAATCAATAAAAGATTGTAATGAAAACATATAAAGTAAAACAGAATTATCTATTTTAGTCGAATGAAACCCCAATCCACAAGGCGTCGAGGAAGGGCCATGCTGAAGTAGTTATAGTACTCATAACTTTTGGCGCAGAAGTTAATGCTGTTAACAGTGTAAGATTATATTTAGAAAATAATTTTTTCCCTTGCTGAAGTCAAAGATGGTTATTTTTTATATGATTCTATGTTACTTGTTAGTCTGATTAATATATGTTTTTATTATTATGAAATGACATTCAGAGGAAATTAATGTTATGATCAGCAACATGTTTATTTCATGAAGAAATAAAGGCAACAGCAGTATACCACCGTTCAAAATGTCAGTTTTATTAAGGAATGACTGTAATACTTTTTCTGTCTATTCGAAATAACATAAAAAATTTGGTGCACACTGAATAACGCGCGTAGCGGGTTATTTAACAGTGTGCACCACATTTTTTATGTTATTTCGAATAAACAGAAAAAATATTACAGTCATTTCTTATAATTTAATTCTAAATTCCATTTTAAACCGTAGAAAACCATGAACAAACGTTGATGACGTCACGGTCACATGACTAAATTATGTCTATGGGCTCATAACAAAATAACGTCAGCCAATCAGAAGACGCGTTACATCCAAAATTAAATTATTGTAAAATATAGAGTATGTTTAGTTTCCTAGATACATTTATTTTGTCAAAATATGACAAAGCAAGACTTTCCCTTCTATTTATATAAAATAAAAAGATGGAGTTTAACAACAATGAGACAGCTATCCACAACCGGAGGCCAAGTGACGTTGATGTTAGCAACTATAGGTCACCATACATTGCATTTTGTTAACGATTTTGACTAAGGCATGATCAGTAGGTATAATGGTATGTACATTACTATACATTTGTATATTTTCTCCTTATTCCATTTTGAGAAGTGTAAAGATTTGTTTTCTTTCATTATATTAGAAGAAGACTGAAAACCAAATATACTTACGTTTTAGTTTTTCTTCTATACTTAGAATGGAGAAACTGCATTAGAGCTTGCAGTGAAAGCTGGCCAAACTACAGTTGTAGAAAATTTGTGCATGCTTGGAGTTGAAGTTTTGTTGCAAGACTGGGTTTGTACAATAGGAAATTAATCTCAATACATCGATAACTTTGTTCGACAATCAGTCATAATATAACAAAATTATCAAAATTAAATACAATAAACATAATTCAACTGTTAGACGATGAGAATATTTGATTCCAAGCAAGCACTTTTATTAATTTTGAAATTCTTTGATAGTATGAAAAAAATTGTCAGTCCCAGAAATTAAATCATAACAGAATTTATCTATTTTCTAACGTTTGTTTGATAGTATTACATAGATAAAAACATGAAAATCAAATGTATCTCATTTGTTCTTCACATATACAGTACTGTTTGTGCGGGTCGTAAAATTTAACAAAAGCAGTCTTTCTTGTTTAGTTAAAACTAATTTTATTGTTAAAAATTAAGAATGGTTTAGATACTATTTTTACTACTTTCACTACGTTTTCATCAACGTTCTTCCTACTGCTACCTTCCATAGTTTAAACTTTTTATCGGACATTCTTAGATCAAATTATTGGCTTACGAGAGAAGGGTTTTGTTAATTATCCGCGATGTTTGTTTTATTCTATTATTTAAAAACTTAACCAAACTGGCTGCTTATTGCAAATTATTATTTTCAAATATCCCGCTTATATTCATATTTGATTTCCTGTCTCAATCATAGCTAATATTCCCTTAAATATATCATTTCTTCTTGTATGGTTTTGTATTTATTGGATAGTTGCACATATATATATTTAACTTAATTTACGCCCCCCCCCAGCATCCATTTGCTATTAAATTCACATTTTTATGCAGAATACCGTTTGCTGCAACTTTCCTTTAAAAGATAATGCATAAACTGCCAATTGTAAGCAAAATAAATGACATTCTGTGTCATCTGATTTATTGCTTTGACTTTTGTGCTAAAACTCTTACTTTCTGTCCGTTCCAAACTCACAAAATCTGCATTCTTTTTTATATTTAAAAACAAAAATATAACTTATGTAATGATAATAATAATGTCAATAATTTTATTTTATTGCAGTCATGGTCAATGATTGATGAAAACGAACTGAGTAAAAAACAGAAGAAAATTATAGAAATATTACTCAAGCAGCATTCTCGCAGTTCTGGATATGCACAAAAGTAATTTCTTTCTTTCTCACAAATCTTTTTCAAGAGACAATCACCATTTCTGTGGGAACAAACTGTGCCTTCTCTTTTCCCCCAGACTTGTTATTTATTGTTTATGTGTCAGACTTCATTCATGAGTTCACAAAGAGCATGACAAACAATCGTTCTTTAACTTCACGTTCCGTTTAACAGAAGACGCTCTTTTTATCATTTATTGTTTTAGTTGTTTTTCTTTGTATGTTCACAGTTATTGTGTGCCGCCCTTTACTCTTATTGAGGTGGAACATCAAAATTGTTCTTGTATTGCAGATCCATTCAGTTTGAAATAGTTTCCATAAAAGCCAATGAAAACAAATGTCTGGAAAAGATAGGAGTGGAGGTGATTGGCAATGATGATGCTAAAGACTTAGAAGTTATTGACAGTGGAGAAATAGATAACGACGGTTATTTTCTTTATTGTGGTAAGATGAAGACAGAATACTCTGATGTCACAAGCAGCCTTACACTGAAAGACAACACTGAAATTGTCAGTGATATTTATGAATGCAGACTTTGGTGTAACAAGAGGAAGACCCTGAGACTTAGTATACGTCTGAAAACTGTTCTCGCAAGCAACGAGAATCTCATTATAATGTCATCAAATGGAAAGATCGGACGCATAGATAGTATTGACAAGTTTACGGAACACAAGAACCAATCCAAACATGTGAGTTATCCAAAAAGCTGAATTGCACTAAAACTTTATATCATTATTACCTTTAGAAAAGAAGGATCATGACAACGAAAATAAAAAACACTAGGCCAGTCATGAACACAACAAACAAAAACAAAACAGAGAGCTTCTAATACCGCAGTCCCACTAGGCCACAATCACACTACGATCTGTGAAAAAAAATGTAAATTTTGACGATCGTAGTGCAATTGTGTAGATCGCAGTACGGTCGTAATACGGTCGTGGTGAGGTCTTCAAGATCGTGATGAGCGTGGCTAACTTTGAACATTCTCAAAACAATCGTGGTGCGGTCGTTGCGAAATCAAGTCGTAGTAGAAGCGTAGTGAGAGTGCATTAAGGTCATGGTAATATCGCAAAGGTCGCTGTACCATCGTAGCGAGAGTGTAGCGAAAGCGTGATTCTGTTCGGAGAGACTGCGCTACGATCTCACAGCGACGTTATTACGACCTCACTACGACCATCACGTTCTCACTGCGACCTATCTACGCTTACACTTCGACTATACTACGTTTACACCACGCTGTTTAAGACCATAGTACGATTCTAGCACGCCCATGCCCTCCTCATCACGATCTTCTTATGACCTGACTACGTTCATACTACGACATGTATGCTCATTGTCATTTTCACATGAAATATATAAAAGCTATCCAGGTTTTGATTGTCTGTATGTAATTTGGACCTCTTGTCCTTTTTCTTCAACGGCTCAACCATGCTTGAAACATATGTGTCATCCCTGCTATAGTGCGTTAAAACATCGTAATTTGAGCTTGATGGATCAGCAATAAGTTGTGATTCAGGTTGCATTAGTCGGTCCGACATCTCTGCTAGATCAGGATTCGTTACTATCAGAGCTCCCTCTGCCTCTACCACTACGACCACGATTTCTGGTAAATCTTGGTGGCATGACTTTATTAATTCTGTAAAATCTACTTATTAATCAGAAATAAAAGGAATGAAACAGTATTTATATCGAACTCGATGTTGACGTTATTGCTGAAACGTAGTAAGATCGCAGTATGAGCGTGGTATAATCGTAATATAAGCGTGGTAAGATTGTGTTGCAATCGCATATCTCGTGGTATAGTCGTAGTGAGAACGTGATGAGCGTAGAAAGATCTTGATAAGCGTAGTGAGGTCGCAGAATAAGCGCGGCGAGAACGTAGAATTATCGTAGCGGGATCGTTGTAGAAGCGTAATGAGGACGTAGTAGCATCGTGAAGCAATGAAAATTTACATTTTCATGCCGCTCATATCGCGACCTCACCACGATCTTAATTTATTTTAGATCGCGGCGAGCGTGGTGCGATCGTGGTCTAGTGGGACCGGGGTTTTAGGTTTGAAAATATGAAAATGAAGAGAGGACAGAGAGGACGAGACGAAAAGAAAAATAAGAACTAGCTCAATATTGATAGATTATGTTTCCTTTGGATAATCAGACACATCCCTTTGATAACTATGAGCAACATACACAAAATAGAAATTTGTAACTTGTTATTCTGAAATTGTGATATTATATTACTTTCTCTAATTCTTCGTCAATTTATCCCTTTCTGCACCCATTTGATAAAAAAAAAATATAATCAACGTGTGGTTCGTTTGATCTCAGTTCTTCATTGGTTAAAATACGGTTATGACGTCGAATTTTCTTGCTTTCCTCTGAATTCCCTACTGGACGGCATGAAAAAAGCGACCATGCCTGATGACGTAACATAGAAAGAACACATATTTTTGCAGATCATTCGAAAAGAAGGAATACGTTTGCCTGCACATTGTTTGAAAATCATTAGAGAAACAGATTCTACCACCAAATATCGTGTAATACGATATTTATCCACTCTCGACAGTTAAATTTCAAATATTTAAAACGCTCGGCGAGCCTCGCGTTTTAAATTTGAAAATTTAACTCTCTCGAGTGGATAAATATCGTATTACACTCGCTGCAGTGGTAGAATCTATATGTTCATTTCAGATTCTAACAAACTTAACGGTTTTCGACTGATTCCCTCTTCTGTTAGGGCTAATTAAAGCGTATAAAATTTGAAAGGAAGACATATTAAAGATACCAGGCCTAAAATTGTGTATGAAAGACGCGCGTTACGTCATCAGTAGACCCCAGTGAAGCTCAAACAAAAAAGTTAAACAGTCAAATAAAGTACGAAGTTGAAAATTTACGAAATGTTTTGCCAAATTAGGGTGGTCTATTCTTATAAAGGAAAGAAAATCCTTAGTTTTTCGAACAATTCAAAGTTTTGTTTTAAAAATAAATGTGATAATATCTTAATTATTCATGTCACACAGAGGTGCTGATTACTGGGCTTCACCAGCATTGGCTTCGCCCAAGCAGTTGTGAAAAAGTCATCATAGAATAGATACCAGGCTTATAATTTTGTACTCAAGAAGCTCGTGTCGTCCGCAAAAGACTAGTACGTAGCTCTCCGATTAAACATTTAATGTATTAATATAAAAATTTCAACGATTATTCATGTCAAAATGCACAGAAGTTCTAGCAACAGGCTTAGTGATACACTCGAGGAGGAAATTTCCACCTGTAGTGACATCAAAGATATCATGCTTTTAATTTTGTAAGGCGCTTTGTCTACTAAAGACTCATCAGTGACGTTTTAATAAAAACAAAAGACAAAAGGCAAAATAAAGTGCGAAGTTGAAGAGCATTCAGGGTCAAACATTCCGAAAGATTTTGCAGACGACAGTTAAGGTAAAATGGTATCCCATCTTTCATTTACCCTTATTTTTTCAGTATTCTGTGGCTCGTGTTACTATAAGTGTTAACACAACGTCAGTATCATTCTACTTTGGAAAACAAATAGAGCCAGAAAAGTTCCACATCGGTTCTGAAGCTGTAACACTGAAGCCAAAAGGAGAACCTGAAGCTGAAATAAGTATTCCAAAAGGTTCATTTGAATCAGAAGGACAAATGTCTTTACAGGTAACCATTTTACCAACTATTAGTAATTCTACCACGGAATTCTAATATGTATTCCGATATATCTGTAAAATTAACTAAGGAATTCGTAATGAAGCTTAAATAGTTTTCAATGTGTTTTACTAATTGGAAAAGCAATTTAGTGATATCAAAAAGTAAGGAACACTTTTTGAAGGCGGCTCTATAAAATACTATTTAGCCTTGTATATATATATATATTTATTATAGAAAACAATATTCCCTAATTTTATAGATTATTGAATTGTTTCAATTCTAGCTAAATTCTAACCAACGGTATTTATTCACATCAAATAAGGAATATAACCTTATTTGTTTAATGAAATAATAGCATTGCGATCATTTTGTGGATTCAATATATCACATCCTAAATTTGCTCAAAAGATAATCATTTTATAATCTTTTCACAAAACAAAACATTTTTTTCTAAACCATGGTTGGCACAAAGATTGTACACATACATATGTCATCACAATCAATTGCAAAGATCAGCTATCTGCAATTTACTCTCAAAGTATATACGAGAAAATTTACTGTGTCACGAGAAATTTAACTGTGTCACGATAAATAAGAATTAAAATGCTACCAGCAATGTTAATGCATTCAACATTATTGATTACATATAAACACTTTTAGGGTGAACTTTCGAACTCTTTTCATCTGAGGGTCACTAGGGCGCAAGTCTGACGTGTTAATTGTTAAACCTGGTGTCTTTTTATACCCCCGCTTTAAAAAAAGGTTGGTATCAACATTTATATATGTCAGCCATACCGTGTGATGCGTTTTCAGATTCATCATTTGACAACTTCCTGTTTACCGAACACTTGTCTGATTTTACAAATGATAGCCAAGTTGAAAATTTTCGTCACATTTTTCTCAGGAACTAAAATACAAGGATTTCTGAAATTTGGTTTCAGGATTTATATAAGTCAGCTATACCGTGTGATGCGTTTTCAGATTCATCACTCAACAACTTTCTGTTTACCGAACACTTGCATATTTTTACACTATTAATATTATCCACTTGCGGCGGGGGTATCATCAGTGAGCAGTAGCTCGCAGTTTCACTTGTTTTTTTTAGCTATTATTCGTGTGTTTCTCTGTCCTATATGTTCTCCTACTTTTTTGTATTGTAATCCTGTCATGTTATGTTGTCATCTTAATGTTATATTTAACATTGCCATTAAAGCGGGAGGTTTGGCATGCTACAAAACTATGTTCCACCCACATTTTTTTTCTTAAAATGTCCTGTACCAAGTCAGAAAAATGGCCATTGTTACATTATAGATCGTTTCTGTGTGGGTTACATTTCAATGTTGTGTTTCTGTTGTGTCGTTGTTCTCCTCTTATATTTGATGCGTTTCCCTCAGTTTTAGTTTGAAGCTCCGATTTGTGTTTTCCTCAATCGATTTATGAGTTTCGAACAGAGGTGACTTCTGTTGCCTTTATTAGAAACATGTAGCTGGTGTAGCTTCAATATTTTGTTCCCAAAAGAAATATCATATCATCTTTTTATAACGTGTTATCTTTAGATTGTTGATACCAAAGAAGTGAATGAAGAAGAAGAAGAAGAGGAATCTGGAGATATGTTAACAACAAACATAGTTGACATATCTATGACTGATGGTCAACAACCAAAGCAGGACATTGGAATAAAAATTCCTATCCATCACAAGTTGTCCGAGGATGATGCTGTAGTTATACTTGCAACATCTAGTGATACGCCTTGTTCAGTTGACGATTGGGAAGTTATGGAGGCAGAAATGGACGAATCTGGCAAATCTGCAACTTTTAAAATACGTCATTTTTCTATGTATGAAATTATGGCTTAAGTATCTCGAATTTTGTTCAGAATATACTGAAAGTGTTTGATCTTATATTCATTTTCGATAGAAAGAAACATTTTGATATATCTGTCATTAAGCTTGATGTCTCTACCTTATTGTTTAAATTTGTAATATACATTTGGTTCATTCAACAAATAGGATGAAGTTTTAAATAGGTATAACGAGTTTCTTAAAGGAAGGCATACCACCAAGAGCGATATTGATAGCATAATTAAGTAATTTTAACAACATCTTTTCCTTTGAGAGTTTCAAAAAATTATACTTTGGAAATCAAAATGTATTTCTCGCTGAAACAGATAAAGATACATGTATATATTAAAATTAGGAAACGGTTAATAACAAAAGTACTGAACTCCGAGAAAAAATCAAAACGGAAAGCTCCCAATCAAATTGCAAAATCAAAAGCTCAAACACATCAAACGAATGAATAACAACTGTCATATTCCTCACTTGGTGCAGGTATTTCTTAAGTAGAACATGATGGATTAAACCTGGTGTTATAGCTAGCTAAACCCCACACTTTTAGCTAGCCACAGGGAGTGTCATTTTCCAGTTTTATAATAACTGTGCATGTAACATTCTATGAATTTGCCCTTGTATTCGTTTTTGTAGCTATGCTGGTTCATCAAAAGAAAAAGTGAAGATAGACTTACCCGGTGTTGTTGATGCTTTAGAGAGATCTTTAAACCGACAAAGAAAGATTGAATTCATATTCCTAACAAAATGGGTAAATGCTGAAACTCTACTCTTGGTGATCGAAGGGACCGCTGCCCGGAAATCTGATAGTAGAATAAAATATTGGGCGAGACAAGGCTATAATGAAAAATCATTGAAGAGAAGCAAAGAAAGTCGTGTCAAAAATGGGCAAAGATTCATGGTAAATTTTCATTTGATTTCAAAAACTTATAGAAAGGATCTCTCCAAACAAATGTTTTAATCAAAGCTTCAATGGAGGAAATTTAAGAATGTTCTCCTTACAGATATATGAGATACGATAACTATGATGAGTTTATTTTAAACATTGTTATCTAAATGGTGATAAAAATTATGAATAAGATCTTTTGGTAAAAATATATCAATAAGCAACAACCTTTACAAAGTTATCATTGACTGACAACAATAGTTTTGCATTAGGAATCTTGAAGCAAAATAATTATGATTGAAGCCTATATATTGCAGGTATTTCCCCTGATATTTGGAACAAGATTTTTGCAAGTTATGTAGTGTTTCCTTAGATGCAAGAAGTTTGAAATTTTTTAAGACAATAATTAATACAAAGTTCAAATACATTTTAACTGACATACAAAAAACTTGTATCCCTCAGGATGAAGTAATTTATGTATATCTATTTTGATATAGCTCACGTGTTCTGATAATTGTTATAGGCTTTATAAATATTTTGATATGAGCGTCACTGATGAGTCTTATGTAGACGAAACGCGCGTCTGGCGTACTAAATTATAATCCTGGTACCTTTGATAACTATTTAGAGCCATGGCTTTACAAATGTGTGTCATAATGCTTTGGACGCAAGAATATAAAGTTGTATTTTCTTTTTTGTACTATGTCATCAAGTAAACAATGGTTTATATAATCCTTTTGTTATTTTGAATATAAGTTTTTTGTGTACATTTTAGAATTGAGTGGAAGGGACATTCAAACTCATAAGTCGAATATAAACTGACAATGCAATGGCTAAAAAAGACAAAGACAAATAGACAGACATACAACAGTACACAAAAAACACATAGAAACTAAAGCGACACTTTTAAGCGCGAATTGAGGAAAGAGAAATCCATAATTCAGTTGAATAAGAAGACAAGAAATGTTACTTTTTTGTCTGCCACATACAGACTGGTACACTAGAAGCAATAGTAGACTTTGAACATGATACTACCAAATAATATACTCAATAAAAGATTCACGTTTTAGCCCTTAAATATTTTCGTGTAACTGTAAAGATCTTAATTTAATATATATGCGTTCATTGCTTCTGACAGAATTGTCTGGAATGCTTCATTATTTTGACAGAACGTATATCTAAGTAACTTAAGTTATAGGTTGTACGCTTGAATACTTCATATCTTAAAAGATCATTACTTCGTATGTATATTTAAAAATTAACGTTTTTGCACGATAAACTAAAATCACTAATTAATATCTTTCACATCGTGCAATTATTATTGTTTAAATTTTATTTTCGCAGTTTACCTTTTCTGGAAACCTTGCAGAAGTATCAAGAGAAGAGAGTTTTGCATTGATTTACCAAAACAACAGAGATAATTTCCGGATGTTTAATATCTGTTTAGATGATCCCAACAAACCATTTACTGGAGAAATTCAAATATCTTTTGAAAATGAAGTTATGCTTACAATACCATTAAAGAAGAGTGGTTTATTTTCCTGTTGCAGTGCTCAAAGAGTAAAGAAAGTTACAAATATTGAGCATACAAGCTTGCAGAATATTTCTTATCAGGTCATAAAACCAAAAGGTAACTAAATTAAATCACGACATATGATTAGAATGTTTACGAAAGTAATTTGGAAGAAGGAGTTAGTTCAAACTTCTATTTAGTTGGGTCATTCTGTAAAAAATAAATCAGAATTAAATTGGCATTTCCTGAAGAGAAAGCCATGATTTTATTTTGCTTGACACATCGATATTGAAATTTATGTCAAACACGAGGATTATTGAAACGGTAAAATATTAAATCAGTCAATGACACTAAATCTTAGAAATATATACCTAGAAGAAATTTGAACACTTAATTTCATCACAGCGTCTATGCCATAAATTGTCAAGCTCAAATTGATTTATAGTATGAATCCACAACAATGACTGGACTTAATTTAATTTTGTACAATAGAATTATCGGTTCCAATTTTACTGCACCATATGCGTATTTCGACAAAAAAAGTATCTTTCCTGAAGCTCAAAGTCCTATAAAACCTTATACAATCGTCAAAAGCTGATAAAACGAAAAGGACCAAGAGTAAAGTATAACCCAGACAAGGAATTAAAGCTATGCATTTTATGGAAATACATTCTTTAAATTAGAATAAGTTTGATTTATTTTTATTTCGCTAATTTTTGTGTTATTTTCAAATGTGAGAAAAGTGAGAAAAATATTTCTTATCAGTAGTGAAATATTTGTTCTCAGCAAGTGATTGGTCTAAATTTGATTATGACGTTAAAATTTCTTGATTTCTTCTAAATTTACTATTGTGACATCCCGAAAAAGACGACCATGCGCGATGACGTCTCATATAAAGACCACAACTTTGTGCAAATCTTTTTAAAGGAAGGATAAGAATATTTAGAGAAGCAGACACCACCGCTTTAACTCGTGCATTGCGATATTTCTCCACTTTCAAAAGAGATATTTTAATTACTTATAAAGGTCGACAAGCCTCGCGCTTTAATTAGTATAATGTAACAGTCTCGAGTGGAGATTGTTGCAATGATGGAACCTATATATCTGCCAATTTGAATACAACAATATCCGAAGTTCATGCCACTACCGAAGTTCTACTACATCATACAAATTCAGCAACGTCATCTTGTCCTACACTCTTTATATGAGCGTTAAAAAATGAAAATGCCTAGAACAAACTGTACATATTCATTAAGAATTCCTGAATGAAGACTCATATTTTGAAAATGAATCTATATCATAACAAATTAAAGTTTTATCAAGTTTTGTAAACGATGTCCCACTTCTACTGCAAACGTTGAGAAATGAAAATATTATAGTCACATAACTGCAAAGACAAACCAAGTATGAACAAGATCAAACAAAATATCAACCAAACAAGGACAGAAAATTTCAAATATAAAAAAAGGAAGATAATGATATATAATTGTCCCACTTTATTATCAATTTTTGGCATGAATATCACCATGAGAAATTCAAGGATAACTAAATATCCCTACGGAAAAAGTAGAAAGAAAAACAAATAACAATGAAAACTGAATATTGCAAAGTCAAGTCGCTCAAATCGAGGATGAAGTGTGGACGGTTTTGATTTGGTTTGCCCTACAAGCGGAACGTGCTTCTCATAAAAAGAAAAATGCTTTCGAAGAAAGATTTTGAACTAAAAAAAAATATACCATTCGTTATGAGAAACAAAGCATACTTTATCAGCCCTGTAATATGATTTTTGAACAGCGGTATACTACTGTTGCCTTTATGTATCACATCAGTCAACCATGAAGTGACGAGTCCGTAATACAACATGATGGAAGTTAATTATACTTAATCATCAAATATCGGCAGTTCGACAGTGTCCTTTCAAACATCACCTTGTTATGATAATATCCGGACATGAAACACAAACTATGGAACAGCTTTCTCTTCATGTGCTTACATTAAATGTTTAATAATGCAAAAAATAATGTTTAAAAACTGCTTCTGCTATTTGGTCGTTCAAAATTGTTTATAAAAATAATCGTCATGAATATGATATACTCTTATCGTAAACAGCATTCTTGTTTTCTGTTGTATAACTACAAGAACTGCATCTTTAACAAAGCATTCGTGCTTTTGTCATTCATAAATTAATGCGGAAAAAAATACTAATATCTCTTCTTATCAACCTTTTTGTAGAACCGGATCCTCCCAAACCAGGTGAGAACAGCTAGTATAAATTATATCTTCTTATATTTTGCAATTCTTCAAATTGTTTGTACAGTATGGGGTTTTTGTGGAACAATCAAATTCGTGTTTTCATAACCTATTAAATCCCACAAACTAGTTACTCACTACTTATAATGAATTAACTATGTAAAAGAAAGATTCTTTTAAAAGAGGGACGAAAGATACCAAAGGGACAGTCAAACTCATAAATCTAAAACAAACTGACAACTCCATGGCTAAAAATGAAAAAGACAAACAGAAAAACAATAGTACACACGACACAACATAGAAAACTAAAGAATAAACAACACGAACCCCTTTCTTTGGTGGGGTCGGAGCTTCCAATCCTGTTTTGTAGGTAGAACAAAGTAAGTCATTTACTTTTGTGAAGCCTCTAAATCACATGAATTAAATTAAATAGAACATTTACAATGCCATTAAATGCAAAATTTTATTAAATTGAGCGTACTAAGTAAGAAAGTCAGAGGTGTACTTTATTCAAATTATCAAGTGTTGTTAAACAAGCAAAGCATTCGTTGTTTTGTCATTATACCCCACGCAACAAAGTTGCGGTGGGTGTAATTTTTTTTACTCGTCAGTCTGTCAGTCCGTCAGTCCGTCAGTCATGTTTCTTGTCATCGCAACTCCACTCAAACCATACAACAGAATTTCATGAAATCTTTTTAGATAATAAGGACATAGTATGTAGGTGTGCATATAACTAGGAAATTACGATTCATTTTTTTTCTAGGAGTTATGCCACTTTGAACTTATTTTCTTCAATATACTGCTGCAATAGTTTGTCAGCGCAACTCCTCTGAAACCACACAACACGATTTCATGAAACTTTGTAGATAATAAGGACATACTACGTAGATGTGCATATCTACAGGAAATTACGATTCAATATTTTTCGTAGGAGTTATGCCTCTTTGAACTTATTTGCTTCAATATATACCTCTGCAACAGTTTGTCATCGCAACTCCTATGAAACCACACAACAGAATTTCATGAAACTTTGTAGATAATAAGGACATACTATGTAGATGTGCATATCGACAGGAAATTATGATTTAATTTTTTTCTGATACAATTTTTTATTTCTACAGTTATTTCATTTCTCCAGTGATAATGTTGGGACGTGGGGTATGTGAGTGCGTTCACTAAGGTTCTTTAATTTATAAATGAAACATTTTGTAATATACCAAAACAAAAGAGGATTTTGTATTCAATGAGCAAAAAAAAAAAGCCAAACCCACACACCTTATATAGTCTACTATCAAACTAACCGTTTGATTCAAACCATACCAGAATCGAAGCATTTATTACTGGATATATTGTATAAAGTTATCAAAGGTACCAGGGTTATAAGTTAATACGCCAGACTCACGTTTCGTCAAAATAAGACTCATCAGTGACGCTCAGATCAAATTGGAATCTGACCACAAGTAAGGTAGATATCCA
Source organism: Mytilus edulis (assembly GCF_963676685.1). Taxonomy (NCBI): domain Eukaryota; kingdom Metazoa; phylum Mollusca; class Bivalvia; order Mytilida; family Mytilidae; genus Mytilus; species Mytilus edulis. Next base: position 21,343,580 of record NC_092345.1, read on the forward strand.
CACCGAGTATATAAGGTCAGTTACTTGGACGATTCTTTGTCAGATTTCCTTATTTTTCCATTAAAATACTATTTTTACCGCTGTAGATATGAGGATTGTGTGAATAACAATTTAAACATTTCAGAGCCAAAGAAAATGTCAGACCAAGTACTGAATAAATTGGGGGTAGTCAAATATAAACCGCCAAGTACGAGACAACGAACACAAATTTAAAGGTAAGTTAAGTCTCAAAAGTTATTCTCTCTACCTAAAACAGCACATTTATGTATATATGATCATTTAAATATGAAGGGTAAATTGTTTTGAAGTTCATGGTTAAAAAGGAAATATCTTAAAAACGAACGTGTAAGTAAGAACAGTAATTATGAAAAATGTCGCAAGCATAAACAATTGCTTTAAAATGTTTCTAAGAAACACATGTGAAAAAGGGAACATGCTTAATACGTCAATGAGATAAAACAAAAGAAAAGAAATAAAATATACTAGGCTTAATTATAATTTTAATGTGAAAAAGGAGAAATGGCGAATACGTCAGTGAAATAAAAATTAAAAGGCAAAGATACTAGCCTTATGATTCGGCGGAGGACATTTTCACGCATTGCTATGATAATTTAGCGAAAACAAATCAGACGTTTTAGCGCCAAAGTAAAACCCATTTTAGATGAACATTTTATACCCATTTTAGCGAAAATTGAAATTATCAATAGATATAGGAAGATGTTGTATGAGTGAAAATGAGACAACTCTCTATCCAAGTCACAATTAATATCAAAAGTAAACCATTATAGGTCAAGGTGCGGTCTTCAACACGGATCCTAGGCTCACACTGAACAGCAAGCTATAAAGGGACCCAAAAAATTACTAGTGTAAAACCATTCAAACGGGAAAACCAGCGGTCTAATATATATATAAAAAAAACAGAAACGAGAAACACTTATGAACCAAATAAACAAACGACAATTACTGAACATTAGATTCCTGACTTAGGACAGGTGGGCACAATTGCAGCGGGTTTAAACATTTTGAATAAATGGTAGCAATACCTTCACCCTTATCTGAAACAATAGTGTAACATCACAACATAGAAAGATACACTATAAAATATCAATTTGATAGGCTTAACTCAATCAAAAGACGTAGTTACACAAATGAACATACACTGAACGAATAAATTTGATCTATGATACAATGTAAATATAAAGTTAAAAAAATATAAGGGATGAATAATAAAGTAGTATACCGCTGTGAAATGTAATTTGAGCGCACTTCTTTTTAACCTATTTTATAATAAATTAATAATAATGAACTTTAATTGAATCAAGACAGCAATATAAAGAATATAATATCTAATAAAATACAGCCCTAAAAGTCTAAAAGTTAAAGCAAATGATAAAATTCCGTTCTGGCCTTAAATTTTTATCCTGTTCTTTCTCTTTGTCTAGTCTAGATTGTGGTGCACAATCGTCAATACTTTATATTTGTTTATATGTTGTTGATTTGCAATTTGATGATAGTATCAATAAAAACGTAAATAGTTGTTAGTTTCAACAACATTTATTTCCATGATGAACCAGAGTGAGCATGTACACAACTTTTAAGTCAATATAAATTATTGTTCATGATTTTAATAAGTATCATTCAACCAGGTATTACCAATGTTATTTCAACTGATCGGGCGGAGCTTATGTTTTAATTTTCATAAGGACAATCTATTTGAAGATGTGTGTGATGAAGATGATTGCCGTTATAATTATTTTTGAATTCTAATCACCTATCAGTGTCACCAAACGCATATACAGAAGAACTGAGTGTATGATATGGGACGAATAACTGGACACTTCATTGATGAGTTTACCCCAAAACTCCTGTCAAAAGATGGACTGGTCTTAAATAATTGAACTTCTTAAACTTCGCCCAGTCAAGTGAAATAAATCTAGTAATAAGTTTGTGCTACAATGGACTATAACAATACAGGTGAACGGATTAATCCTGCACTAAAAAGGGCTCTTATGTTTTCGCTAAAATGTCCACTAGCAGTTAAAAATATTTGCTAAAATGTCCTGCGCCCTTATGATTTTAGTACAGAAGACGCGCTTTTATATACAGAAGAGTACCTACCAAAGGTCAGATCATTAATCTGACAAATGTTCGTAAAATCAATCTGTAGTATACAAATCTGGTGGTACTAATACAGTATGCAAAATTAAGATAAAAAGTAAATATGTATAAGATATTTGAATTTTTGACCTAGTACCATATTCACCAACAGAAGATTCATTCGTTGATCATATGTTGCTATAATATGATACTCGCAATCAAGTTATAGTTCAACACGAGAATCAAAATGATAATATATCATATGATTAGATTATAGCAACATATGAATCTACGAATGAGTCTTCTATTGGTGAAAATGGTACTAGACCAAAACATTCAAATACTATATAAATTTTCCTGATAGATATCATTACATTTTCAACTTCTAGTTTCTGTCTTTTCGTCATTTGTCGATTATTGCCATGGTTTTACCAGAATATTTTCGACTTACGGATTTGAATATTCCTTTGGTACCTTTCGCCTCTTCGGCATATTTTAGATCAAATGAATATTCCCCCTAGATAGAATGATGCAAAACATGTTTCAAATGATCAATAATTATCGTGAATATCATGATCATAAATCATTTGTATGATTTTATAGGAAGAAGAGAATAATTCACAGAGGAAGACATCTAATTTGTGTAAATATTGGCCAATTCTGGAAACATTGGAAAATTGTGACCATTTTTTTGTTTGTTTGTAAAAATATGTATTTGTCTTATATACTTAAACAATAGACAGAACAAAGATAATTATGTTCTACCAATGCTTAACATTTTATATATCTGAAAAATCATTTATTATGTACACTGACGTTTAGCATGGCCAGCACAAATGTAATTAATAGACCAAGAACTACTGAAGTTTGGTTTTTGTCTTTTTAACTTCGTCGCCAAAAGCATTTCGTCTGCCAGTCTATCCGAAACCCATTTAGGAAATAGTTTCTGGCATGTTTAGCTCAACAGTATTCCTTTAAAATATTCAAACATTGCGCAGTGATCAAATACAGATTGAATACAAAAAGGAAAGTCCTATTCTGGACCGATTTTATTTTTGTTTTCCTAAGTTTTCAGGTAATGAAATAGTCCATTTTTTTAAAACAAATAGTAGAGGGCATTACGTTTGTGTCATTTTTATCGGGGTATTTCAAGGCAGAGTGATATATATATGTATGTATATTGCAGATCATTTGAGTGTAAAAATACTCGTAAAGCAGTTTATCTTACCTCGTATACATTTCCAGGAATATGATTGGTTAAAAGCGTCCGCAAACCGTGTAAACCGTGTATATTTGATATTAGGTTAGTACGGATGCGGAGCTTATCTCATACACGGTTATTAGTGGAGTTACGTCCCTTTATATTCCATAGTTGGTAAGAAGGGGGCGGGGCTTATTTCATACACGGTTAGTAATGGTGTTATGTCCCTTTATAAAAACAAAACGGTACTGAGAAAAAAAACTTAAAAGTTCCAACAGACGAAGAAATTGATGATTAAAATTGAAATAAATTCATAAAACACATTTAAACCTTACAAGTCGTTATTGTTGGCAACTGTTTTTGTAGGATCAATGGACGTATTTTCTTAATGCTAACAGTTTTGAAGACTTGCTCATTTTGAGAATCACTAGTCTTAATTTCACACGTTGAGATAGTCGGCAAGATAAATTTGTTACATAGTGTGCTAGTGACTTAATACGATAAATATGGGGTCAATAAAAATTCCATATATACCGTTTTAGGTCACTAGCACACTATGTAACTAATAATACAATTCTTCTTTTCTTAAAAAATACTTTTATTTGGTTGTGGTAATCGTCTTTTTCTCTGACATAAATGTTAAATTCCTACTTCTTATTTTTAGTAAATTGTCGTTTTTTAATTGATTTTAAACTCTCTAACTGGCGACATTTTACAATGACTTGTTAAGATATGCAAAATGTATCTTTTTATTTGGAAGATTTTATCTAGTTGTTACAAGTTTGTAATGAACAAGGGTTTAAAAAGTATCATTTCGTTCTAGCACAATCCTTGTTTTTATATTACTTTGCACTTTCAATAACTTTCTATAATAAAGTTTGCAATTGTTTAACTTTCAGTTTTCAAATGATCTCGTTAACCAAAAATAAAGTTTTTAAAAGATTATTTTAGTTTGTTTTTATGAATTGAGTCCTTCATTTAAAAAAAAAATCATTTCGCCATTATTCTCTATTCTTTATATTTTGACACCTCATATGTGTAAGACCCGAAACCTTTTTTGAGCATGACTGATGTACCCATATTTTTACTGTTTTATTTATTGTGTCTGTTTAGTTAACGCATCAATGTAAATATAACGGAATTTGATGAGACTGTCATTAAAGTGAGAGGGTTAGCGCTATAGAACCAGGTTTAATCCACCATTTTCTACATTTGAAAATGCCTGTACCAAGTCAGGAACATGACAGTTCTTGTCCATTCGTTTTTGATGCGTTTTGTTATTTGATTTTGCCATGTGATTATGGACTTTCCGAATTTATTTTCCTCTAAGTTCGGTATTTTTGTGATTTTACTTTTTGAGACAACTGAGTACAGCTTATACGAAGTACTTTGTAATATTTAATGAATATGTTTAAATCATATGTACAGTGGAGACATACGGAGATCTCCTTTAATGTTCCCAGATGAAAGTATGCCACTAAGTCATAGGAGAAAACCAAAGCTGCGGTGAAAACCGAAAAACTCTTATCATCAAAGCAAACAGTGATTTAAGTAACTGCAGTAACAACAAAGAAACATTCATATGAGATGTTGAAAAAGGGAGCTTATAAAAACTTCAATATAACTAAACAATAAAAATACTAAAATAACTGATTGACAATTTCTGGTTGAAAACTCTTGCAGAACTCAAACAGAACATGACAAAAATCACTATTCCTTATCTAACCCTCAAAGACCATACAAAAGCACGACATGTTCAATAACTCATGTTTGCGGGTCATATATCAAATGAAAAAAAGGACAGCTTACATTGGCAAAGAACTATTTACTTCGTCTGCGTTTTGTGGTGAGATAAGAGTTATTCAATGGTAAAGAGGAAGAAAAGGGAGACTGAGAAAGAAATATGATATTTGAAAGGTAAACAAATCAGAAAGAACAAATGGATACATTTGCAGAGAGATCTAAGTCATCATTTAAGCAAAAGAAACCCAGATTGTAGGCCTTTAATCACGTGAAATAATCTTTATGTAACAACCTAGTGACAAGATTTGTTAATTCACAATTAACTAGTTCTACAACAGTAAGATCCCACAAGATGATAATTAGGAACACCGTAAAGTTCTCGAAAGTTTCGAAAATGAATTTTTCATTTAGTAGTTTTGGTAATAACAATAATGCCACAAGTAATTCCGCTGCCAAAACCTATAAATGTGCAAGTCTGATTAAAAAAACACCTTTAACAATTTGCTGCAATATCCATCCAGTTTCATATGATCAAGCAACTTCTGGACTGAATTTATCAACCAAATTGCATGTACCCATTTATGCAATAATGATATCCACAAATGTAAAAAGCTTCTTGCTTACTGCATAGTCACTAACAAATCCACCACTACCGAACCAGATAACCACATCATTCACTTTTATTTGAACTATACAAAACTCAATTTCTTAAACAGAAATGTTAACGATTTTATATTTCATGGTGATTTATAAGATATAGATCTTACAAAGGGGAGATAACTCGAGTCGTTTTGGAATTTTATTTGAAACTTGTCTAACTGGCAACAAAAAAAAGCATATTACATAGAATGAACTGACCATTTGTATATATATAGTATATATGTAATATATATATTGCCTGTAAATATCCTCAATTGGACTAGTGTTGCAAATTAATTGTCAATCTGTTATCTGTGTTTACGATTAATTAAAATATGTGCCTTGTAAATATCGTAGAGTATCACTTGAAAGTACAAGACCTGAAATACTAGATTTTAGCTTTGGCGATTCTGATGAAAAATTTCAATGCAGCATACAAGTAGGAATAAAGCGAAAACGTATTGTGACATGTATATGATGTTATTCTGTATGTAAATAACCCTGTTTTTTTTTTTGTTGATAAATTGTGACTTGTCTCATTGGCAGTCATACCTAAACCTTTCTATATCTATTGTGATCCGACTTTGATATACCAAACTTGCATTTGTCAGTTATATGATACCTCCTTATATGATCATATATAGAAGTCAAGACATATTCCCAATACGAATGATCTGTAAAGGATTAATTTTGAGTTTATCATAAGTTCACATTAGTGTATCTAAGTTGGAGTTAGAATTTGAGGTAAAGCCCAGAGAATCTCACCTTCATGAAATTTTAAGTGGCATTATTTTCGAAAATATATTTTGATTTATCATGATCTTTATCTTCCGTACAATTTGTACTTTTGTTTTTCATTTTTGCCTATGAGCTTTTTATATGCCTTTTTGTGTTTTTTCTCATATTTGATTGTTTAAAAAAGAGGGACGAAAGATACCAGAGGACAGTCAAACTCATAAATCGAAAATAAACTGACAGCGCCTGGCTAAAAATGAAAAAGACAAACAGACAAACAATAGAAAACATGACACAACATAGAAAACTTAAGAATAAGCAACACGAACCATAACACAATGTTGAATCTTGTTCTCCTATCTTGACATCGATATTTTAAACATTGTCATAAAGCAGGTTCAACCCACCATTTTCCCAAAAATGTCCTGTAAGACATTAGGAATATTGCAGTTGTTATCAAATTGTGCGTTTCTATGTGCGTTTGTTTTTGTTGCAGTCTATTATTACTTTTCTTATGAAAAAAATGGTTGATTGAAGCTGGTGTTATAGCTAGCCAAAACTCTCACTTGTGTGACAGTCTCATCAAATTCTATTCGATTGGCAACGATGCGTGAACAAAACAAACAGACATAATAGGTAAAATTGTGAAAAATAGGGGTAGAGCAGTCAACATTGTGTTATAATCTTAATCACACTAAAAACAAACCAATATAAGAAAGTCACTTCTGAGTTTTGTAGATGAATCGCGCATCTGACGTACACACTTTTAAGCTTGTTGTCTTTTATGATTGTTTTTACAACAACTTGGTGTTTTCCATGGCTGTTGAACAATTAAAACAACTTAGATAATTACTTTCGTCCGAAGCGCTTTTCTAGATTTTCATCAAGGGTTTTCAAAGACGAAGATTTCCTTCTCAAATAATTCTGCCACAGAAGTCAGCATTCCGGGTTGACCTAATCTTCATTGATATGATAATTTAATAAATTAAGAGTTTACAAAACTTTAAAAATGTTCAGTATACAAAGGATGTTCTAACCCAGGTTTATATTTCTTAGCTGTTTTTTTTTTATTAAAACATACGAAATTTGTGGTTCTCAATGCTGTGCAAAACTCCATACTGTAGTTTTTCTTTTATCAGAGCACAATTAACGGGTCTTGTGCAGACAAAACGCACGACTGACGTTCACATTTTAAAGCTGTCATTTATGATGAGTTTTTTTTTAACCACTGGGCGGTGCCACTGATGGTTGATGTCTCAATCCCGAGAAGATTACTTCTCCAGTAGTAAGCGCTTCTGTGTTGACATGAGTTAACATTGGTATGATGATATCAATTAACTGATTACGAAACTTTGATTTTTTTGAAATTTTGTTTTATTCCATCCTAGAAAAAAAGATAACCGTAGCTGTATTTGGTAAAATCTATCGAAATATTTGGTTCTCAATGCTCTTCAATTAACTTTGTGCTTTATTTGGTTTTTATTTTATGTTATCGTCACTTGTGAGTCTTTTGTGTTATTGTTTCTAGAATAAATTAGCGTCTGGCGAAAACAATTATATGCCTGGTATTTGTGCCAATGCAGATCGAAGTTTCGTCTACGAGGGTATCACTGTCCAATATTTAGTACCTTTATGTTGATATGATTTATCATTGAAATGATAATACTAATAAATTAACTGTTTACAAAACTATGATTGGTTCGAAACAATACGGATCTTCTAACTTAATACATGATTACCTTAGTTGTATATGGAACAATCTCGGAATTGCTGGTCCTTTACCTGCCTTTCGACTTTTTTTATTAGTTTGTCACTAACGATTCTTATAAACACGACTATGACGTACAAAACTATAAGCCAGCTGTCTTTTATGAATTTTGAATTTGGTAATAGTCAGTACTTTGTTAAAAACATATTTATACCACAAAATTATTAGAATTGTTCGTTTATGAATTTTGAAATTTTGAATAAATGTAAAAAATCTAAAATAAACTGCAGTTCAACTGCAGAAACTGCACGAATATTATTCAGAGGGCTTGGAGCTGTGTTAGAAATAGGATATAGTTTTTAATTATATAAATAAAATAGAAATGAAATTAAAGACGATCTATTTTCATGAGTTAAACATCGGATTGTATTAAAGTGTAAATATACCTTGCAGGTCACTGGAACCTGGGACTATTATACTAACGGGACTGGAAACTGATCGATCTGTTGTTATTTCATTGCCCCGATAGCGGATTATTTTTTGTTTTGATTGACAACTAATCGTGTCACGTAGTAAACTAGTATTCGGTTCATGTTAACAATATATATCGGCAAACATTAGTCATCATAAATAGAAAAACAGTTAAAATTCGTAGATTTGAAATAAAGAATAATAATTGAATCAATTAGTTTAAATGCAAATAATAGATATTGTTTACGACAAAATATTAATAAGTAGTCAATACAATATTAGTGTTGAAAATAAACCAGATAGAGTCGAAATGCCGGCACTTTACTTGACCACTAAGAAAACAACGTGTCAAAGGTTAACAGATCATAAATAATCCTTATGAAAACCATAAATGTGCAATAAAAACAATGTTGACAATTTCAATTTCTAATCAATTCATATAACAAAAGTTAACCTGGTCTCGTGAAAATATAGCCACCTTGTTTTGAACTTTTGTAAACTTCGTGTTAAAACCAAAATTTCAATATGCCCGTGCATGGTCAGGTCTAACGCTGTCACTGCCAAAACAATATGGCGTATCGATAAATAGCGCAGATAAAATCTCGTTCGAACGACTATGCTGTAGATATTATTACACGGATTGGTGTAACGGTTTCCGGTCCTGTTATTATAATAGTCCCAACTGGAACAAAGAACAAATAACTACGCATTGCAAAATCGAATTGCTTTCCTGGAAAAAAAATGTTTTGGTATATTTAGCAACCGACCAATAAATATGATTTTATAATATTGACAGGTTTATGAAATTCTTTTATTGTCTGCAGATAAATGTGTACCATGTTCAATGAATACTGACAATGAAAGTATCCGATACCAACAGTAATATTATACATTCTTATGAAATCATGACATAAACCATTTAAACATTTGAAGAATCTCCGAGGGTCAATCAATATCCACAAAGAAAATATAATTAAACTAATTATACTTCTTAATTGTAGAAAGAAATGAGCACTAAAGGTAAGCTTTTAAGATTCTCTTTTGCTTGTACAGATTCAAATAAAATTAAGCATATAAATGGGGAATTCATCAAAGAGACAAAAAACCAGACGAAGGAGCAGAATACAGCCGAAGGCTACAGTGGGGTCTTCAACATTGCGAGAAAAATCCCGCATCCGGAGGCGTGGTTCAGCTGGTCCCTTAAAAAGACTAGTTCAGTGATATTGGACGTCATACTAAACTCCGAAAGATAAAAAATGAAATAAAATTAAAAATCATATAAGACTAACAATCTCCGTAGCTCCTAAATTGGGACATGCGCAAAATGGCAACATATCAAAACTTATTTTTGAATAAATATCAATTTAAATCTACTTGAAAAGCTATACATGAAATTATATATGTGAAAATAAGTACTCAATTTATCAATTTAATATGTGTTTTACTTTAATTCAATTCTGAACAGTTATCGATACAGACGTGACTCTGAAAACTGCACCATCTGTTAGTAGAACCAAATCCCACTATGGAGCAAATCGAGTGCGGCCTAAGAATGAACTAACTGGCTTTAAAATAGTTGTTACTCCAACAGATACCAAAGAGTTTGTAAGTGTACATCAGTTGATCAATGTCCATTATGATTTTGTAGATGTTTATGCATATAAAAGTTATTGAAACAATTGTCGGAGTTCAGTATTTTGTGATCTAACTTTTTATTAAGGCTGCCAACGACTACTCGAGTACTCTAGTATTGATCGGTTATACCGAGTAGCGAATACCAGAATGATACTCGACTAATCGGTTTCCTTTTAGAATTTTGTTGTTTTCTCGAGCTTAAACAAAATATATTTTATTGAGAGCACCTTCTTGGAAATAACATTAATCACATATAACTAAAAGTAAAACTAGATTCTAACGTTTGCGTTTAACTGTCATTTAAATAGAGGCTTTTTTACTAATCTTAGTCATTCCTCCACTTCTGTACCGCTAGAGCATATATTTTTATCAGCAGGATTGTTATTCACCTAATAAAGTTGAGAAATCGCTTCGTCCCAGAAAAAAGATACAATTATTATTATAACAAAAAAAAAGAACAAATTCGTTGCCACCTGTGTCGACCCTCAGAAAATGTCTAAAAGCATGGTAAGTTCTAATTATCACCCCTTTTGTTGATCATTAAAAATGTTTTTTAACGATTCCAAAATACTGTTGTTTGTGAAATTATTATTCTGTAGATATTGATGAATTACTGGAATAGATTATTGTCAGTTCATATAATTAGTACATGTGGTAAATGAGTTATTAATTAGGGTATACAATACCTTGGACTATTTTCTCGTCCTAGGTAATAATGTTGAGCGATTTACGTCCATAAGACAACGACCCACATTACATAAAATGGATATAATTTTGGTTTCTATTACGTAAATGTTTGTCCAAGCGAGTACTCAAGTATCGCTCGGTTAATCCAACGAGTACTCGATTAGCAAGTCTTTATCGAGTTGACATCCTTACTTTTTACAACTGAAACCATAATGAAGAAAAGCCACAATGTTTTAAAAGATTTATTTGAAATTAATATATAGTTACGTACATATGAGTAATCTTTGCTTTCACACATTATAATGCATGCAAAAACTTTTTTCAAGGTCTGCCAAAAATATAAACATACGAAATTTATATGCAATTCTAAAACGAAATTATATTAGAAAGAGAAATACAGTTTTACACTCAAAAAATATTTGTCAAAAATTTATAAGCTGTACAGATCTCTTTAGTCTGCTAACGCATTGCGCATATACTAAAAATCAATATATCAAAATCAACAAATCAACAAGGTAAAAAAACTATAATCTGTGATTAACGACACTGTAACATATCTTTCAAAACTAAGCTAAAGGCAAGGCTTATAAAGTAATTAATGGAAACATCTTTCTAGTCAGTTCGGTAAGTATTATAATATCTATTAAAGGAACTAATTTGTGATGTGCTTGATAAAAATATCATATTGGCGTTGCAGCAAACATTGTTCTTTAATGTTAAAATGTTATAAGACTAGTAGTCTTATTAAAGATTTTCAGAATCAAGACCTAGCCCTTTCGTTTTACATTTTAAATACAACCTATGCCCGCCTCCACAGATTAACACAACAAGGAACTTCACAGCTTATATATAGATGATACGTCTCCAAGTTGGAATTCTGATGCAAAGTATTATATTCTCAAAAACAGTTAAATGCTTGGGTCAAAGAAAAACGTTCTTGTAAATTGAAATCATGAAAACTCAAAACAATAAAACAGATTTATCTTTTATTATTTTACTTAATTACAGTCTTGAACCTTCCAGTCGCAGTTTAATGTTAGATTTTTATTTTTGCCAAGCAACAACTACTAGTATTGAAAACGACCAACAAATTTTTATTGTGCATTCAATCAAATTTGATAAGACGGATATAGAAAGAGATACTTTGAAAATATGTATAACAAACTTATGTGCCTGTCCCAAGTCAGGAGCCTGTAATTCAGTGGTTGTCGTTTGTTTTATGTGTTAAATGTTTGTTTTTTGTTCATTTTTTTTTATATGAATAAGGCTGTTAGTTTCCCATTTGAATTGTTTTACGTTGTCTTATCGGGGCCTTTTATAGCTGACTATGTGGTATGGGCTTTGCTCATTGTTGAAGGCCGTACGGTGACCTATAGTTGTTAATGTCTTTGTCATTTTGGTCTGGACAGTTGTCTCATTGGCAATCATACCACATCTTCTTTTTTTATATTACCATGATTTTTTTTATTTGTATCATTTTGTAGAATAGCCTGGGAATACAGTTGTTGCAAGTTTTACGTAATGGGAATTCGAAACAAGCATTAAAACTGATTGTTCAAAATGCAGATGTATCTTGTTGCGACCAGGTGAGAATAATATATACGTTTTATTGTGAAGTTAGAAATGCTTTTTTTTTGTATCAATTGTTTGCTTTTTTCTAATAAGCAAAAACACTCTGAAAAAGACCAATAACAATAAAGGCGAACTCCGAACCCTCTTTTGTTTTTAATAGTAATTGGCAGTTAAAATTTACTCATAAACCCGTGATTCACAAATGTCGAAACCAGATGTCACCGTAAATAGAAGACACGTGAATCCCAAAACAAATATAAAGACGTCAGAAGTCTTAAATAGAAATAAGAGAATGTGATATGAATGCCAATGTTACAACTCTCTATCAAGTCACAATGTGTAAAAACTAAAACCATTATAGGCCAATAAGCAGCATGTCCAAAGACAATATTCAAATATTTACTATCATGTAAGAATTTTAATCCCGAGGAACCAGATTATTCGAAGGACCAATAAGCTTATACATGTATGTATCGTTTCTAGCTTTACGAACCATATATGAACAACATTACCGTACAAATTACGACAAACATCATCAAAATATCTGACCTTTGAATGCACCAGTTACATATATATTACTTGTATTCCACTACATACACAGACATAACGAACGAGTTGGGAATAGAAGGGACAAAAGTACACTACTATTTATATAAAATTTCTCCTGTGAAGTTTAAATATTGTCTGATTTTGATATCCCTGAACCATTAGTTCTGACAACACCAGATACATGTTCCCATAGGTACTGAAATGCGAAATATATATACATGTATGTTTAAATTCAATGTATACATAAAACGGCTAAATAATAGTTTCTTTTAAGTATTTATATTTCAGATGAGTCAACTAACGTATTCTAATCATTAACTTATTATAGGCTGGATGGAGTGCAATGCACTATGCAGCTTGTAACGGCTTTGTGGAACTAATAATACAGCTGAGAGAGAAAGAAGCTTCAGTTGACGCCTTAGATTGTGTAAGTACTAAATGACAAAAATAGAGCTTTTTTCGTATGTATATATTGAACCAACCTTATCGATGTTTTAGGAGAAGCAGTTGAATTTAAAATTTTACTTTTGAAAATGATCATAAAATTATTCAATCCATAACGTTTGTTATAATTGTTAGAAATTTATATAGTTAGTTAACTTAATCAATTACCTTTAAATTGACTTCTGAACCAATACAAAATTTCAAATGAAAACATTTATAGTATACCAGAATTATTTATTTCAGTCGAATGAAACACCATTACACAAAGCTTCGAGAAAGGGCCATGCTGAAGCAGTTATAGCACTCATAACTTTTGGCACATAAATTAGTGCTGTAAACAGTGTAAGATGATATTTATTCCCAATTTATTGTGTCGGGTTTAATGTTTTGATCCGTCCGTCTGGGCCGTCTGTCAGTCCTGTTCTTGTCATTGCAACTACCCTGAAACCACACAACAGAATTTCATGAAAGTTTGTAGATGTGCATATCAATAGGAAATTATGATTTTATTTGTTTTTTCTAGGAGTTCTTCTCCTTTGAACTTATTGGCTTCAATATACTTCTGCAACCGTTTGTCATCTTAACTCCTAGGAATCACACAACAAAATTTCGTGAAGCCTTTTAGATAACAAGGACATACTATGTAGATGTTCATATCGACAGGAAATTATGATTCAACTTTTTTTTACTAAGGCATGATCTGGAGGTAAAATGGTAAATGGACATCTGTATATTTTTTCACCAATTTCAGCAAAGTGTCGTTTTCTTTTATCATATAAGAACAGTAGAAGAAGACAAAAAAAACCAATACACTTGTGTTTTATTGTTTTACTCTATACTTTATAGAATGGAGAAACTGCATTAGAGATTGCAGTGAAAGCTGGCCAAACTACAGTTGTAGATACTTTGTGCATGCTTGGAGTTGAAGTTTTGTTGCAAGACTGGGTTTGTACAATATAAAATTAATCTCATTACATCGGTAGCTTTATTCAACAATCGGAGTCACGAAATACAAAACAAATATATTTGAAATTAACTGCAGTCTTCCTTGTTTAGTTAAACACATTGTATTGTGCAAAATCACGAATGGATCAGACACAAGTTTAACAACTTAGTAACGTTTTCATCTACGATCTTCTTACTTCTTCCGTTCCTAGTTTCAACTTTTCATCTGATATTCGTTTCAATCACTGGACATAATCAGCACAAATCAACTAAGGGTCAAATTACATGTTGCATACATACGGACCCAAATAATATACAATTATTGGCTCACAAGAGAATGTTTGTATGATTTTATTTTTAACAATTGAACCAAACTGACTGCTTATGGCAAATTATTATCTCAATATGCCGGATTTTATTCATGTTTGATTTCCTGTCTCAGTCATAGCTAATATTCCTTTAAATATATCATTTGTTCTTGGTCACAAGTTGTATCGTTTTGTATTAAATAAATAGTTGCACTTTCATTCAGTATTTTATTTAGTCCCCCCCCCCCAACACCACACATTCTGTTTTACAAAATCTACATTGTTATGCAGAGTACCTTTTGAAGCAACTTTTCTTAAAGAATTGAATCAGACCTGCCAGTTTTGAGTAAAATTAATGTTATTGGAATTCTGCATGAAGCATTTATTGCTTTTAAATGTTTGCTACACCATTACGTTATCACCGCTCCAAACTCTCAAAATCTGCATTCACTTATATCTACAGTAAATTAAATAATTTTTAACTTATGTGATGATAAAATGATTATAATGTTTATAATAATGTTATTTGATTCCAGTCATGGTCAATGATTGACGACCACGAACTAAGTAAGAAACAGAAGAAAATTATAGAAATATTGCTGAAGCAGCATTCTCGAAGTTCTGGATATGCACAAAAGTAATTTTATTTCTCACAAATTGTGATAAAATTGATACACAGACATCAGCAAATATTGACAAAAACAAATGTGTAATGTGTTTTTCAAGGGATAATTGTCAAACTGTGCTTCTCTTTCCCCCAAGACTTGCTATTTAGTGTTTATGTGACAGACATTATCAAGAGATTTTAAAGAGATCGACACACCTTTGACATGGGCCTTTTATTTCACGTTCCGTTTAATAGAAGATGCCTTCTTTATTCTGTATTATTCCTTTTGTTTTTCCTTTACTTATGTGTTCACAGTTGATGCCCTATACTCTCTTTGAGGTGAAACATCAAAATTGTCTTTGTATTGCAGATCCATTCTGTTTGAAGTATTTTATCTCAAAGCCAGAGAAAACAAATATTTGGAAAATCTAGGTGTGAATATTATTGGCAATGATGAAGCTGATGACAAAAAATCATTGATAATAATGGCACGGATGACGACGGCTTTTTTCTGTTTTGCGGTAAGATGAAGTCAGAATACTCTGATGTCACGGATAGCCACAAAGACAACACTGAAATTGTTAGTGATATTTATGAATGCAGACTTTGGTGTAACAAGAGGAAGACCCTGAGACTTAATGTACGTCTGGAAACTGTTCTCGCAAGCAGTGAGAATCTTATTTTAATGTCGTCGAATGAAAAGATTGGACGAATAGATTGTATTGACAAGTTTACGGAACACAAGAACCAATCCAAACATGTGAGTAATCTGATAAAATGAAAAGACACTTTGAATCAGTGTTTCCTTCAGTAAATAAGGATCACGATAACGATTGAAGTAGACACTATGCCAGTCATTAACACATGAAGCAAAAACAAAACAGAGAGGTACAACTATGGAAAAATGTATACTAGTAATCTGAGAGCTGACAGATAGTGCGAGACGATATGAAAAATAAGAACTATCTCAACATTAATAAATTATCCTTTGGATACGCAGAAACATCCCTTACTAGAAATTTGCGACATTTTCGTGCGGAAATTATGATATTTTATTACTGTTATTATTTCAGATTAAAACAAACATAAATGTGAAAAAAGGTGAATAAGCAGAAGGGCGATAACCATCAACCGTTTTGATTGATTTCTTTTAATGTAAGGACTAATATTAGCTAATAAGAAAGGAAGACTCATTAAGATACCAGGCTTATAATTGCGAATGCCGGACGCGCGTTTGGTCTACAACAGACTCACCAGTGACAGCTCGGATAAAAAAAGTAAACAGGTCAAATAAGTACGAGGTTGATGAACATTCAAGGCAAACAATTAAGAAAGATTTTGCCACGCGAAGGTAATCTATTCATTTCAAAGGAAATGCTTAGAATTTCAACAATTCCTTAACTTATTAATTTGATAATATTAATAATAATTCATGTTAAACAGAGGTGCTCATTACTGGGCTTCACCAGCAATGACATCGACTAAGCGGTTGTAAAAAAGTTGGTTAGCGCCCTCTCACGTCTGTCCCTAGTCTAGAGCATGTACTTCAGTGGTTGTTGCTGTGTTACATATTTGATTTTCGTTACGTTTTAGTACATAAACTAGGCCTTTAGTTTTCTTGTTTTCTTGTTTTACTTCTGTCATTTCGGTGCCTTTAATAGCTGTCTATGCGGTATGGGTTTTTCTCATTGTCGAAGGTCATACGGTGATATGTGGATGTTAACTTTCTCTGTCATTTGGTCTCTTGTGAAAGTTGTGTCATTGGTAATAACATCACATCTTCTTTTTTGTATCATAGATACATGAACCACGCTTATAATTTTGTTCACAAGACGCCCGTTTCGTCTACAAAAAACTCGCAACTCTCCAATTAAACATCTACTAGTAATTTATCAATATTACAATTTCAACGATTATTCATGTCAACACAGAAGTGCTAGCTACAGGCCTAGTGATACACTTGGAGAATTTTCACCAGCAGTGGCATCGAAGATGCAAGGCTTTTAATTTTGCAAGCGCGTTTTGTCTACTAAAGACTCATCAGTGGCGTTTTATAAAAATCATAGGCAAAGGGCAAAATAAAGTACGAAGTTGAAGAGCATTCAGAGACAAATATTCTGAAAGGTTTTGCCAAAATCAGCTAAGATCATTTTTTACCACATTTTTCATTTTGCCCTTCTTTTTTTCAGTATTCTGTGGTTCATGTAACTATTAGTGTTAAAAAAATGTCAGTAGTATTCTACTTTGGAAAACAAATAGAGCCGGAAAAGTTTAGCATCGGTTCTGAAGCTGTGACACTGAAGCCAAAAGGAGAACCTGAAGCTGAAATAAGTATTCCAAAAGGCTCATTTGAATCAGCAGGACAAATGTGTTTACAGGTAGCTATTTGAACAATTTATAATAATTGTACCACGCAATTTTAATATGTATTCCAATACATACTTAACATTAACTAAGCAATTCGTACTGAAGCTGAAATAGTTCTCTTATGTGTTAGTCCACAAATGCCGAAATATAAGCAGTTTTTTTTTATAAGTACACGAAATAATCGGAAAGGTATTTAACATGTTTCAGTTATATTCAAAAGTAATAAACATTTTTTGAAGGCGGTTCTATTAAATTACTATTTACTATTTAAAAAACAAATTTTAAAAATGTTCATTTCTGGATGAAATTTTAAGTCGAAACGTATGTTCTAACCAACGGTATCTATTCACATAAAAAATGAAATAAAACCTTATTTCTATGCCCCATTTATTGGCATTGTGTTTTCTGGTCTGTGCGTCCGTCTGTTCGTTCGTTCGTCTCTTCATCTGTTCGTCCGTCTGTCCCGCTGCAGGTTAAAGTTTTTGGTCAATGTAGTTTTTGATGCAGTTGAAGTCCAATCAACTTGAAACTTAGTACACATGTTCCCTTTGATATGATCTTTCTAATTTTAATGCCAGATTACTGTTTTACCCCATTTTCACGGTCCACTAAACATAGAAAATGATAGTGCGGATTGGACATCCGTGTACTTGGGACACATTCTTGTTATAATATAATAACATCGCAATATTTTTTTGTGAATTCAATGAATAGTCTTATATTTACTCAAAAGATAGTCATTATCCCAACTTTGTACCAAATAAGACAAATATATTTTTTTAAGATTGTTGATACCAAAGAAGTGAATGAAGAAGAAAAGGAAGATGAGTCTGGAGATATGTTGACAACAAACATAGTCGACATATCGATGACTGATGGTCAACAACCAAAGCAAGAAATTGGTATTAAAATCCCAATCCATCACAAGTTGTCTGAGGATGATGCTGTAGTTATACTGGCAACATCTATCGATGCGCCTTGTTCAGTTGACGATTGGGAAGTTATGGAGGCAGAAATGGACGAATCTGGAAAATCTGCAACTTTTAGAATACGTCATTTTTCTATGTATGAAATTTTGGTTTAAGGATGAAATGTTTTATATATTTTGCATCTGAAGTGTTTAGTTTTCTTAATATAGCCAGGTTGATCTTATATTCATTTTCGAAAGAAAGAGTTTTTTTTTATACCAACATAATATGTTTGCTTTAAAACTTTATTTTCTGAACCTTATTGTTTAAATTTGTAATATGCACTTGGTAGCTTCAATAATTAGGACGACGTCTTAAATAGATATAAAGAGTTGACAAAAGGAAGGCATACCACCAAGAGGATAATGCTAAGTTATTTTTAAAAACATTTTTTTCCTTTTAGGGCATCAAAATAGTATTCTTTTATGATTACTGGCGCCCATAGACTACCCAACTCTACACACTAATAAAAATAAAAATACCCATACGACAGTGCCATGTGCTGATTTTAATTGCACATTATGATACATAACATCATATCGACAAAATACAGTCAGTAATTTATTAGTACTACTGAAATCAAAACATTAAATACATCATCAAATAAGTTCATATAAGCAAAATAAAATTTTAACTGGGAAACACGTCTAATCTAGTCGGCCCTGTCGTGCTAAATGGTTATATCACATGCAGCGTGAGTATACAAATAACGTACTATGAGCAGACAACTAGAAAACATTAATTTCAATAAAATTCAGTTCCTTCAAGCGGTTGAAATTATATTACTTCAGTCAAAATAGAGCCTGGCTTTTCCCCGCTGAAACAAGTAAAGATACATGTGTATATATGAAAATTATGAAAAGTAAAATCACCAAAAATACTAAACTCCAAGGAAATTTCAAAACGGAAGTCCCTTATCAAATGGGAAAGATTAAAAGCGCAAACACATCAAACGAATGGATAACGACTGTCATATTCCTGACTTGATAACAACATAACCCGTATCTTGTTTTATAAAATATGTGTTTATTTCCGATGCAAAGACCATATGAGGGAATCAATATTAAAACTAAAATATGCCATCTTTATTGACATGACAATAGTGTCGTAATTATATCCCTTCTAAGTGAGTCTATTTAAAGGTTTGGTTATTTTTTTAAATTAATGCCGACATGTTGGTGCAGTATAAGGAAATCACCACAAAATATTGAATGTGAAATACCTGAAAGTATAGGCATTTTCTTAAGTAGAAAATGATGGACTAAATATGATTTTATAGCTAGCTAAACATCTCAATTGTAAGACAGTTGCAGGCAGTGTTAGTTCCCCGTTTTATAAGAAAGAATTAACATTTCAGAAAAAAGTTTTTATGCAGGTTAAATTTTATGTCTTTGTTTATGTATTCGTTTTTGTAGTTATGCTGGATCATCAAAAGAAAAAGTGAAAAAAGACTTACCTGGGGTTGTCGATGCTTTAGATAGATCTATAAACCGACAAAGAAAGATTGAATTCATCTTCTTAACAAAATGGGTAGATGCTGATGCTCAACTCTTGGTAATAGAAGGGATCGCCGCACGGAAATCTGATAGTAGAATCAATTATTGGGCGAGACAAGGCTATAATGAAAAATCATTGAAGAGAAGCAAAGAAAGTCTTGTCAAAAATGGGCAAAGATTCATGGTAAATTTTCAATTGAATTCAGAAGCTTATAGAAAGTAACTCTCAAATCTAGTTTTAGAATCAAAGCTTCAATAGTTAACTTCATGACAAATTAGGAAATTTAAGAACTATCTCCAAATAGATATCTGGGATACTTTCGGACTTCTTTGATCTGAGCGTCACTTGTAAGTCTTGTGTGGACGAAACGCGCGTCTGGCGTGTTAGATGATAAACCTGGTACCTTTTGATAGCTATTATTCGTGTGTTTCTCTGTCCTAAATGTTCTCCCATTTATTTGTATTGCAGTCCTGTCATTTAATGGTGTCATTTTAATGTTAATATACGTAACATTGTCAAAAAAGCGGGAGTTTGGTTAGCCACAAAACCAGGTTCGAGCCACCATTTTTTTCTTAAAATGTCCTGTACCAAGTCCGGAAAATGATTTATGAATTTCAAACAGCGGTATACTACTGTTGCCCTTATTTGTACGATATGCGGACATATCCACGAATACTCAAAGAAAAGTCGATCATTTTTACATTATGAATGGGGATGTGGCAATGAAAATACAACATTGTTTTACAAATAAGCGTAAAATGACCAATAACTAAAGCTTAATATAGTCTCTTATTTTAACGATATTTAAATACAGTAGGTATACATTCATTGCTTCTGATAGTTTTTTCTGGAATGTTTAATTTTGTATTGACGGAACATAGCTGGGTTCATACCTAAGTCATTTAAATAATCAGTAGTACGCTTGAAATTACATTACTTAATATATCAAATCTTCTATTATTATTCTAAAAATCAGTATATTCTCACAAAAATCACAACTTAATATCTTTCACGTTTGTGCAATTGTTTATTTTTTTATTTGCTCAGTTTACCTTGTTTGGAAACCTAGTGGAAGTATCAAGAGAAGAGAGTTTTGCTTTAACTTACCAAAACAACAGAGATAATTTCCAGATAATTAATATCTGTTTAGATGACCCCAAAAAAACATTTACTGGAGAAGTCCACATATCTTTCGAAAATGAGGTTGAACTTACAATACCATTAAAGAAGAGTGGTTTATTTTCCTGTTGCAGTGATCAAAGAGTAAAGAAAGTTACAAATATCGAGTATGAAAGCTTGCAGACCATTTCTTATGAGGTCATAAAAACAAAAGGTAACTGAAATACGACATATGAATTTGAATGTATATCAAAGGTAATTTGCAAGGAGTAAGTTCATAGTTTGCACTAGTCGGTTCAAGCTTGAACGAATGAAAAAATAAAAAAAGTCTTAAATTGTCAAGCTCAATTTTGTTTAAAAGTGTCAGTCCACAACAACGACGTAGCATAATCTTTTTCTTTGTAAAATAAGATTATCGGTATCAATTTTAATGCACCAGATGCACATTAAAGCATCTTCAACTTCGTACTTTATTTGGCCTTTTTATTTTTTTTGAATTCGAGCGTCACTGATGAGTCTTTTGAAGACGAAACGCGCGTTTGGCGTATATACAAAATTAATCGATGAGTTTATTCAGACAAATAATGTCTCTTTTGTGACGCTGGAGGTAAAAAAATGTATACTTAATTCATACGTCTAACAGCTAATAAAACCGAAAAGGACCAAAAGTTAAGTCTAAACCCGACAAGGAAATAATGTCATGCATTTTAGATTAAGTTGCAAAATAAGTGTTCAATTCCCCTATTATGTATGTTGTCCCTGGTGCATGTATCTACAATCAATATCTTTTCAATTAAAGTTTAGGAAAGCTTTCGAAAAATGATTTTTGTAAGGGTACACCATTGACACTATTTTCATTTACGATATAGCTTTTACATACTTTAAAGATTTTTTTCACTAATTTTCAACACAGATTGTTGTTTTCTTTTGCATAAGTGCTTAACAAATTGTGACTCTTCTTTTTGTGGATTTTTTTTATCATAAAACCAACAAATACCTCCGAAATCATTTTAAAATTTTGTATGAATCAAAATGCAATAAATAGTTATTAATCCTAATAACAAATTATATGAATAATAGTCATATTTTATGTCTGAAAGGTATTAT
This sequence comes from Mytilus edulis, assembly GCF_963676685.1. Taxonomy (NCBI): domain Eukaryota; kingdom Metazoa; phylum Mollusca; class Bivalvia; order Mytilida; family Mytilidae; genus Mytilus; species Mytilus edulis. Next base: position 21,365,979 of record NC_092345.1, read on the forward strand.
AGAAAAAAAATAACAGTTATTTCTGGCTATTTCCAAGGGTTTCAGAAAACATTAAGGATGGTTTTATATCATACTGTAAATAAAGGCAACAGTAGTATACCGCTGTTCGAAATTCATAAATCGATTGAGAAAAAAACAAATCTGGGTTACAAACTAAAACTGAGGGAAACGCATCAAATATAAGAGGAGAACTACGACACAATAGAAAGTGAACATTAAAATGTAACACACACAGAAACGAACTATAATATAACAATGGCCATTTTAAGAAAAGAACATTTAAAGAAAAGAGGACATTTCAAGAAAAAAAAAAATGGTTGGTTGAACCTGGTTTTGTCTGACAACTGTAAACTGTATATAGTGTATCACAAAACATTCATTTCTAACATATGCAAGTGTTATTTTTGATATATTTGCATGTCTATGACTTAAAGAGACCAACTAATTTTGGTAAATTTGTAAATGTGCTTTTATCTGGCAAACGGTTGCGATCCACCCTAAACCACATATACCCTTGAACGGGACAATAAATCCCAGGCGTCACCCCACCAATATAACAATATAACAAATTTGAAATGAAATATAGGGGCGTCCCTGGGGTCACAAAGATTTGAATGACAAAATGGGTCAATCTTATAGGCGTCACATGATTTCATTTTTACTTACAGCAGCCTTTTGTTTGCCGTATGCTATGGCTACATCCCTTACTGATGTTGTGAAAATGTCTCAAGTAACTCTAGGATCATTATTTTTGGTGAGTATTTTTTCTTTATGTGTGTCATTTAGTTTAATTATTATTTCTTTGTATTTTGTATCAATCAGTATACTGTTATTTATCTTAGAAACCTTTGCCTTTAGAATCAAATTCATGACAGTGTCGTCGGACGTAAAACGTTTATCAGTAATTATACTGAAAAATTCACCTATAACTTGTTTATCGTCGAGTATGATTTAATGCTCACTCAGTCTATTAGAGGCCTTCCAGTATGGATCTAAATAATCAATTGTTACACATTTCGATACATAGATAAAGGCAACAGTAGTATACCGCTGTTCAAAATTCATAAATCGGTAAGGAAAAAAACAAATCCGGTTTACAAACTAAAACTGAGGGAAACGCAGAACTACGACATACCAGAAACACAACATTAAAATGTAATGCACACAGAAACGAACTATAATATAACAATGGCCATTTTCCTGACTTGGTACAGAACATAAAATGAAACTTTCTTTTCACATCTTTTACCATCACATACAACAGTCTCAAATTTAAGAATACCAATTCATGAAACAAAACTTAATTAAACTTACAGCAGAAGAAGGGTGATGAACCTCGCTTTTGTGCTCTACTTTATATCGAATTCGAATGTTTATATTTGAAAAAGTAACATCGTATAAATCATAACAATTATTTTATTTCAAATGAAAAATCAAACTGTTGAATTTTCCCGCTGCGAGCAAATTTTGACTTTTGGCCGCATTTTTAAAATCAATGTTCTTATTGTATTCTTGTTGGAAAGCATTATTTTCGTGATTTATTTGCCTGAGCAATAGAGAAAAACTACAATAAAATGTGTAAAATTGTGAAAAGTGAAAATAACCGTCTTACTTAACTCATAAACAAATAAATGAACTAAAATTAACAATTTAATTGAAATATAGATCTCTGATTTCGTTACACTCATATGAAGTATAAAGAAATCAGAGATCTATATTTTAAGTATATAGTAAAATTAATAAGATACAAGACTATGCAATTTTTAAAATAGTTACGAAAGATCTAGATGTTGCCTTTGGCTGTTTGTTGCTCTTTAGTCGTGTTGTTGTCTCTTTGACAATTCAATTCTCATTTTTAGCTCACCTGGTCCAAAGGGCCAAGTGAGCTTTTCTCATCACTTGGCGTCCGTCGTCCCTCGTCCATCGTCCGTCGTCCGTCGTCGTCCGTCGTCGTTAACTTTTACAATAATCTTCTCCTCTGAAACTACTGGGCCAAATTTAACCAAACTTGGCCACAATCATCATTGGGGTATCTTGTTTTAAAAATGTGTCCGGTGACCCGGCCAACCAACCAAGATGGCCGCCATGGCTAAAAATAGAACATAGGGGTAAAATGCAGTTTTTGGCTTAAAAATCAAAAACCAAAGCATTTAAAGCAAATCTGACCAGGTAAAATTGTTTATCAGGTCAAGATATATCTGCCCTGAAACTTTCAGATGAATCGGACTTGTTGTTGGATTGCTGCCCCTGAATCAGTATTTGAAGGAAATTTTGCTGTTTTTGGTTATTATCTTGAATATTATCATAGATAGAGATAAACTGTAAACAGCAATAATGTTCAGCAAAGTAAGATTTACAAATAAGTAACGTGACCGAAATGGTCAGTTGACCCTTTAGGAGTTATTGTCCTTTATAGTCAATTTTTAACCATTTTTCGTAAATCTTAGTTATCTTTTACAAAAATCTTCTCCTCTGAGACTACTGGGCCAAATTAATCCAAACTTGGCCACAATCATCATTGGGGTATCTAGTTTACAAAATGTGTCCGTTGACCCGGCCATCAAATCAAGATGACCACCATGACTAAAAATAGAACATAGGGGTCAAATGCAGTTTTTGGCTTATAAATCAAAACCAAAGCATTAAGAGCAAATCTGAAAATGGGTAAAATTGTTTATCAGGTCAAGATCTATCTGCCCTGAAATTTTCAGATGAATCGGACAATTTGTTGTTGGGTTGCTGCCCCTGAATCGGTAATTTTAAGGAAATTTTGCTGTTTTTGGTTATTATCTTGAATATTATTATAGATAGAGATAAACTGTAAACAGCAATAATGTTCAGCAAAGTAAGATTTACCAATAAGTCAACATGACCGAAATGGTCAATTGACCCCCTAAGGAGTTATTGTCCTTTATAGTCAATTTTTAACAATTTTCATAAAATTTGTAAATTTTTATTAACATTTTCCACTGAAACACATCACCATCACCAAAACACAATTTTATCATGAACCCATCTGCTTCCTTTGTTTAATATTCACATAGACCAAGGTGAGCGACACCGGCTCTTTAGAGCCTCTAGTTATTATAGATATAACTGCATATAAAAATAAGAATATGTGGTGTGATAGACAATCAGACAAATTTTTTTCAGGGACCAACAGACGTTACCAAACTACAGGTCCCCGTATGACCTTCAACAATAAGCAAAACACACACTGTATAACATGAAAGCTTCAAAAAGTCTTGGCATGACAAACACAAAAGTTGAGTGAGGGAAAATAACACAGATACCGCAGGCAAATCGGAAAATGGTCCGCAATATTACTCTAGTCAACTCACTAAATTGAAATTAAAGACCTGGCGAATTTAAATCCTTATCTATGGATGTGATGTATGTTTGAAAAAAAAAAAGAAAATCATGATTTGTTTGGACATTTTTATAATTCAAGTCTGGGTTTTAAATAATTTGCAAGTAAGCTTGAAGTCAATAACAAATAATCACTCACAGAAGGACGGCAAATCATCAACAAAAACGAATAGACGAACTACAATACACAGAATATCATATACATATTTTATTTGCATTCATAAAATGTACGAAGTCGTCCATTACTATGTAAATTGGGTCAGTTTAGAAAAAAAAAGTTGAAAACGTTTCTGTTGCCAAGGGTTTTCTCAAGTATTGTAGCAGTATAGCAGAACAGTTTACGTTTCCTATACACACAAAATTATACATTTTACTTATAACTTAAATGCAAATTTCACAAGGTTTAATCCAAATAGCTGTCTAACTATCCAATAACTTGCAAGTACGAAAAAGACAGAGCAGAAGTATATTTTGTCTATATGTTTTGTATTTGCACAACTTTTAAATGTGGATTTTGCATTTGTTCATGCAAAGTTGAAAGATGCCATAATTCGACAACCGCAATTGTTAAACAGTTTGACTTCCGAAAAAAAAATCAAAGAATCAACACATGCATTGTAACTTTTAACGCTAGTTAAGTATTTTTTTCTGAAAGAACGTGCACTATCATATTATCAAAATTGATTGTCAAAGCATAACGAAAACACAAGTAAAAAAACGCTTAAGTATTAAATATAAATCAAAACTCAAAGGTCATTCATGATTAGTATTTCGAATTATTTTATTTAGGCGTTGAGAACCTTTGGTGACCCCACAGTTTTTTTTAAATGTTTATAATACGGTGGTCGTGAGCAATGGGCGTTACAGACGAACGTTCACCTAATCTGTCCCAGTTAATGGGATATTGAAGAGCACCAATAAATGGCCGTAACTACATTGTATGAATTTTATTTTAATTTGAGCTTTCAGTCTTATTTATATAGAGATTGCTTGATGGTCTGTATGCGATATTAGTGCAGGTCTAATATCTGCTGATATTATGTGAGGTCTCGTATCTGGGCTTATTAGAAAAAAAATCAATTCTGTTGGCAACATTTCTATTACTTTTTCTTCTCCAAGTAAATTTACTGACTGGTATTTTGATTAAGTTCTCTCCAAATATCAATATATATTTTCATTAATTGGTTTTAACTGTTGACAGTCGTTTATTTTGTTTGATAGAGCTAATACTTTTTCTATCATCTGAAGTTAAATTTTCATTTTTATCAACCCCCAATTTTTATTATTCCTAAGCGGTAATTGTTATCGATATCGTTTCCTTTTTTGAAAAATGGGTTTCTATTTCTACCAATGTTTGGAGCATACACATTCAGTAGTGTAAATTAAGATATTACCATCGAGTTCTATATTTTAAAATGAGTATTATTCTTCCATCGTTGTCTCTAGTTTCAATTGATAAGTAAGCACAGATACTATGCTTGTAATTTTAGTACACAATACGCGCTTTCGTCCACACAAGACTACCTACCAACGGGTGAGACTAGTCTCGTCCAACGACCAGAGCATACTTTTGACATATGTTCGTAAAAACAATTTTAAGTATACAAATCTTGTGATATTAGTACAGGATGCAATATTAAGATAACAAGTAAATGAGTATATATCCATATATATTGGGCTATAACTTGAGTACGATATTCACAACGATAATAACATATGAATCAACGAATGTGTCTTCTGTTGGTGAATATGTTACTGGGTCAGACACTCAAAAACTAAATATGATTAATTGAAAAATATCTATATATACCTGATAGATATATCATAGAATTTTCAATTTGTAGTTTCGATTTTTTTCATCATTTGTCAATTATTATTGATTTATGATTATTTTCGACAAATGGGTTTGAATAACCCTATGGTATCGTTTGCCTATTTCACATATATATATACTAGTCAACAAAGGAAACGATACACGACTTTGAAATAAAATTTATCAAAAAGTATTAAATATAAAACAAAATGAGACATACTATTTAAAAAAGCTTTCATCTGCAATGTATGCACATGTGATAATGAAAATCAAAACTTGTCGGAAAGTATCTAAATTCCGTGTAAACGAGCATAGGGTGCAAATTAGTTTTGCGGAAAGTTGAATAAAAAATCGACAGATAATTTTCTAAGTACTAAATAAAATTTCAAGTTTGCTTAAAAATATTCAATATGATAATCAAGTTATGTTCATGCTGTAATTAATGGGTTGAAATATTCTTTTTTTTTAAATTTTGGGGGAAAAGTGTTTTTTGAAATCTCAAAAAATGCAAAAAAAATTTTTTTTTTTCGTCTCAAATCAATGCTTTAGATATGAAAACAACACACAGTAAATTTGGAACCTTTCGGATTAGTTTTAAGATTTTTACCGCTTTTTGAATATCACGTTACACATACTGTCTATATGGTAAATCAGTTGATAATGTATACATTTTAACGATTTCTCGTGGGGCCGAACTTTGTTTAACAAATAAACAAAGAAACTGTATGATTTTTAAAAACAAATTGATGGCAAACATTGTCTTTACTTTTAAATGAGAGGTTGGCATCATTAATTGGAATTTTTGTTTTTAAAATTGTCGTTTTATGTAAATTTTGTAAAAAACAAAAAATCGCGAAAAAACGTCACGAAAGCAAAAAAATCTTTTTTTAAACGGATTTATATTTCCATAATGATTAAGTATTACTACCTTCAATATTGTTCCAATGAACGGAAAACTTTATCTTTAATTTGAAAAAAGTCTTGTATCGTTTTTTTTGTTGACTAGTATACATATATTTTAGATAAAATAAATATTTCCCATAGATTGTATATTATATGTCTCTGGGATGATAAATACAAATTTTCAAATGAATAGAAATTATCGTGAATATTATGAATCAAGATAATTTAATTGTATGGTTTGTATGATTTGCATGATTTGTATGCTTTTATAGGATGATTTGTATCATTTGTATGATTTTATAGGATGAAGAGCAATTCCCTGAGGAGGACTTCTAGTTTGTGTAAATATTGGAGAATTCTGAAAACATTGGAAAATTGTGACAATATTATTTGGTTAAAAATATGTGTTTTTCTTATATACTTCAAAATATCCAGAACAAAGATAATCATGATCTACAAATGCTAAACATTTCATATATCTAAAATATCATTTATTGTATACATTGACATATAGCTTGGCCAACACAAGTGTTATTGATGGACCAATAACTACTGAAGTTTGGTATTTGTCTTTTAACGTCTTCGCTAAAAGCACTTTGTCCGTCTATCCATCCGAAACATACAAATATACATAGTTCCTGACATGTGTAGCTCAACAGTATTCTTCCAAATTATAACCATAAAGTTAGCAATTGATCAATAATGATTTTAAAATAGGGATAAAGTACTACATGTATATGAATGTTAACATATGTAAACATGATATCTTTACTTGGAATATTTTACTGATTTAATAACTCATCTTCCAGTTGTAACAAGCTTGTACTGAACAAGGGTTTTGATGTATTGCTCTAATAAAATCCTTGTATCCATATTGTTTTACGCACTTTAATTAATAAGTAATCATTTGATAATAATGGTTGCAATTGTTTCACTTTCAGTCTTCACATGATCTTGTTTTATAGAATTTCGTTAACCAAAAGTAAAGTTTGAAAAACTTTAGTTTAGTTTGTTTATATGTCATTGAATAGGGTGCTTAATTTCTACCTTCCTTCTAACCTTAATTATTTTCCCCATTATTCTCTATTCTTTTTTAATCCTCATAAGTAGGTCCTTAAACTATTTTTTTAAGAAAAAAAGAAGTTTGAAATGACGTCTAAAGACAATTGAGTCCAGATTATAAGAAGTACTCTGGTACATTTAATGAACATGGGTTCACCATGCTGAAACTAAAATTTATCCTCTGATAATCAAGAAGATATATGCCACCAAGTTTGAGATGAAAATTCAAAGAAGCTGTAAAATTCACACCAGCATATCAAACAGTGATACAAGTAACTGCAGTAACAAAATTGAAACATTCATTGATTGAAATGTTTAAAAGGGGAGCTTATGAAACAAGTGAAAGCTTTAAGAAAAACATAAAAAAAAATGAAAAGAATTGAATGACAACTTATGGTCAATTCTTGCAGCTCAGAAAGAACTGAAAAAAAATCACAATTCTTATTTTTGCAAACCTCAAGAAACGTACAAAAATACGACATGTTCAATTGTTTTATGTTCATGGGTCGTTTGTCAAATGGGACCAAGACAGATCACATTGTCAAAGAAGTAGGTGATTCATTTGAGTTTTGTACAAGCATTTGTAGATACTCATTATAGAAACCAGGATTAAATTTTGTATTTACGCCAGACGTGCGTTTCGTCTACAATATACTCATCAGTGACGCTCAGATCAAATAGTTATAAAGCCAAACAAGTACAAAGTTGAATAGCATTGAGGACCCAAAATTCCAAAAGTTGTGCCAAATACGGCTAAGGTAATCTATTCCTTGGATAAATCCTTAGTTTTTCGAAAAATTCAAAGTTTTGTAACAGGAAATTTATGAAAATGACCATATAATTGATGTTCATGTCAACACCGAAGTGCTGACCAAGACAGATAACATTTGCAAAGAAGTATGTTATTCATTTGAATTTTGTACAAGCATGAGAAGGAGAAGCAAGCATGAAAAAGATGAACAGAAATTAAAAGAGACATTTGAGTGGTCAAATTAAGTAAGAATAAATGGACACATTTGAAGAGATGGCTCAGTCGTCATTTATGATTCTAACGAAACCCAGATTTCTATTAATCCTGTAAAATATTCATTACATACCAGCCAAGTGATGAGAGATTTGTTATCCATAAACGAGTTCTACATCTGTAAGATCCCGAAACATGATAATGTGAAACTCCCTTAATTTTGACAGTATCAGCATTCTAAAAAGGAAGTCTTCATTTAGTATCGTTGATGATAACAATAATGCCTCACAAGTATCCGTGTTTCTATAACCTGATGTCTGATATAAAAAAAAATCCTTTACAAATTACACCGTACAGATTCACCTGATCAAGCACAATGGACAGTCGATTTTCAACCAAAATTATATATGAACCCTGAAGGATATCAACAAATGTACTACAGACAATCCTATTTGAAATAACCACGATCACCAACAGCTTCCAACCAAATAAACTATACAAAGATTATATTCCTTAAACAGAAGTTTGATGTCAACGATTTTAGTGAATTTATATCTCATAAATTCAAAATGGAGATAATAAAATAAACGGTACCAATTTTCTTGCACCAGATGCGCATTTCGACAATACATGTCTCTTCAGTGATGCTCGTGGCCAAAATATTTAAAATCCAAAGCTTATATAAAAGATGAAGAGCTATAATCCAAAAGGTCCAAAAAGTGTAGCCAAATCCGTGATAACTCGTGTCATTTTGCGAAAATAAGTTAGGGTTTCCTTGAAACTTTTGCTTGCTAGCTGACCTTAGCTGGCAACAAATCGATAGCATACTCCATAGATTGGACTGACCATTTTTATACTTATTGCATGTAAAAAGCCATAATTGTAGTAGTGTACGATGATTAGTTTGTTCATTTGTATTTAAGATAACTAGTAATTGAGTATGTTCCTAGTAAATATCCGTTGAGTACGACTTGATAGTACAACACCTGACATACTAATATTTAGCTTCAGTAATTCTGATGAAAATTTTAATACAAAACAGAGTGAAAAAACGTGGAAAGTGAGATGCATAAACTGTCTTATTTCTGTATGTTAATAGCTTTGAGATCCAAATTTACACAGATATCCCATTGCATATTTTAGTTATATTGCTACCTCCTTATATAGGAATTAAGATAAAGGGTGAATCTTGAGTTTATGATAAGATAACATTAGCGTAGCAATCCTTACATACAACAGTATATTGCTGGTCTCCCTTGTGTTCCACGAAACCTCTTTAAATTATTAACATCAATTTAATCAACAATCAAATTCGGGCTTTAAAGTTATTGTGAAACTACATATTCTAGACGTGGCGTGAATCAGATGTGGATTCTATAAACAATACAATACAAGACTCTTTCATCTTGCTATCTGCTTTTCTACACTTTACACAAGTATTCCCCATTCCAAACTAAAAGACAAATTGAAAAAGTTGGTCCTGTTGTGCTTCATAAAAAAAATTGGACAACGCAGATACAAAAGAGGGACGAAAGATACCAGAGGGACAATCAAACTCATAGATCGAAAATTTACTGACATCGCAATGGCTAAAAATGAAAAAGACAAACAGACAAATAATAGTACACATGACATAACATAGAAAACTAAAGACTGAGCAACACGAACCCCACCAAATACTGGGGGTGATCTCAGGTGCTCCGGACGGGTAAGCAGATCCTGCTCCACATTCAGTACTCGTCGTGTTGCTCATGTTATTACAAACCCGGTAAATAGTCTAATTCGGTAGGTCACATTCATGAAAAGGGAAGGGGATTGTAGCTAGATGCTTGATTTCTTGATTGAGAACTATTTTTTTACTTTTCGAGGACATGTTTTTCAACAAACGATCAGTATTCCCATAGGAACAAACTTTGCCCATCTTCTTGCCGACTTGCTCCTTAATTCATACCAGACAAACTTCATTCAGAACTTTTTAGAAAGAAAGAAAAGAACTTAACAATATCCTTTTAAATTAACATTTCGCTATATAGATGATGTACTCTCGGACTATCACTAAATAATTCAACATTTTTGGTGACTATGTTGAACGCATCTTTCCTATCGAAATTGAGAAAAAGGATGCAACAATTAGAGTGACGTCTGCCTCATATATTGACTTTCATCTAGAAATTGACAATGAGGATCGGTTTAAGACAAAACTTAATGAAAAAGAAATGATTTCAGCTTCCCAATTGTGAACTTTCCATTTCTATGTAGCAATGTTCCAGCAGCACCTTCATACGGAGTATATATCTCCCATTTGATATTCTTGGAATTGTATTTCCTATATCATTGAGAGAGAGAGAGAGCTGCTGTTCACAAGGAAGCTATCAAACCAAGAGTTCCAAGTGGTGAAGTTTAGGTAAACCCTTCGTAAGATTTACAGAAGACATCACAAGTTGACCATTATGAAATGATGGTATGTACTAACATAAGGAATACGATTGGTGACACATGACAAGCAGGATATGCTTACCATCTCAGAGGACCTGATATCACCCCGTTTTGGTGGGGTTAGTGTTGCTCTTACCCATAGTTTTCTATGTTGTTTTCTGTACTTTTGTTTGTTTACTTTAGACATGGCATTGTTAGTTTATTTTTTATGTATGATTTTGAATGTCCCTCTGGAATCTTTCAGCCCTTTTTTACCAATGCCAAAATTGAAACAAATCCACTATAATAAAAATACAATTAAATTAAATTGTAGAGTGTTCAAGCTGAAATGTTTTGCCTGCTTTACTGATAATGATTGGTTTAATGTTGAATCTTTAAGATTTTTTTTACTGTATACTGTATTGCATTAACTTAACATTATCAAAGATCCATGTAAATGAGATTAAGTTCAAATGAACCCTCAAAGACAGCCATGTAAACCATAAAACCATTCCATTCACTGAATATATTTGACCTACATGTACTGCTTAGAAACCTTGATCAGTAATCCATTAAATTCATAAAATGATGCTAAGGTTATAGTGAACTATATTAACACATTCAGACTTCCAAGGATCCCATTTTCAACATATAATTATAAAATTACTCCTAATCAAGTAATTCCTACCTGTTCGGGCAAAAGAATTCAAACAATGTATATTTATTTATACTTTTTTCTTGTTTTTCATTTATTATAAACTTTTCTCTCATATTATAACTCAACAATAATGATGTTTCTCTAAGAAACAAGATAATTTTCTTGCGTTCCTGGTTCAAACCCATAAAAATCACTCATACATTTGACCATTTTTCCCTCTTGCATGCATACTTCATACAAACACTTGTCCCATTTCATACAACTCTCACACATGCATACTACACAATCACACTTGATCAATTTCATACATACAATTGTAAGCCTCATCTTTTTCATACTTGCATATTTAACAATAACATGTGTTTCATTTCATACAAAAGTCACTATTATCTTTTCCATTCTTTCACACACATTTGTAATTCATAAATCGATAAATGTTTGCACACTTACTCTTCAAATACACACACTGAACACAATTTTCCACACATCATAACAACCTTACTCTGCCTTGCAAAATATTCAAACATCACCCCAAAAAACCGAAATGATATCTTCATAATGACCAGAAAATGGATTTGTACATGTTTGATTTAACACCAATTAATACCAATCTAATGCCATGATAGGACTGCTAGTTCGTCCTGTTTTATGCTGCCTTCCTTTTTGTCAAACTGAATTCAATTACATCCAACAATGTTTAAGATGTAACAAACTTTACATCCACATGACCAGATTTTACATTTTACTTTAAAATCAGTGTTCCAATAAACTTTTCACTGTACGTTTATATGACTGATAAAAGTTCTTGTAACAACCTTCTGGAGTAATATCAGCAATATGACATAAACAAAATAAAACTTTTGTCTACAGATCTATAATCAAATAAAAGTCTTGATTTGTCCATTTCAATCATTCTTTACTTTTTCCTCTTCTTCTTCAGGCTGCAAATATATACAAAATAAATTGTTAGTTTATATTTAAAGTGCATACAGTCATGACAGTTGAGTGTATATTGATATCATCACAAACTCTTGTAAACAATCAATTTATCAAATAAATAAAAGAAGACTAAAGAACTCCTGCAAATTCAGAAATTATTGCGATTTTGGCAAACAGCGATTTATTTTATTTTTGTGATATTACAGTGCTTATCCAGTGACCTTTGGGGTATCACAATAGCAATGGCCAAAACAGTTTACCAAATTGCAGTTAGATTTCTTCTCCAACTAACTGATCAACTGGTAAAATGTTTTAGCAGATTGCTCAAGTGAAATGTTGTTAGTATGAAGTGAGTGCTGTGAAATCAAAAGTAATACTTACCATCCAGATCCAGTTAGTTGATATCTTTGTCATTTGTTTCAAACACAAAAATGACTTACTATAGTATGAGTCACTGAATAAGAAGATCTAATTTTGACATGGAAACTTCTATCATAAATAGATTTTATAAATAAATAGTTCAAACCATTGTTTTGTAGATGTATATTTTATAGCTTTGTCTTCTAAGACAAAGTTATTGTGTAATTATGATTCGTATAATATTTTCTATACAAATTACTGATCTGCTGGCATTAAAGGGAAATAATTTTTATTGAGTTATTGTACACTAAAAAATTAATCAATGATACCTGGCTTCTGATTTTGCCTACAATTTTTTTCAAAATTTTAATCATCTTAAAAATAAATTTCATTGTTTCTTTTCAAAACAGAGGATAAAAGTTTAATAATCATAAAAGTAATGTTACAAACAAATTAAATGAGGAAAGTTGATATTTGTCAGACAAACATTGTGACAACATTTTGCTGATTTTCAGTAATGTAAATTATTTCCCTTTAATGGTAGCAGATAAGTAATTGCTTTAGAAAAAAAAATCCAAATTACAATTATGCACTAACTTGTTGTTGGAAAACGGAGCTATTAATTATAGACTTACAAAACAATGTTTTCAACTATTTATTTATAAAATCTATTTATGATAGAAGTTTCCATGTCAAAATTAGACCTTCTTATTCAGTGACTCATATTTTAGTAAGTCATTTTTGTGTTTGAAACAAATGACAAATATATCAACTAACTGGATCTGGATGGTAAGTATTACTTTTGATTTTACAGCACTAACAACATTTCACTTGAGCAATCTGCTAAAATATTTTACCAGTTGATCAGTTAGTTGGAGAAGAAATCTAACTGCAATTTGGTAAACTGTTTGAGCCATTGCTATTGTGATACCCCAAAGGTCACTGGATAAGCACAGTAATAAAAATCCTGTTTTATTTTTGTGATATTAATAAAAAAATCCTGTTTAATTCATATAAAAACTTATAATGCAAGTTTAAATTATTGTGATTATATAACCCATACAATTTGTTTTGGCAATAATTTCTGAATTTACAGTTACTGATTTACCAATCATTTCACTTCATAGTCAAACAGAAAAATAAAATATACCGTAATATTTTGGATACAATCTAATAATTTCTCATTCATATAAATAAAATATCTTACCACTGCAAGCTGCCTTCCAATATTGCCAAAAGTAACACCGCCAGAGAAAAATATACATGGAACCCATGATCTTACAAACAGGAAATCAGCTTTTGTATACCTGGAACAGATGGGAAAATATAAATACTAACAATCATGGTGCCTTGGCAATTGCATTACAATTTAATGTGTAAGTGTATTTTTTATTTACCAAACTGTCATTGACAAAATATGTGTAACTATTCATTGATAAATTGTGACAATTTTACCAGTAATAGAACCAAATAAGAAAAACATTGACCTTGTACAGTAAAGACCATATAGTCCAGTCAATCAAGCATAAATTTGGCCCTAACCTTAAAGTAATTGCGACAGAAGATTTTAAAGTTTTAATCTTTAGCATTATAACCCAAATATACACAGAAAAAGTCCCACAAATTATGTATTGAGCAAGACTAAAAAATCACGATTTTAAAATTCCTATGGAAATTAGCATTGAAATGGGAGATAACTCTGCAAAAAGAGGGCAGAAATATCAAGAAGAATTGATAAAAAAATCATGACTTTACCGCTTCTATTTAGCAGAATATATTGATTCGTGATATTTTAGCCATCTTTCATTATACAACAAACCACTTAAGGTGGTACCTAACACTACAGGGAGATAACTCTGTAAAATCAGCAGATCGTTTTAATGACGTTGTGTTGTTAAGCCAACTTAAGGGAATATCAAGCTTCTCAATGATCAAAATAAGTTTTTGTCAAACTGCTATATAACCAGTGTAATTTTTCTGATTAAACGGTTGGTTCAAAGTTTTTGGAATTTTTATATTTTTGTCAAAGGGTCAAACTAAATACTTTGTCAAAATTTAAAGAAAATTAAACGAGCCAAATTAATTTTAGTTCAGGTGTTAGGTACCACCTTAAAAGGTGTTTTCACATCTTTTATCAAACTACAACCTAAATTTCGTAATTCATTAGTTGACCATTTATTAAATTTTTCAACATGTCAAGGTAAAGAATTTTAAATTAAATAAAAATAATTAAGCATATATATTGTTCTTTTTGTGGTTTAAAGTTTCTTTAAACAAGGTAGATTCTGAAAAAAATATTATTTACAGATATAAACAATATCAAAATTTCACATTATTTTTTCAAAATGGTCACATAGCCACAAATTTGCAATTTCTTTAATGAAAAATGCACGAAACAATAAAAATGCCAATAACACTTCGGTTTTGTAAATTTCATGAGGAGAATATGATATAATTATATAGTCAAATACAAACTAAGAACTCCATCAAATTATCATGCTTTACAATGTACATGAATTTTAAGAAAATCAACCAAAAACTGACAAAAAAAAAAAAACCTAGTTTTTGCGGAGTTGTCTTCCCTTCCCAATGTTAATTTCCATAGGAAATTGAAAATGCTGATTTTGAGTTTTCCTTTAGTTAGATTTTATAGGACTTTTTTTCTGTGTATATTTGGGGCTAATTGCTATAGATTAGATCTCAAACATTTTCTGTTGCAATTAGTTTGAGGTTCAACATTAGTTTGACTGGACTAAAATAACTCTGACAAGTCAATAATCATGATAATGACATTAAATTAGAAAAAAATATGTGTAGGCAACATTGTACCACAATCTAAAAAAAAAAGGTTAGGTAACAAAATACAAAGGAATGTTTTTTAAATGCTGGGAAGTTTAAATTAAAACAAAGGGCTGCCATGGAAATTATTTATAAATGTTATTTTTCTTCTGTATAATAAACTATGTTTTACTGAAATGGGTATAGGCACATTTGGTATTTGAACCAACTTTATAGCCTAAATAGTTGAGAAAAACTTCGATCAGCAATGCTTTCTCTTCCTAACTTTAATTAAGTAACACAAACAGTATCAAATTTGACTATGGTCTTTAAAGTCCCAATTAGTAATACAAAATGTAGGTTCAATGTAGGATGACATTATTTCAAATCATCTGCTTGAATTTTTGCTTGTACCTGTATTTCTATTGTCTATAAATCAGGAAATACAGAGATAGGAACGTACATTTTATTTTTTGTTCATCTTTGTATAGAACTGTTATTATAAAGAACAAACAATAAAATTTAGTCAAGAAAAAACATGTCTATTATTTTAAAGACACAGAAGGAGAGGGAGTATATGTAAATGTTCGTTAACGTGAAAGGGCTGTATAGCCAGTCAAGGACATTAAAAACATCCATCATTATAACAGAAGACTCAGTAATTAAGTTAATTACCTGTAAATTCCAGAATAAACAACTAGTTGAGTCATAAATGTAGCCAGGACAGCAATGCCAACTCCCAAACTAAAGCCACTGCCAGATCTGTCAAATAACCACCACAGACCTATAGACATTGCTGCAAGTGTCAATGATAGTTGGAAATTGTCAGCGAAGTCTAATCTCTAATACAAGATTAAGGAAAAAATCTATAACATATATTTGTACTCAGTATTAAAAAATGGCAAAACAATTAACACGTCAACAGACAGTTTAAAGAAAACGATAAATAGAATTTATTCTGAATAGTTTAACTGTTAATAAAAAATAATGGGGAAAATTTTAACTATCATGACTAGAGGAGGTACTCATAACATTACCAAATTCAACTATTTTATTTTTAATTTTTACATATCTAATTTGGGTTATTTCATACATAGAAAATTGAAAATATTATTCCCCAATTTGTTTGATATACTATTATATCAATTTTCACTATGTTCGAGTGAAAACATAAATTTTCTTGTACATTGCACATGAATGCTTTTGAAAATATTACACAGAATGCATCAAATAAGGTGTTTTCAATTTGTTTTTATCCAAATTTCATATTTAAGAATTTCACAATTACAATATATATTGATAAAACTTAAATTATAGAAAAATTACCAGAAATACTGGTGAAAATATCTACATGACATGTACCTCAGTACCTGGAAATGTAAATTTTACAATACACATACAAATGTACATGTGCATGTATATTCATGATATTATGAAGAACTATATATAAAGGATACAGCACTAGCATGGTTGATTCCTACAAACACTGCTACACATCTCATCACACTTGACCATTCTCTTTTATACACAAGTGGCTCTCCTAATTTCTGGTCAAAGAAAGGGTACAACAATCCTATACAAGCTGCAAAAGAGAAAATTTATTGTTTTAACAGAGATGATGCTCAGGTTGGGAAAAACGTTTATCTGGCATTGGATAAATTGTTGTTGTTACCTATGTTTACAATTGTCATTCATTAAAAATGAAGGTTTTATCAAATTAAATTTTCTTTTCACTTAACAACTGCATGATAGATACAAATGTATATAATCATGATAATGTTTTGTTCATTATTTTTTTTTATGATGTATTGTAAACTTGTTTTTTTTTATTTATGTATAGGCCTTCAACCCCATAGGGGTATAAATGTGCATTATTCAATAAACTAAATAAACTTGAAAAACATAAAAGGCTAATCAAATGGAATGATAACTTACAATGTACATGTAACACCTTTAGCAAATTATCCACATTCAAATGATACAGATAAATCAAGTCAGACTTATGGTACATGTACAAGGTATTAAATAGAAACACGTCTTTGTTGAAAATGTACATTGTATGTTGACTTTGATACTAATTTGCCTTATGGTGTACATTGTAAAGTCAGTCTCATAGACTGTTTACCACAATCAACACAGCATGTAGTTTTATTCAAATTACAACCGAAGAGGTACTAAGAATAAGATAGGCTCAAAATAGCAAAAATAGCATGTTGAAATACAAGAATGTAAGAAATCAAACTTTTTTTTCCACAAATGACAACATTTAATTGCAGCATTCCACACTGAATTATAATTAACCAGTTTTTATGTTTATGTTATTACATTTGAAATTTTTCAAATATTCAGAAGTAATTCATCATTTTACATGTATATACATGTACATGATATATATAATACAACACAACATTAAATTGTATGTGTATAATACATTTTTTTGTACTTATACATTACATGAACTGTTTGATTTATTCTACTCAGCATGTAATTATACATGTAATTATATATAGCAATGTATAGGTACAAACCTGCTGCTACTCCAACTACTGGGTGAACCCACCAGTCTGATGTAAGGTAACTATTATAAAATTCCATAGGAAAATTAGGTATGCCTCGCTGTTTTTGCAGTAAATTCAATACCACAGAAAAAAATGTTCCAACAAAAAATAACACAGTTGCTCTCAATGATACAGTACAGGAAGCCATTACAAATTATATTTTCTGAAATAAAAAAATCAATAAAAAGTCATATATTCATGATATTTGACAGATATTGTTAATGACTAGTCTACAAGTCATGTTTATTTACTTGAAGATGTTACTGTAAGTATGATTTCCTTAATTTAACTGACCTTTAAAGATTTGAATATTACACCCTTTCAAGAGGTCATAATTATTTTGACTAACAGTTCTTGCCTTTCCAACTGTCATGCCAGTCCAATATAAAGACAGAGAGACACTATGTCACATATTTATATATACAATGTACAAAATGTATGAAGGTCATAATGAGGGTACCTTCATGAAAAATAACAGTAAACATTCTTGCCAAATGACATAATTTTTGGGATCAAATTTAAATGTACACTTTCTTTAAGCATGTTAAGACAATAATAAAGTCGATGAATCAGTGTCACATTAATTTTTTCCCTAAAATAATGGTAATAATAATTACTTGAGACCTCTTATGTATCAGGATATTTTGACAAATCATGGTTAAACTTGAATATGACTGTTTGACTGTAAAGGGCATAATTTAATACCTCCATATATGGGACAACATCCTAGGCCTAATGTGCCTCGAAATGAGGAACTCAAAAGTCATGTGTAAAGAAAAAATCCCTGTGTAGTGATATTTGACATGTTTCTATTTTTAACAAATGACTGAACTTAATTATTTGTGGTGATTAGGAAAGTAGAGGAACATAGAATAAATGTGTAAAAACTATGGAGCTATTGAATGTGTTCAAAGTATTAAATTTTCAAAGAACTTATTGTGTTAAAAAGGGGATATTTTACCACAAGGAGCCGCATCACAAAAGGATGTTCGGGGTTTGCTAATTTACGGAAAAAGTAATCTCATTTCGTACCCCAAAATTTAACCACATATGTGAAAATGTCACAGCTTCGAAACGAGCTATCATACATGTACATATCCAAGTTTACGATATGGACTGAGCTACAGGAAAAAACGTTACCATTACCGCCTATGAAAAAACAATTAAAGATATTGAGCCTTATATGAATCCATTTTTTAGGATTTGTACCTCTAGCTACAAATGCTCATGCAATTATGCAAATAATTATGACATCTAGAAAGACTATTTTTCATTTTTTGCCAGTATCATGGATGTCTTCCAAGACACTGACAGTAACAGCAACAACAGCAGTTACACCCTGAGTTACAATAACAGCAGTTTGTTTTCATCAATAATGGTAAAGATTCATAGACCACTGTGTAATATTGACAAGGCGTAGGTCTGAGGGAGCCAATCTACACACTGGTTTAAATATGTACTGATAAAAACCTGTTATTTACAGTTAAAACTATAGCATGATAGGTGGTTTATGAAATAATGTTGTTGTTTTGTACTTTCCAAAAAATTGTATATGTATTTTACGAATACCCTTTGTAAAAAACAATCTGATGTTACTTACCTGCTTTACACTGAAGAATGCGTCCGATTATGCTCTCTGTTGTTGTTTGTTTACTATTAAAATATGATTAAAACCATGTTGGATGTGATGTTGATCAGCTGTTATCATGTATCTGCCGAGATAGTCGAACCATAAATTTCGGCCAATCAAATAAGGGATTTCTTTGATCCAAGTATAGATGTCCAATCAATACTCGCGAACTGTAAAGCCGCTTACACTTGCCGGTTCTAAAAATAGTAACGATTTGATCATGTGACATTGTTCAAAATGGCAGCCAGTGGGAGTGTGTTTGCAGGAAGACCACGAACAGGTTCAAAGCTGCCTGCAAATCTTGACGCAGACGGCAATGAAGCAGAGGTTCAAAACTTTATATACTTCCCTAATTTTTCCCAAAATTGATTATTAAGAGTGAAAAGTTTTCCTAAGTGACTAATAATGTTCAAATTTTCCGAAAATGATGGCAATGACCAATGTTTACATCTACTGATCTAGAAAATTAGTCGGAGTACAAACAGACGGAATCCGGGTCCGTTCGCGCCCATTCACGTTCGCACCCAAAGTCCGTTCGCACCCTACATGTTCGCGCCCAATTAATTTTAACTTTGTAATTAAGTAGTATTCTTATATAAGTATTATTGTTTTCATTGTCTCAAAATAAAGTGATACAGCATTTTTTTTATGTTGAATAAATCTTAAATTAATCATGTTTTGGATAGTGTAATTTGTTATAAAAAATAATATTCCTTTCTAAATAAATTCTGTCAACGTTTTCTTTTGTGTTGAATAAGTCTTTATCATGTTTTGGTAAGTGTATTACTATAAATTTGTTTCATTGACTTGTTTCAAAATGAAGTGAGATTCTGACTACGTTTTTTTTTTAAGTCTTGAATAAATTTTATCATGTTTTGGTTATAATAGTGTATTGCTATATTTTATTGTTTCATAATAATTTGTTTCAGATCAAAGGGACCAAGCTGTTAAAAACAATTATTTTTTGTGTTTTTCATTTATAATCTTCAATCTTTTACTCATACCAAGCTATAAATACATTCAGTATTTACACAAAAGCAATTAAAAACAACAATGATGATTTTCCAATTATTCAACTGGAATTTGAATTAGAATTGGGCGCAAACGTGTAGAGTGCGAACGGACCTTGGGTGCGAACGTGCGAGTTGCGAACGTGTAGGGTGCGAAAGTATATTGGGCGCAAACAGACGCAGGGCTGGCAAATTATTACTCGCCGGGGTTTTACTGGGCGGGAATACCCCGGTTTTCCGGGGCTGGGCAATACTACCAGAAACGGGCAATACTGGGCAATAAGAATTTTTAAGCTTATTTCAACACAAAATACAATGTAGTAAAGACTTGTTGTAGTTTCATAGTATTATAGCTACATTTTATACAGATAACCATTGAGAGTCATTTCTAGGTGATTAAAAATTTAAGTTCATTCTCTTCTCTACTTAAATGCTATGTAGGCAAAATGCAAGATTTGCCCAATTCCTTGTTTATTTTCAAGCTTTGTTTCAATAATCTAAACATTTTAGGCCACAATTAAAAATATTTTGGTTTGCCCAAACCCTACCCAAAGGTTGAGACAGTGGGTAGGTAGGTAGGCATTTTTTTTTTTTTTTCAAAAAAAGAAATGGAAGTATCGGGTGTTTATTAGTCTTCATGCCTTTCTGATTGAAAAAAAACTTCTTCAAATCAGGACAATAAAAGAATTTCAGTAGGCAGTTTTTTTCTGGGTCAGTAGGGTTTGGGCAAACAAACCTATTCTTTTTTTATGGCCTTATTGCAGTGTTTATGAGGATTGTAAATTAAATTGCTATATATGCAATTATGATTGCTAAACAAACACCCTAGAGGGTCTTGTCATTAACTCTTATAGAAATGAAAAGGCTGCTTATTGTTATATAAACATATCTGTGTTCAAATCTGAATATGAACTTTTTAATGAGTTTTGTACACTTGTACATATAAATTACTTCAAAATAATTTTTCTTACATGTAATTGTTAAATACTTTATATCATGTTTATACTACATTGTAGCTATATTTAGTTGAAAAAAATAAATCTCAGAGTAATGTTAGAATAATTCTTTCTCAAATGTATAAATTTGTACATGCATGTACATGTCTTATAAGACTCAAACAAGTAAACTTATTTATAATTAAAAATAGGTTTATATAATCTTTAATGTATTGTATTTGTGTTTTATTACTGAATCTTCTTTAAAATTCAGTCCAGTATCTTATATTACCCAGTATTGCCCAGTATTACCCAGTAAAACCCGGGTTTTCCCAGTATTTCCCACTGGGCTGGGCAATACTCATAAAACCCGGGTTTTTTGCCAACCCTGAACAGACGTGTACAGTAGAAAGAGTTTAATGGCCCAGCATCCTGTAGACTTATAAAAGTTAAATGAATTTTGTGTTTGAGAAAGATAAAATCCTTTTAATTTTTGAGAAAGATAAAATCCTTTTAATTTTGATGGGCATTTTTTTCTTTCACTAAAAGTGTACTGTGTAATATTGAATAAACAAATTTTAATATGGAAGTGTCTGGCGTATCCGCATGTGGGTATGCGTAACCAAATTGTCCTTCGTAGGCGGGTATGCCATTGATCTTTAATAATTTTTTCATGTGTATGGCTGTACTACCCATTTCACTGCTTCATATGTTTACTTTTTGTCTTACAGTTTGATATCAGAGAAGATGAGGAGCAAGATGTTAAACTTGGTCAGACTTTGGATCTTCTGTTAGCTGCAGGATACTTTAGAGCTAGAATTAAAGGATTATCTCCCTTTGATAAAGTACAATAAAATTATGTTTAATCTCCCTTTGATAAAGTATGCTTCAAGCCATATATTATCACAGATATAACAGAAACTTTACTTTATTATATTGATTCTTATTAGAAATTATGAGTCTTGCTGAGTTCAACATGTTTATGGACATCTTTGTATGAATCAATATTCAACTTTTTGCTGACTTGTTTTCAATGAAATGGCCTGAAATAAACATTTTCATAAAATATTTCATTTGTAACTTCTGTACCATTTGTGCTGCACCTGTATTAAATTTAATAAAAGTATTTGATATATTTTTAAGGTGGTACCCAAAACTTTCACTAAAATTAATTTGGCTCGTTTAATTTTCATAAAATTTTACCCTTTAACAAAAATATAAAAATTTTGAAAATTTTGAACCAACCATTTTGTCAGAAAAATTACACTGGGACAAACACCAATTTTGATCATTGAGAAGCTTAATATTCCCTTTCAACACAACGTAATTAAAACGTTAAGCTGACTTTACAGAGTTATCTCCCTGTAGTGTTAGGTACCACCTTAATTATTTTTTGTTATTTGAAGGTAGTTGGTGGTATGACATGGTGTATAACAACCTGTAATTTTGATGTTGATGTTGATCTGCTTTTTCAAGAAAATTCCACAATTGGACAGAAAATGTGAGTTATGTTCTACAGGATCTTTATTACCCTCTGAGATTTTAAGTTGTAATCATTGAAACAGTTTTAAGTATATTCATCAGGCAACATTTCGCACTTTCTGTCTCCGTGTGGACACAAAATAAAAAAAAAATTAATTAAATAGCCAAATGATGAAAAGAAAATATGAAATGACAAATGTACCCACACAAGAGACAGATTATTCGGTCTACATTTCTGCTATCCGACTTTTCTTTAATATAGCATAATGATGATGAAAGCCAAACCGGTTTTCATTCAAAATGTGGATCAAATATAATGAAAGAGCTGACATCAAGCCTCTGTTAAAAGGACTATAGATATAGGAAGATGTGGTATGAGTGCCAATGAGATGGCTCTCCATCCAAGTAACAATTTATAAAAGTAATCCATTACAGGTCAAGGTACAGCCTTCAACAAGGAGACTTGGCTCACACTGAACAGCAAGCTATAAAGGGCCCCAAAAATTACTAGTGTAAAACCATTCAAATAGGAAAACCAAGTCTATTCTATATAAAATTGAAAAACGAGAAATACGTATGAACTACATCTGTTAAAAAGACTATGTTTGATTGTAATCTTTGACCTTTTATAAGTATCTGTGTAAGTAAGTAGTAAGATGCATGTATTTTTCAACTCAATTTAATACAGTACTTAATCAGTGTTAAATAATCAGAAATAAAGCTTAATATCTTGCTGGTCTTTTCAGAGCACTAACAGAAAAGATTGTAGCTGTTTTACCAAAAATGAAATGTCCACACAGAATAGAACCTCATCAAATCCAGGGATTGGATTTTATACACATTTATCCTGTTGTACAATGGTTGGTGAAACGTGCTGTGGAAACAAAAGAAGAAATGGGAGATTACATCAGGGCCTTCTCAGTGTCACAATTCAATAAAAACCATAAAACACCAGAGGTTTGAATACATAATTTATACAATTTTTACTCAAAATCTTTAAAAGCCATTACCTAAAAAAAAACCCAGAAACAATTCAATAATTTTTGTCAAGTCAAGTAGATATTTTAATTCTAAAATTTTCAAAAATTTAAAGCTTTTCAGCCTAATTGATTTTTTTCGAAGACATACATGAAATTGTGAGAGTTTCTAGAATTAATGAATACACAATATAACTGTTATCTTGAAACAGTAACTCAAATTAAAGCATTTGTAAAGTGCGTCATATGCATATACTTAAAAAGAACCTTAAAATTTAACTGTAGGACTGCCATGGCCAATTAAATTGTATACAAGATAAATTATGTGTACATCAACAGTTGAAATGTTTTAGAGTTAATGAGTAAACAATAAATATACATGCATGTGTTAAATTGAAGCAGTCATTATATACATAATAATTTTATTTACATCAACATTTTCTTTTATAGGATGTTTCATTTGAGTTATTAATAGAAAAATCAACAGACTCAGTCGCCAATGTAAAGGTAATATTACATTTCTTACGAATTGCTGTTGATTCATTCATGCTATATAGGAAAGGTGTACTGACATAAACGGATTCATCCATGCTATATAGGAAAGGTGTACTGTCATAAACGGATTCATCCATGCTATATAGGAAAGGTGTACTGTCATAAACGGATTCATTCATTTTTCTTTATTACCAAATTTCATGGATTAAAGAACAATTTTATGGTTTTTTGATTTTTTCATTGCTTAAATCTGCAAGAGATAGGTTTCACCATAAAAGTTGCATTTCAAATTTTGATAGCAGTATTTCTATATAGCATTTCCTAAAATTGCAATAATCAATCTTACATTTGTGCTTTTCATTGAACAGTCGCTATAATAAAAGGTTGCAATAATTTCTGAACTTACAATATCCCACAAATAATAATGATTCCACAGTACAAAAAGTAATGGAAGGAGTAAAAAATCAGTCGTATTTTCCTTCCAAGTTCTGTGTTTAAAATTAAAAAAATAATCTATTTTGTCTATTTTTTATTTGAAAATATAATGAATGAATGAATGCTCCTTAATACTTCCGTTTGAATCAGGGAAATAACTTTCTGAATAGTTTTGATAAATTTGAAGATGTTATTCTATGTACTATCAAGAACTAAGAATGCATGCAATTATACAGGAGAATAAGAAACAAGAGCCAACTAACATTCCTTCTACATGTACATGTATACATGTATATTCATATAAAGAATTGTACAAAAAGTTCAAAACAGGGAAACAGTTTCCCCATGTATTTGCAGTACATGTATGTTAAATTTCTAAGAGTTCTAACAGCAATATAATATACAACATTTACTGATAATTCAAAGAAAAATATTTCTAATAAAAGGATATATATAGGGACCTTGTTTCAGTAGTTCCAGCTATGTTATAAACTCTATTATCGCTATTTTGTGCATTTTTCCTTTGATCTATTTTTTGTGATAATTGTTCATATCATGCTACTCACTTGAGATGGAAAATAATCGCTAGAAACTAAGGCGGCATGTGGCGTTGCTAAGGAAATTAACATGAAATTGACATCATCATCATAGGTAAAATAGCGTTAAACAGATTATTATTGGTCATCTCAACTCAATTGCATTTTTCGCATTCTCTGTACTGGCAATCTTGTTGAGATGATCAACGATAATCTATAAATCTTGTGTCTAAAATGTAACACATATTTCAGGAGAATTACAAGCCACAGAGAAGGTATCGAAGACCTGATGCTGAAAACTTAAAAGATGAAGAAACAAGAGTTCATTCTACATTGTTAGAATATGGAAGGTTTGTATTTACAAAAAAAATTGAATGTTGGTTTTAAATTTCATACACTGGAGGTTAACCCTTTCGCCGATGAGTCCCTGTTTACCGGGATTCACGCTTCAGACG
Organism: Mytilus edulis; assembly: GCF_963676685.1. NCBI lineage: Eukaryota > Metazoa > Mollusca > Bivalvia > Mytilida > Mytilidae > Mytilus > Mytilus edulis. Next base: position 21,391,753 of record NC_092345.1, read on the forward strand.
GCTGACGATGAGTCCCGTTTTAACGGGATCGGAATACCTCTTTTATGTTTCCCGCTCAAAACAGTGCAAACATGAGTTATCTTTCTTTGATGAATACCCGGATGAAAGAGTAAACATGGCGCTTCCGTTTGTTGAAAACCGTGTCAAAATCAGAGGAAATTTACGGAATTTACGAGAATTTGAAATGAGGGAACATTTTTTTTGAAAGAATATGGAAGAATTGAAGCCAAACTAGTATACTTTTTTGACAAAAAATGTCGTTTTAAGTACAAAACACTTGGAATGGACATCGTTCAGTGTGAGGAATTTGTACAGCCTCTTAAAATTTTTCAAAATTTTGCCGTTTTGGGTTAAAAAAATTACGATTTGGGGTCAAAGAGCAGAATTTTGAGAATTTCACCTAGAAAATGCCGAAAATTTGAAAATTTGAATATTTTAAGAAGAAAAAATTATTAAAACATGAACAAAACTGTGAACATCATCAACATGGTGTTAGTGAATGAAATAAATACACAAATAACTACAAACAAGTTTTTATTGACATTTATTATGAAGATCTCCCACTTGAGTAATAGAAGCCAGGGAAGCCATCGTCTCAGAGTAGCTTCTGTCTGGGCAGCAATAAGTGAAAGGGTTAATCAATATTGTGAGATTTCTTCTGTGTCTGTATCAGCCCTTAAATAATTTGTTTAACATTTCACTGATTTGTTGAAAGCTTAGGTAAAACTTGAATTCCTGCCTAGAGCAACTGAAAATTTTACAGAAATTATGAAATGAAAAAGGTTTTATGGAAAGAAAGCAGCATAAACTTTTTTTATGCCCCACCTACGATAGTAGAGGGGCATTATGTTTTCTGGTCCGTTCGTCCGTTCATTCGTCCCGCTTCAGGTTAAATTTTTTGGTCAAGGTAGTTTTTGATGCAGTTGAAGTCCAATCAATTTGAAACTTAGTACACATGTTCCCTATGATATGATCTTTCTAATTTTAATGTCAAATTAAAGTATTGACTCCAATTTCATGGTCCACTGAACAAAGAAGAAGATAGTGTGAAGCTCAGGTTAAAGTTTTTGGTCAAGGTAGTTTTTGATGAAGTTGAAGTCCAATCAACTTGAATCTTAGTACACATGTTAACTATGATATGATCTTTCTAATTTTAATGCCAAATTAAAGTATTGACCCCAATTTCACGGTCAAGTAAACATGTAAAATGATTGTGCGAGTGGGGCATCCATGTACTATGGACACATTCTTGTTTTATAACTAAGGACAAACAATATGTTAATATTTTTTATAACTAAGTTCAAACAATATGTTAATTATTTTTTTTATAACTAAGTACAAACAATATGTTAATTATTTTTATAACTAAGTACAAACATTATGTTAATTATTTTTTCCAGACGTTATGGAATCAGTAAATCCGACCAGGAAGAAAAGGTAACAGAAAAATTATTGACATAAATTATTGTCCGTCTTACAAATTATTATATATCTTTCTCAACAAGGACGGTTTAATGTAATCATGTCAATTCTATCTTTCTTTAATTGATTACAGATCTTCTTACACTCCTCAATGACCAAGTGAAGAACTAGAGAAATGGTATATCAAATTTAAGAAAACATATTTGATAATATATAAAAGTGAAATTATTGTAAAGGTTGTTTTTAATTTATAATAAGAATATATTCTGTGTTCTGCAACTTAAAAAAGATATAATCCTTGAGCATGTTATTCTCTGATTCTTGTTGGTTTAGGAATTTCGTATTTATTTTTCACAAATTCTATTGTGATAAATAACACTGTTAGTTTTCTTGTTTGAAATGTTCACATGTCAGGGCCTTTTACAGCTGATTATTTGGTATTGGTTTTTTTTTCATTGTTGATGACTGTACATTTAACTATAATTGCTTATATTCAAATCATTTGTTCTTGGATGGATGATTGAATCATTAACAAACATTCCACACCTTCTTATTTTAATTAGCCATTTGATAATTGTGTGTTTAATATACAATTTGCAGGAAAGTGAAAAAAGTGCAAAGAAACGTGCTGTAGCAGCAGGCTTGGGAGGGGAGACAACTGAAGAAGATTTACAAGCACAAGAAGAGGTATATTTATAGCATACATGTGATTCTTCTGGCGGGAGTTAAAATCTCCCGTTTTTCAGACCCTCTTCCGTCCCTCCCGTTAAAATTTGAAATCTTCCGCTTTTTGAAAATGTCAATCACAAAAAAATTTCAGTAGACATTTCTGTTTACAAAATAAATAGATACAGACAGGGAAAAACTCAGAGAATCTCTATTAAAATTGATATGGGAAAAGTCCGAGAAAAACGGAAGTTTCCTGTAATGGAATTTGTGTCAAAAAAGTAAATAGCAAAAATAGCCTTGAGTAATCAATGAAGGTGTTAAGGATTAGACTGTATATACAACAATAAAAGATGATTGGCATTTACCTAGTAATCAACTAGCTAGTTAAATATACATGTCTGGATGATTAAAAGTGATACTGACAATGGAACAGTTGTATGAACATTGACTTTAATAAATTTTGATGCTGTTGAAAACATGGAACAGACTTAGTTTATACTGAACCTCAAAGACAATAAAATCAACTCAAATATGATATTTATGGCTTGTCTTTTATTTAGGCCAATGGAATAACTATAAAAGTGTGTTTCACTTTGTCATATAATTTGACAAAATACAAACTGTATCATGTTATCACCAAAAACATATACCCAAGTATAATATTAAAGAAGACACAGTATCTAGCCAAATTTAAAAATGGTGCAAGTCCATGCTTACTACACTTCATGCAAAGCTGACTATGGGGACCTAATTACTTTCCCAAAAATATGGAGACAGCTACCCACCAGAAAGCCCACAACTCTATCAATTCAACACCTTCTGTTACAAACATGTTCAGTAGTGGTACTAAAGTTGACAATGTGGCTAAATCAGAGGTACTTTTTGCCAACTATGTATGATGGCTGATCACTTTATCTTTGAACTATATATGATGAATAAATATTTGAACACCCCCCCCCCCCCTTATCTTCTATTTTACTAAGTAAAAATGGCTATGCAGGTGCTTGAAGGTATGGAATCATTGGTTTTTTTTTAACAAAAAAGGAAGATATGCAGTTTAAACACACACGAAGAAATCTTGGGTATGTCGATAAAAAGGTCTTAAAAAAACTCCAGTTATGAGTCCCAAACTCCAGCTGAAAATTTCCAAATCTCCAGTTGTGGCTTGACAACTCTGTCACATGTATGTTATATATATTTTAAGACTTTAAAAAATTGGGTCAATAACTCAATATTATAGATATTTTATCCAGTATGTATACAGATATCAATTTCTAGGCTCTAACGGGTAAAATAAAAATTCTGCCAACACAAATGATCTTCTATTGTTTGATGCTATTAAATGTTTTTATTATATAGGCTAATAGTAACTTTACATACCATCATGTCATTTTGATTTGATGGATTGTTGTCTCAATGTCAATGATACCACATCT